>NW_024070209.1:78693057-79063365 GCF_014754425.2 Oryx dammah | reverse complement strand
ATAGTCTGTTCAGTGACTTTTTCCTAGCTTCTAATGGTGTGCAAGAAACCTTTGGTGTTTTTTGGCTTGTAGAAGCATCACCTAGACCTCTGTGGTCATCTTCAATGGTATTCTCCCTGAATGTGTGTCATATTGAGTTAGAGTCTAACCCTGATAACCTAGTCTTAACTTGATTATCTGCAAAAACTCTGTTTCCAAATGAAGTTATATTCTAGGTACTGGAGTTAGGAATTCAATATATGAATTTTTGGAGGACATGATTCAACCTATAACAAGTTAAACCCACAGAGAAAGGATGTTTCAGATTGTAGGAAAAGGGAGCAAAAGGGCATATCTGTCACTCCTGCATCGTCCAGGGAAAAGAGTGTTCAGATGGACTGAGCTTAGAATTGACAGGTCTAGAGAAGACTCTGGAGAGTCCCTTGGACAGCAGAAAGATCAAACCAGTTAATCCTAAAGGAAATCAATGCTGAATATTCATTGGAAGGACTGATGCTGAAGGTCCAATACTTTGGCTACCTGAGTTGAAGAGCCAACTCATTGGAAAATACCCTGATGCTAGGAAAGATTGAAGACGGGAGGAGAAGGGGATGACAGAGAATGAGATAGTTGGATGACATCATTGACTCAGTGGACACGAGTATGAGCAAACTCCATGAGATAGTGAAGAACAGGGAAGCCCGGTGTGCTGTAGTCCATGGAGTTGCAAAGGGTCGGACACCACTTAGCAACTAAACAACAGCAACAACATTTCTAAGGTACAGATGAAGGATCATCTTTCTGTTGCTCCCAGTGCTGACCATATGCTTACAAAACAGAATTCTGAAAACTATTTTAGTGTTCCCAGTCAGCGAGAGCACAGATGACTGATGGCATAAGCAGTCTCATCCATTCTGGAATGTTCATTCTCAGCATAAATTAATGTCATTGTCTCACCTATATGTCCTGTGAACTTAAGTTAAATCAGTTGTTCTGAGCTCAGTATCTCCAAATGTCATGGCTGAATCCATTTTCCGGGTGTTTCATCTCCCTCCACACAACCCAGATGGTTTGGTCACCTTTTTCCAGAACACTAATGATAATGGAGGCAACTTTTAATATAATTTAAATAATATTTTCTTATTATTTGTATATATGATCATTCCTAAGTACCTCTCATTCATGTCTATATTCCCAAAGCTTATAAAAATGTTCAGTACATAATAGGAACTGAAAAGTTGTGTTTTTTTGTAATAACAGTTCAGTTCAGTTGCTCATTTGTGTCTGACTTTTTGTGACCCCATGAACCACAGCACTCCAGGCCTCCCTGTTCATCACCAACTCCCAGAGTTCACCCAAACCCATGTCCATTGAGTCAGTGATGCCATCCAACCATCTCATCCTCTGTCGTCCCCTTCTTCTCCTGCCCTCAATCTTTCCCAGCATTGGGTTTTTTTCCAATGAGTCAGCTCTTCGCATCAGGTGGCCAAAGTATTGGAGTTTCAGCTTTAGCATCAGTCCTTCCAATGAACACCCAGGACTGATTTCCTTTAGGATAACCTGTTTGGGTCTCCTTGCAGTCCAAGGGACTCTCAAGAGTCTTCTCCAACACCACAGTTCAAAAACACCAATTCTTCAGTGCTCAGCTTTCTTTATAGTCCAACTCTCACATCCATACATGACCACTGGAAAAACCATAGCCTTGATTAGACGGACCTTTGTTGGGAAAGTAATGTCTCTGCTTTTTAATATACTGTCTAGGTTGGTCATAACTTTCCTTCCAAGGAGTAAGCATCTTTTAATTTCATGGCATAATGGGCTACATGCCTTTTGTTAAATCTGAAAAAAAAAATGCTCTGCTTTTTTATGATTCTTTCAAGTTCTCTCCAGTCATTGCACTGGTATTCGGTTTCCCTGCTGTGAATTCCTTCTTTGTCATTTAAAAATTTGCCAAGATCATATCTGGCCTCATTAGTCTAGAAGGATGCTTTAGGAAGGAGCTTAGAGGATATTGCTACATCCTATGTTCCAACAACACCCTCACACCTTCCCCTTTATTAAGACTCATCACAACTATAAATGATTTTAACAGCTTCATTGAGGTACAATTGACATAAATAACCTAGACATAAATAGTATAATTGGCTATCTTTGACATATGTATATACTTATGGAAACATCATAACAATCAAGATAATGACACATCCATCACCTACAAACCCTTTGTTTGTACTCCTTTGTAATCTGTCTCTCCTGCTCCCACGCCCAGGCAAATCCTGATAGACCTTCTATCACTACAGGTTAGTTTGCATATTCTAATATTTTATATAAATGAAGTAATACTCTATATACTCTATTTGATCTGTCTTTTCTCATTTACATTACATATTTTAAGGTGGTATCTATGTTGCTCAGTATATCAATATTTCATTCTTTTATTTTGAGTAGTACTTCATTGCCCAAATATGACACAATTTGTCTATTCATTTAACTGTTGATGGGCATCTGGGTTCTTTCTTGCCTTTGCCTTCTACAAACAAGGTTTCTGTGAATACTTGTGTACAAGTCATTTTATGGCCATGTGGTTTCATTCCTGTTCAGTAAATGTATAAGAGCAGAATAGCTGAATTATACAGTAACTGCATATTTAACTACAAACCTGCCAAATGCTTTTGCAAACTGATTGTCCCATTTTGCATTCACATCAGCATTGCAGAAGAGTTCAAGTTCCTCCATATCCTTTCCAAAACGTGATATGATTTTTTTTCAATTTAACCATTCATTGTGGTTTTAATTTCCATTTCCATAATGACTATTAATATTGAGCATCTTTTCATGGGCTAACATGATTCATGCATCTTCTTTGGTAGAATGTCTGTCCAAATAATTTGTCCAGATTTTTTTTATAGAATTGCTTATTCCCCTTCATATATTTTAAATATAATGGCTTTATTAGATATATGATTTACAAACATTTTCTTCCAATGTGTAACTTTGTAAAATTATTTTAATAATGTCTCAAAAAGGAAAGATTTTTATTTTGATGACCCATTTTAGGGGTTGTTTTCTTTGAGGAATAATGCTTTTGTCGTAATATTTAACAAGCTTTTAATGAACCTATGAACATAAAGATATTCTCCTGTTTTAACCTATAAGTTCTTTAGTTTTAGTATTTAAATTTAAAGTATAAAATTCATTTTGAGTTAATTTATATACATGGTGAGATATATTGATTGAAACTTAGCTTTACTGTTTACAGTTTTCCAATTTCTTGAAAAAAATATTCTTTCTCCACTGAATTGCTTTTGTACCTTTGTGGAAAATTTAGTTATCCACACATGCGTGAGTCTATTACTGGACCCTCTCTTCTGTTAATCTGTTTGTCTATCTTTACATCAATACTACACTCTCCTTATTACTTTTATGGTAAGTTGTTAAAATGGATAGTGTTAGTTCTCCTACTTTGTTAATTTTAAGCAGTTGTTTTGTCTCTTTTAGGTCCTTATAGTAGCATTTCTTCTAAAAACATTTTTGCTGAACGTCAGAGTCAGTTTTAGAATCTATTGAACTTTAGAATCATCTTCTCTATTTAAAAACCAAGAAAAAAATTAAAGACAAAACAAAAATCCTGTCTATTTTAAATAAAGATTATATTAAATTTATTAGATCAATTTATAGAAAATTGACATTTTAAGAATATTCAGTTTTCCAGTTATGAGCCCAACATATCTCTGGATTTCTTTTGGTCTTTTAAATACTCTCTCCGTATGTTTTGAAGTTTCAATATACAGACCTTGCACATCTTTTATCAAATTTATCCCTAAGGTTTGTTTATATATATATATATATATATATAAAATTTGAAGGTATTGTGTATATTTGCTTCAATTTCTGATTGTCCTTGCTTGTACATATAAATACAATGAATATTTGTACACTGCTGTTGTGACTACTAACCTCACTCATTCTAGTAGCTTTTGGGTGAGTATATTTCATCAAATGCTTTATACAGATGGTTATGATGTCTATGAGTTTAGAAATGTTTACTTCTTTTCCAATCTGGACGCCTTTTATTTCTTTCTCTTGCCTGACTTCATTGGATGGAATTTTTAGTACAACATTGGATAAAAATGATGAAAGATCTGAGTAACACTGAGGGCTATTTCAATGATATCATCCATTTCAAAGTCTCCCAGTTCCTGCTTTCTAAATACTCATTCTAAGGCCCAGGTTCTATATTTGCCAATAACATAATAGCTCTCATTAAGTTCCTGCTTCTGTGCCAGGCTTTTGATTAGGCAACATATGCATATTATGCCATATCATTTTCAAAACAGCTGTGTAGGGAGACAGCTTTCGCAATGAAGAGGCTTTGGGCCCTACTCAGCATGGTGCCCAAAGTTCTTCAGTACTCTTAAAATATTCACCTAAATGGTGAATGAATATTTTCCAGATGAGAAAACAGGTCACTATACTGGTTAAGTAACAGACTCGATAGGAGTGATGGAACCAGGATTTAAATGAAATCTCTGAATTCAAAACTTGTAATGGGAAATCTCTGCATCATGATCACCTGCATGTTGCTGAGTCATCTGTTGCCCATGGCCCCGTGCTTTCAGTCATGACATTATAACTCTACAAGGAAATATGGAAGTCACCGTTTATACCCATCTGTTTTAGGTGGGGGTTGTGCCCATCTTGCAACCAACAAGTTGAAGCTAAAGAAAGGTTTACATCAGATGAATGTATATTTTTAAGAGTATGTTTAGATTTTTACTTATCCTTTAAGAAGCATTTCTTGAGAGCTACTCAGTTACCATTAGAAAGCTAAAAAAGGTACATAAGGGTGCAAATCTGTGACTGTACTCCTGCTTCAATCAATGCAGCATTTATATCTGTAATATATGTTGAAATGATACTTCAGATTTCACTTTGAAGGTGATAGATCAAGAAAATAGGTAGATAATAGATAAATGATATATAGTTAGGGAGATAGATAACCTAAACAATAAAACATTTACAAAATTTCTTCTTTAAATAAAACCCTAGCTTTAGGGTTTCCCTGGTAGCTCAGATGCGAAAACCAGGTTCAATCCCTGGGTTGGGATGATCACTTGGAGAAAGGAATGGCTACCCACTCCAATTAGAAAATTAGAGATACCAAAGGAACATTTTATGCAAAGATGGGCACAATAAAGGACAGAAATGGTATGGAACTAAGGGAAGCAGAAGATATTAAGAAGAGGTGGCAAGAATACACAGAACTATACAAAAAAGATCTTTATGACCTATATAACCACTATGGCGTGATCACTCACCTATAGCCAGACATCCTGGAATGCGAATTCAAGTGGGCTTTAGGAAGCATCACTACGAACAAAGCTAGTGTAGGTGATGAAATTCCAATTGAGTTATTTCAAATCCTAGAAGATGATGCTGTGAAAGTGCTGCATTCAATATGTCAGCAAATTTGGAAAACTCAGCAGTGGCCACAGGACTGGAAAATGTCGGTTTTCATTCCAATCCCAAAGAAAGGCAATGCAAAAGAATGTTCAAACTACCACACAATTGCACTCATCTCACATGCTAGTAAAGTAATGCTCAAAATTCTCCAAGCCAAGCTTCAATAGTATGTGAACTGAGAAGTTCCGATGTTCAAGTTGGATTTAGAAAAGGCAGACGAACCAGAGATCAAATTGCCAACATCTGCTGTATCATCGAAAAAGCAAGAGAGTTCCAGAAAAACATTTACTTCTGCTTTATTGACTATGCCAAAGCCTTGGACTATGTGGATCACAACAAACTGTGGAAAATTCTTAAAGAGATGGGAGTACCAGACCATCTGGCCTGCCCCCTGAGAAATCTGTATGCAGGTCAAGAAGCAACAGTTAAAACTGGACATGGAACAACAGACTGGCTCCACACTGGGAAAGGAATAAATCAAGGCTGTATATAGTCACCCTGCTTATTTAACTTATATGCAGAGTACATCATGCAAAATGCTGGGCTGGGTGAAGCACAAAGTGGAATCAAGATTGCTGGGAGAAATATCAATAACCTCAGATATGCTGATGACACCACCCTTATGGCAGAAAGCAAAGAAGAACTAAAGAGCCTCTTGATGAAAGTGAAAGAGGAGAGTGAAAAAGTTTGCTTAAAACTCAACATTCAGAGAACTAAGATCATGGCATCTGGTCCCATTACTTCATGGCAAATGGATGGGGAAACAATGCAAACAGTGACAGACTTTATCTTTTTGGGCTCCAAAATCACTGCAGATGGTGACTACAGCCATGAAATTCAAAGACACTTGCTTCTTGGAGGAAAAGCTATGACCAACCCAGGCAGCATATTAAAAAGCAGGGATATTACTTTGCCCACAAAGGTCTGCCTAGTCAGAGCTATGGTTTTTCCAGTAGTCATGTATGGATGTGAGAATTGGACTATAAAGAAAGTTGAGCACTGAAGAACTGATCCTTTTGAACTGTGGTGTTGGAGAAGACTCTTGAGAGTCCCTTGGACTGCAAGGAGATCCAACCAGTCCATCCTAAAGGAAATCAGTCCTGAATATTCAAAGGAAGGACTGATGCTGAAGCTGAAGCTCCAATACGTTGGCCACCTGATGTGAAGAACTGACTCATTGCAAAAGACCCTGATGCTGGGAACTATCAAAGGTGGGAGGAGAAGGGCATGACAGAGGATGAGATGGTTGGATGGCATCACCGACTTGATGGACATGATTTTGTGTAAGCTCCGGGAGTTGGTGATGGACAGGAAAGCCTGGCATGCTCCAGTCCATGGGTTCGCAAAGAGGTGGACATGACTGAGCTACTGAGCTGAACTGAACCCACTTCAGTATTCTTGCCGGGAGAATTCCATGGACAGAGGAGCCTGGTGGGCTATAGTCCTTGGGATCACAAAGAGTTGAACGTGATTGAGTGACACTTTCTTTTTTTTAAAATATAAATTTATTTATTTTAATTGGAGGCTAATTACTTTATAGTATTGTATTGGTTTTCAGGAATTCTTCAAAACAAAATGTAGCCATATGAGATGAAATCATTTTATAGTTGACTCAGTGGAAATAAATCCAGCATTGTGTGCCATTCCTTATCAACTGAATGGCTCTTTTAAAAAAATCTTTGTAACAAATAGCACCTAACCCCTACATCTACTCTGGGCCAGTCCACAAGGAATAGCTTGTCACTTGTTGTCACCAAAGTAAGGCAAGAGAGAAAATTTGCTGAGAAAGTACTGTTCCTGCCCTTCTTCCAAGGACACGACTACCTGAAGTAAATTGCCCCATGCTTGATACACATTTGTCAACCATATAATTAAGCTTCTGAAGGACCGTCAACAAATTCATGAATTGAAGTCAGGTTTACACATCTGCTGTCAACAGTCAGCAAATTGTTGAGATTGAATTTTTATTGCTAGTTATTAAATCATTAAATGTCAAAGGTTTATTCATCCAAACTGTGCTCAGTACAAGTCAATTTTATTTTTCCAATAGTGAAAAATATGTCTTGAAACCACAAGATCTTATGAAGCTAACAAATTATCACCCTTCTGAAAGGAACTCACAACAGAAGCACGATTTATAACTAAGAATAATTATTTGTTTACAGATATCAAACTTCTTTGCAAGCTAATACCTACTCACTGACTTACATTAACTTAACCACCCCATGTCCATCAGTGAGGAAGCAGAGAGGTAAACTGAAATTTGCCACTTATTATGGTATGGTATAAAGGTTAAATTGCTTTCAGCTGCAAGTTTCAGAAAACCACACCTCTAATTACCTTAAATAATAAGGAAATATTTCTCATGAGAAGAAATCCAGAATAATACAGTGGAAACATTATCTCACTCATCATACAGCCTTTCCCAACTGGATCTCCGGAGAATTTAGCCGTAATGCCCCAAGTCTTATATATTGAGTATAATGAATCAACTTTTCTCCTATGCATCTAGAATGGTACGATTATAACCACCCTTGAGAGAATTAAGAAAATAGCCACATATATCATTTTCTTTGTCTGGTGGTTCCAAACAAGAAACCCAACTGAGGAAAGCTGACAACTTCAGGGGCAGGGGGAAACTTTTTTTTTTTTTCCTTTGACCCTTTCTTAGAAGTAAGAAAACAAGAAACCCCCTGCACATTTTTATTCACATATTATTGATCTAATGGTAAATCCGTCAAATCCAAAATATTTTTGCCTAATGAACTTCCACAGAGAATCAAACTTGTATCTTACTTTTCTAAAATCCCCAGTTGCTAACAGTTTTCTCAGAATGGTGTAGATTATGAAGTAGGTTCTGTAATATAAAATGTGTCATAATTATTATTTTTGATTGTGGCGTAATTATTATTTCTGATTCTCTAAGGAAGAAACATGCATCTGAATACAAACTCTAGTGCTCCATTACAAAAATGATACAAGTTTTGGATACTTTAGAATATTTTTCTAAGATGTAACTGTTTTACAGATGCATATTATATTAGCCACAAGAACTTCAATGTATTAAATGATTTAAGCACAGCTAAAAAATAATCCCAGAATTTGTCCTTGAAAGTCACCTCTAATACTTGGCAACAGTGACTCAATTGTATATTCTTTAGTAAACCATGCAAATATGTCACTAGAGATTCATATTTGTGCATTTCCATCCATGTATTTCATAGTTATTTATGTATATATATGATACATAAATACATAAATATATTCATCTCCCAAACCTGTATACAGGTCAAGAAGCAACAGTTAGAAGTTACATGGAACAATGGACTAGTTCAAAATTGGGAAAGGAATATGTCAAAACTGCATATTGTCACCATGCTTATTTAACTTCTATGCAGAATGCATCATGAGAAATGCCAGACTGGATGAATCACAAGCTGGAATCAAGATTTCCAGGAGAAATATCAACAATCTCATATATACATATGATACTACTCTAATAGCAGAAAGTGAAAAGGAGCTAAAATGCCGCTTAATGAGGGTGAAAGAGGAGAGTAAAATAGCTGGCTTAAACACAACTTCAAAAAACTAGGATCATGGCATATGGTCCCATCAGTTCAGTTCAGTTCAGTTCAGTCACTCAGTCGTGTCTGACTCTTTGTGACCCCATGAATCACAGCACTCCAGGCCTCCCTGTCCATCACCAACTCCTGGAGTTCACTCAAACTCATGTCCATCGAGTCAGTGATGTCATCCAGCCATCTCATCCTCTGTTGTCCCCTTCTCCTCCTGCCCACAATCCCTCCCAGCATCAGGGTCTTTTCCAATGAGTCAACTCTACACATGAGATGGCCAAAGTATTGGAGTTTTAGCCTCAGCATCAGTCCTTCCAATGAACATCCAGGACTGGTCTTCTTTAGGATGGACCGGTTGGATCTCCTTACAGTCCAAGGGACTCACAAGAGTCTTCTCCAGCACCACAGTTCAAAAGCATCAATTCTTCGGCCCTCAGCTTTCTTCACAGTCCAACTCTCACATCCACACATGACCACTGGAAAAACCATAGCCTTGACTAGACAGACCTTTGTTGGCAAAGTAATATCTCTGCTTTTGAATATGCTATCTAGGTTGGTCATAACTTTCCTTCCAAGGAGTAAGTGTCTTTTAATTTCACTTCATAGCAAATAAAAGGGAAAAAAGTGGAAACAATGACAGATTTTATTTTGGGGGCTCCAAAATCACTATGGATGGTGACTGCAGCAATGAAATTAAAAGATGCTTGCTACTTGGAAGAAAAGCTATGACAAACCTAGACAGCATATTAAAAAACAGACATCATTTTGCCAACAAAGGTCCATATAGTCAAAGTTATAATTTTTCCAGTAGTCATGTATGGATGTGAGAGTTGGATTGTAAAGAACACTGACTGCTGAAGAATTCATGCTTTTGGACTGAGGAGCTAGAGACGACTCTTGAGAGTCCCTTGGACAGCAAGGAGATCAAACCAGTCAGTCCTAAAGCAAATCAATCTTGAATATTCATTGGAAGGACTGATGCTAAAGCTGAAGCTCCAATACTTTGGCTATGTGATGTGAAGAGCCAACTCATTAGAAAAGTCCATGATACCAGGAAAGATTGAGGACAAGAGGAGAAGGAGGCTACAGAGTATGAGATGGTTTGAGGGCATCACCACACACTGCATAGATATGAGTTAGAGCAAACTACGGGGAACTGTATAGTACAGGGAAGCCTGGCATGTTGACGTCCTTGGGGTGGCAAAGAGTCAGACAGGACCTAATGAATGGACAGCAACCACTTATTTACCTGATAGCATCTTAAATGAATTAAAGTGCAGATAAAAGAATCCACTCTACCAAGTATAAAGAGAAGATGATCTATTGCAAAATATCATCTGACTTACAGGATGGTTTGCAGAATTAAAAAGGAAGACTCTGGCTAGAGCAGAGCCAGGCCAGTTCATAAATTCTTTTATTATCAGAGAGCTACTTAATTAACTAGGAAGTTGCTACTACTATTGCCAGCCTCAGAATAGGCAAAGTGGTATATATTTATGGTCTTCTTAATGCTACATTCTTTTGCCTGCCTTAATGTTTTAGACATTAAGGCACAGTTCCATTCCTTTACTCTTCAACTATAACTGTTAACAATTTAAAAGGTGATCTAGTCCCAGTTCTTTCCTTTAAATTCCTTAAGTTAATTATCTCCTACTATATCCAACTCTGGAATCAAGTTCAAAACAAAGTTGTCTGGATTTCTCTCCTTCAAGATCAACTTGAATTTAGACACTTTCCAGTTCTTCTCTCAACGCTTAGTGACTTCTCTTTAAGACATAGAATTTCTTGTTCTCTAGTGTATCTTTCCATAATCCTTATTATCTCTCCCTCCACCCTTCCTGTTTGACAGAAAAATATTGCAGAGGTATAGTGTTGGGTAAAGGGAGAAAAATGAAAATGTTTTCTTTGCAGAACTCTTCTCAGTGCTTAATTTTCTTGGCTTGTAGAAATATGACAATAGGAAAAAGTTAATAAACTAAGGGATTTCTTTTGTGTACCAAGAGCATGGCATTTTAATAGAGTCTCAGTATTCTTGGGCTTCCCTGGTGGCTCAGCTTGTAAAAAATCTGCCTGCAATGTGGGAGACCTGAGTTCGATCCCTGGGTTGGAAAGATCCTCTGGAGAAAGATAGATTACCCACGCCAGTATTCTGGCATGGAGAATTCCATAGACTAGTCCATGGAGTCTCAAAGACAATTTTCACTTTCACTTTTTCTATTTAGAAAGCAGCAATTATATAGATTCTTAAAGATAAGTAAAAGTATTTCCAACTTCCAACTGCTACTGCTAAGTCGCTTCAGTCATGTCCAACTCTTTGCGACCCCATAGACAGCAGCCCACCAGGCTCCCCTGTCCCTGGGATCCTCCAGGCAAGAATGCTAGAGTAAGTTGCCATTTCCTTCTCCAAAGCTAGTTACAATTGCTCACAATTAGGCTGTGGATTGAGAGATACTCTAAAATGTAGCACTTTATTTAACAAGTAAGATTGTTCTTAAAAAATAAACATATTTCATTGCCTATCTTCTGAAAATTTGGGATAATGCAACAACACTTATCAATAACAAGTTTTGTAGAGGACATATTAAAGGATTCTATCCTGGCTGAGAAAGCTGCTACTGCTGATTGTGGGAAAATATTGTTCTAGAGATGCCACAAATTAAAATATTGTGTTGATATACTCTTGAGACTTATACAGTTTAAGATTAGCTAACTCCAGAGAAAGGGGAATTCTAAAATGTAGTCAGTATTACTACTGTGCTAATGTTTAAAATGGCAAACCACTTCAGTATTCTTGCTTTGAGAACCCTATGAAAAGTGAAAAGGCAAAATGATAGGATACTGAAAGAGAAACTCCCCAGGTCAGTAGGTGTCCAATATGCTACTGGAGATCAGTGGAGAAATAACTCCAGAAAGAATGAAGGGATGGAGCCAAAGAAAAAACAATATCCAGTTGTCAATAGGACTGGTGATAGAAGCAAGGTCCAATGCTGTAAAGAGCAATATTGCATAGGAACCTGGAATGTCAGGTCCATGAATCAAGGCAAATTGGAAGTAGTCAAACAGGAGATGGCAAGAGTGAACATCAACATTCTAGGAATCAGCAAACTAAAATGGACTGGAATGGGTGAATTTAACTCAGATGACCATTATATCTACTACTGTGGGCAGGAATCCCTCAGAAGAAATGGAGTAGCCATCATGGTCAACAAAAGAGTCTGAAATGCAGTACTTGGATGCAATCTCAAAAACGGCAGAATGATCTCTGTTCATTTCCAAGGCAAACCATTCAATATCACAGTAATCCAAGTCTATGCCCCATCTGGGATGCTGGAGAAGCTGAAGTTGAATGATTCTATGAAGATCTACAAGACCTTTTAGAACTAACACCCAAAAAAGATGTCCTTTTCATTACAGGGGACTGGAATGCAAAGTTAGGAAGTCAAGAAACACCTGGAATAACAGGCAAATTTGGCCCTGGAATATAGAAGTAAGCACGGCAAAGGCTAATAGAGTTTTGCCAAGAGAACGCACTGGTCATAGCAAACACCCTCTTGTAACAACACAAGTGAAGACTACACATGGGCATCACCAGAGGTTCAACACCGAAATCAGATTGATTATATTCTTTGCAGCCAAAGATGGAGAAGCTCTATACAATCAGCCAAAACAAGACCGGGAGCTGACTGTGGCTCAGACCATGAACTCCTTAGCTCCAAATTCAGACTTAAATTGAAGAAAGTAGGGAAAACCACTAGACCATGCAGGTATGACCTAAATCAAATCCCTTATGATTATACAGTGGAAGTGAGAAATAGATTTAAGGGACTAGATCTGATAGATAGAGTGCCTGATGAACTATGGACTGAGGTTCATGACATTGTACAGGAGACAGGGATCAAGACCATCCCCATGGAAAAGAAATGCAAATAAGCAAAATGGCTGTCTGGGGAGGCCTTACAAATAGCTGTGAAAAGAAGAGAAGTGAAAGGCAAAGGAAAAAAGGAAATATATAAGCATCTGAATGCAGAGTTCCAAGGAATAGCAATAAGAGATAAGAAAGCCTTCTTCAGCAATCAATGCAAAGAAATAGAGGAAAACAATAGAATGGGAAAGACTAGAGATCTCTTCAAGAAAATTAGAAATACCAAGGGAACATTCCATGCAAAGATGGGCTCGATAAAGGACAGAAATGGTATGGACCTAACAGAAGCAGAAGATATTAAGAAGAGGTGGCAAGAATACATAGAAGAACTGTACAAAAAAAGATCTTCACAACCAAGATAATCATGATGGTGTGATCACTCACCTAGAGCCAGACATCCTGGAATGTGAAGTCAAGTGGGCCTTAGAAAGCATCACTATGAACAAAGCCAGTGAAAGTGATGGAATTCCAGTGGAGCTATTTCAAATCCTGAAAGATGATGCTGTGAAAGTGCTGCACTCAATATGCCAGCAAGTTTGGAAAACTCAGCTGTGGCCACAGGGCTGGAAAAGGTCAGTTTTCATTCCAATCCCAAAGAAAGGCAATGCCAAAGAATACTCAAACTACCGCACAATTGCACTCATCTCACATGCTAGAAAAGTAATGTTCAAAATTCTCCAAGTCAGGCTTTAGCAATACATGAACCATGAACTTCCAGATGTTCAAGCTGGTTTTAGAAAAGGCAGAGGAACCAGAGATCAAATTGCCAACATCTGCTGTATCATCGAAAAAGCAAGAGAGTTCCAGAAAAAACATCTATTTCTGGAAATATCTAGTTCATCTATTTCTTTATTAACTATGCCAAAGCCTTTGACTGTGTGGATCACAGTAAACTGTGAAAAATTCTGAAAGAGATGGGAATCACAGACCACCTGACCTGCCTCTTGAGAAATCTGTATGCAGGTAAGGAAGCAATAGTTAAAACTGGACATGGAACAACAGACTGGATCCAAATAGGAAAAGGAGTACGTCAAGGCTGTATACTGTCACCCTGCTTATTTAACTTATATGCAGAGTACATCGTGAGAAACGCTGGGCTGGAAGAAGCACAAGCTGGAATCAAGATTGCTGGAAGAAACATAAATAACCTCAGATATGCAGAGGACACCACCCTTATGGCAGAAAGTGAAGAGGAACTAAAAAGCCTCTTGATGAAAGTGAAAGAGGAGAAAAAAAAGTTGGCTTAAATCTCCACATTCAGAAAACGAAGATCATGGCATCTGGTCCCATCACTTCATGGCAAATAGATGGGGAAACAGTGTCAGATTTTATTTTGGGGGCTCCAAAATCACTGCAGATGGTGATTGCAGCCATGAAATTAAAAGACACTTACTCCTTGGAAGGAAAGTTATGACCAACCTAGACAGCGTATTAAAAAGCAGAGACATTTTTCTGCCAATAAAGGTCCATCTAGTCAAGGCTATGGTTTTTCCATTGGTCATGTATGGATATGAGAGTTGGACTGTGAAGAAAGCTGAGTGCCGTAGTATTGATGCTTTTGAACTGTGGTGTTGGAGAAGACTCTTGAGAATCCCTTGGACTGCAAGGAGACCCAACCAGTCCATTCTATAGGAGAACAGTCCTGGGTGCTCTTTTGAAGGAATGATGCTAAAGCTGAAACTCCAGTACTTTGGCCACCTCATAGGAAGAGTTGACTCATTGGAAAAGACTCTGATGCTGGGAGGGATTGGGGGCAGGAGGAAAAGGGAACAACAGAGGATGAGATGGCTGGATGGCATCACTGACTCAATGGACGTGAGTCTGAGTGAACTGCGGGAGTTGGTGATGGACAGGGAGGCCTGGCGTGCTGCAATCCAAAGAGTCGCAAAGAGTCAGACACGACTGAGCAACTGAACTGAACTGAAATGAACTGAATGTTTAACACTGCTTTCCAGCAGCAACCATGTATGAAGTCAACTGGATTTATTGACAAGGTATAAAATAACTTGTCTTATCATCTCTGTGCAACTGAACACTTTTGGTATGCCTAACTAGCTTTGAAATATCTGCCATTAAATACTTAACCCAGCTTTGTGCTACTTTGTATTTAATTTGTACTCTGGATACATATAAAAAATAAAGTGTTAGTCATTCAGTCATGTCCGACTCTTTGCAATCCCATGAACTGTAGCCCACCAGGCTCCTCTGTCCTTGGAATTCTCCAGGCAAGAATACTGGATTGAGTTGCCATTCCCTTCTCCAAGGGATCTTCCCCACCCAGGGTCTCCTGTATTGCAGGGTAATATTTGCCATCTGAGCCACCAAGAAAGTCCTGGCTGTATATGGCTCAGGGACTATAGAAGAAAAAAGTAGGCTTTCATTTCATGTCACTGAGGAGCACAAACAGCAGAGAGGTTTTCTCTCCTTTGATACATCAGGGTTTACAAAATATATGTCTAATAATATCCTTCTTTTAAAAAATAACCAAAAGATCATTAAAAATTAATAATTCAAGATTGGATATAATTTTAATCTACTGATATTAAGCGTTGGAAGGAAAAGTGCATATCATCACATAATAATTGTAAATTTGGTAACAATATAGAGACCAACGGAAAAGGCAGTGGCACCCCACTCCAGTACTCTTGCCTGGAAAATCCCATGAACGGAGGAGCCTGGTAGGCTGCAGTCCATGGGGTCGCTAACGACTGAGCGACTTCACTTTCACTTTTCACTTTCATGCATTGGAGAAGGAAATGGCAACCCACTCCAGTGTTCTTGCCTGGAGAATCCCAGGGACAGGGGAGCCTGGTGGGCTGCGGTCTATGGGGTCGCACAGAGTCGGACATGACTAAAGCGACTTAGCAGCAGCAGCAGCATAGAGACCAAATACCAAAATTTACTCTTGTGAGTACACACACACACACACACACACACACACACACACACACTCTTATCAATAATTTGGGCTTGTGAAAGTGAAAGTCGCTCAGTCCTGTCCTACTCTTTGTGACCCCATGGAATATACAGTCCATGGAATTCTCCAGGCCAGAATATTGGAGTGGGTAGCCTTTCGATTCTCCAGGGGATCTTCCCAACTGAGGGATTGAACCCAGGTCTCCCACATTGCCGGTAAAGCGTCTGCCCGCAGTGTGGGAGACCTGGGTTCCATCCCTGGGTTGGGAAGGTCCCCTGGAGAAGGAAATGGCAACCCACTCCAGTACTCTTGCCTGAAAAATTCCACGGACTGAGGAGCCTGGTAGGCTACAGTCCATGGGGTCGCAAAGAGTCGGACACGACTGAGTGACTTTACTTTTCACTCCCACATTGCAGGCAGAGTCTTTACTGTCTGAGCCACCAGGGAAGCCCAATTTGGGCTTACACCTGCAAAAATATTAACAACTCAGGAGTTAATCAACTAATTTTTTCTTATAATTAATAACTCAAATTTAGGTCATTGGGATAACATTAAAAAAACAAAATCAATAATTCCCTCATGTACATTCACAATTCAGTTTGAAGGTGATCTGGGAAATGCCCTATTCACACTAATAATATAATATCCATAAAATATCCAGTCAAACAAGAATGTTCAAAGCACACATAAGAACATAATAAAACTTTAATAAGAAATTTTTTAAATGAAAAAAGAAGAGTCATATTCTGTCCTTGGATCGGAATATTGGACTTTATGGATATTGTAGCTCAGTCGGTAAAAAATCTGCCTGCAGTGCAGGAGCCCAGAGTTCGATCCCTGGGTTGGGAAGATCCCCTGGAGGAGGAAATGGCAATGCACTCCAGTATCCTTGCCTGGAAAATCTCATGGACAGAGGAGCCTGGTGGGCTGCAGTCCATGGGGTCGCAAAGAGTTGGGCATGACTGAGTGACTAACACTTAATTCTTTTAAAATTAATTTTTATTCACCAGCAACAATAAAAATGACAAATACCTTAAATATATATATATATATATATATATACATAATTAAAATCCTGAGTCAATTTGTTAGTTGGAGAAGGCAATGGCAACCCACTCCAGTACTCTTGCCTAGAGAATCCCAGGGATGGGGGAGCCTGGTGGGCTGCTGTCTATGGGGTCACACAGAGTTAGACACGACTGAAGAGATTTAGCAGCAGCAGCAATTTGTTAGTTAATTCTAAATTAATATAAGATTAAATATAAAAGGAGAAACTCTGAAGGAATCATAAAAAGCATTAAGGTTTTAGTTGCCTCATCTTGAGGTACATGAGCACTTATGTGTAAAAAAATAAAACGGCAACCAAAGAGTCAATAAATAACAATAATATAAAGAAAAGATTACTAATGAAATTAAAATATTTTATTGCAAAATTATGCTCATCAACGTATCTTATAAACAAAATCTATAAGCAAGAAACCTGGGAAAAAATTTGAAACAAATATTAAGCTTAATATTTAATAATTTTATATATCCTTAGAAATAAACATTAAAAACTTGTTGCATCACAATGAGGAAAAAAAAATCAGAAATAAAGAGTAAATTTTAAAATATCCCAAGTACTTATGAAAACAAAGTTAATCCCACAAAAAATGTATAAAATTTTAAAAATACCATTCTTCACCTCTCATACTAGTAGAGATGAAAATCACCTTGTGGGTGAATGTGTGAGCAAATAAAGACTCTTTTTTGTCTTTTTAAATTTATTTATTTTAATTGGAGGCTAATTACTTTACAGTATTGTATTGGTTTTGCCATACATCAACATGAATCTGCCAGAGGTATACCCGTGTTCCCCATCCTGAACCCCTCACCCAAATAAATTGCAAATAGTTTATTTGGGGAAAATTAGCAATGTTCCTATAAGGCCTTAAACTTTTTCATATTACTGCTCTAGATATTCCATTGGGAAAAAAAAAATTATGTCCTGACAAATAATAAAAAATAGGTAAATATATATTTGATTATTACCTGAAAAGCTAGGAAAAATCTAAATGCCCAAGAAAAAAATAATAGCTAAATAAATTATGAACTATCATAAAATGAGATACACTTTTGAATTTAAGAATTCTGGTTTCAAAAATGTAAAGAATGTGACCAAGGAAAAAGACAGTAACAAAAGAGCTTTGCACAGTTTTATTAGAGCATTCTGCCACACAGGATGTCTACATTAGATGGGAACAGCATACAGGAAACAATAGCAACTGTGATTTCTATGAAATAGGATTGTGGGAGAAATTTTATTTTTTTATACAAGCACTGTCTATATGTTCTCAGTATTTGTCTAGAACATGTACTTTTCACCCGTGGTGGATTCATGTCAATGTATGGCAAAACCAATACAGAATTGTAAAGTAAAATAAAAAATAAATAAATAAAAATAAAAAAAAGGAAAAAAAAACAATAAAGTTAACAACTTAAAATGTAGTTATTGTCACTCCATCTTAGATTTTGGAGATGGACATGGCAACCCACTCCAGTGTTCTTGCCTGGAGAATCCCAGGGATGGTGGAGCCGGGTGGACTGCCGTCTATGGGGTCCCAGAGTCGGACACGACTGAAGCAACTTAGCAGCAGCAGCAGCAGCATCTTAGATTGGATTTTCATATGTTTATATAGTGAAAAAATAGGATCCCTGTATGTCAGAATTGGGCTCATGGTCATTTTGAAATAGTTTATAATAACTTGGATGGTCCATATTTTTCTGAAAGAACTAAATGTATCTCACATACTAGTTAATTTTATGAGGATATTTTATTCATGGTGATTTTCCCTTTTCCTGGACTATTTCAGATCTCTCAGTGTTGTACTGTATAGCAGAGAGGCAGGGAGCTGCCCTTTGGACTAATATGAGCTGGACTCAAACCGTTTTATTGCCGTAGGAAAAGTACTTATTCTCACCAAGCTTTTGTTTTCTCATTAACAAAACTGAGATAACACCTACTTCATGGGTTTATCTCATGGATAACATAAGATAATATATGTGAAGAATGTATTGCAAAGATTCAACAAATATTAACCATTATTTTTATTTTTAATGGTACTATTCAACTGAACAGCTCCAGTCTGTGTAATTATACTACACTCAACTCCAGTTATAATTATTACATAGTATAAGTTTACTCCTTGAGCCTTTGGCTATGCCCCAGGATTCAATATAGCAGCTGTTTGGGCTGGATGAGCTTCACAGTTTATGGCACAAAATAAGTTGGCAACTTTTTTCATTTTTCTTTTCTTTTTTTTTTTTTTGGAATTTAAAATAAGCCTAGTCCAAGCTGGTGGGACTCATGGATGGAGGCAGGGCACCTTCTCACACGACATTGGATGTGGAAGGGAACCTTCTCCCATAGACCACACACTGGATATGGAATCTTGGGAGCTTCATGTGTAGATGGGATGCTGATGAGTTGGGTCATCTACTATCAGGAAGAAAAATATTGTAGTGAGCAATACTGTGCAAGATGAAGCATTAAAACAAACAAACAGCTTTATTAAAGTATAATTGACATTAAAGGACTGCACACATTTAATGTATGCAATTTGATGAGTTTGGATATATGCAAACACTCATGATACCATCACCACAGTAAAGAGAGTAGACATAGTAAAAAAAAATTTGAAATGGAGATCTAAAAGAAATATCTGAATTCCCGTGTTCACTGCAGCTTTATTCACAATAGTCAAGATATGGAAACAATTAAAGTGTCCATTAACAAGTGCATAGACAAAGGGTGGATCTATAGATAGATCGATAACAGAATATTAAGCAGCCTTAAAAAAGATTGACATGCACATATGTGCTCAGTTGCTCAGTCCTATTCAACTCTTTATGCCCCCATGGACTGTGGCCTGCCAGGCTCCTCTGTCCATGGAATTTCCCAGGCAAGATTTCAGGAGTGGGTTGCCATTTCCTCCTCCAAGGGATCTTCCCAACATAGGGATCAAAGCCGCATCTCTTGTGTCTCTTACAAGGCAGATTCTTTACCACTGCACCCCCTGGGAAGCCCTGATGTATACATAATGATATATTTACAGTGAATAACCAACAAGATCCTACTGTATAGCACAGAGAACTATACCCAATCTTCTGTAGCAAATTAAATGAGAAAAAAATTTGAGAAAAAATAGATATGTGTATATGTATAACTGAATCAATTTGTTGTTCATCTGAAACTAATACAACATTGTTAACCAACGGTACTCCAATATAAAACAAAAAGTTCAAAAAACAAGGAAATCCTGTCATTTGTGACAACATGATGGAACCTAGAGAATGCAACGCCAAGTGAAATAGACTGGTCACAGAAGAACAAGTAGTGCATAATTTATTTATATGAGGCATCTAAACCAGTCGAACTGAATGAAGCAGAGAATACAATAGTGGTTCCCAGGGCCTGGGAGATGGGAGACATGTGAGCTTGTTCTGGGTGTAAGTCTTCAGGTAGGCTGGATGCTAACTAAGTTCTAGAGATCTGCTATACAGCATTGTATCTACAGTCAATAACACCCCATCATATGGTTTTATAAACTTCAAGATCAAGCACTTTCTGAAAGCAAATCTTCATGGCTTAAGGAAGATTTCTTGGTGCACTTGAATGCTGAGCTCAAGGGAGAAATCCAGAGAGGGGAACAGCAGCACGTGTTCCCTCCACAGTGAGGCAGCAAGCACACAGAGCCTTCTGTTGGGGCCACTAAGAGAAGGGAAAAAAGGAACCTGAGGGAAAAAGGAGTCCCTGTCTTTCTTTAAGATGGAGTGTAACTGGAAACAGCCTCCAGCCAAGGTCAAGGTCAAGAGTAATAGAATCCTGGCAAAATCTGCTAGTTTATCTTCCCCCAATGAACTCCTGCCAAACAATATACACAGTGTCGCACAGTGCTGGAGAGTGTCTGATGCATCCCCAGAGTATTTATGAGGACTTCTGTTTTGAAGATAGTCTCTTAGGTAACAGAAAGAAAACACGTATGGACCAGCTCTCATTTATCAGTGCCGTGGCTTCCTGTGAAAATTAAACATCAAGAATTCTGACATTTTCTCCTGAGCAAAGCAAGTTCTTCAAAGGGGCGGATGGGATGGGAGTCCTTTGAAGACGGTGTGTGCCCAACAGACCCAGCAGAAGGCCTGACATCTGCATAAGTTAAGGAGGTCTCAATATCTCAGAGAGAAAAGGCAAAGGCAGCTGTAGGCCTGGGTGAAGCGGCTTGTTAGGGTACACGGAGCGCCCCTGGCTGGGGAGAGTGCAGCTTCACTTTGCTTCTTTCAGTCACCTTCCGGTGTCCCTGTGTTTCTCAAATTTCCTTCAGCTGCTCTGATGGCTAGAAGCTGTCAGACTGGAAATCCCAGATGATAGTTAGGCTTGAATCATGTACTTTTTAAAACAATTCCTTTGATTCTATAGCCTGAGTTGGTCCTCTGTTTCCAGAGATGAGTTTTATGTCAGCGGAGAACAACCAGCAAATGACCAAGGAACCAAGGAGAATACAGAAAATGGGGGACTCTGACATGGGCCTGTGCCACAGGAGGCTCTTCCTAAAATCCCCCCTCAAAATCATTCATTTTAATATTTAAGAGCATCTATTTTTTATTACACAATATACATTTTTAATCAACATCAGAGAATTAGATTCTACTTCCCCTGGTGGCTCAGATGGTAAAAGCATCTGCCTGCAATGCAGGAGACCCGGTTCAATCCCTGGGCTGGGAAGATCCCCTGGAGACAGAAATGGCAACCGGCTCCAGTATTCTTGTCTGGAAAATCCCATGGACAGAGAAGACTGGTAGGCTACAGTCCATGGGGTCGCAAAGAGTCAGACATGACTGAGCGACTTCACTTTCACTTTCATAAAAAATATAAAAATCCAATCTAATTCCAAAATGCACAGGTAATAGTCACATTTTAGACTGTCACTTTTCAGGGTTTTTTAAAAGAGTTATTTAATTATTTGACTGCCTCAGGTCTTATTGTGGCACACGGGGTATTCCTTGTGGCTCTTGGATTCTAGAGCATGCAGGCTCAGTGGTTGCAGAATGCACAGGCTTCATTGCCCCTTTGGCATGGGGGAAATCTTAGTTTCCTGTTCAGGGATTGAACATGTGTCTCCTGCATCCCAGGATTGTTTTCTTTAAAAGAATACATGTTCTAGATAAAGAAACAGTACAGATAAATAGTAATGCAAAATAATCACTCATCATCTTACTACCCAGAAATAAAAGTTATTTTCCACTATTTCATTTTAGTCTACTACAAGCATCCTTCTTGATGGAGTGCTTTAATAAGATAGTGAAGAAATCTTTTGTCTCTTTTTAATCAGGCACATCTTTACAGTTTTTGAAAACACTATTCTTAAATCCAGTGATATATTGCATTTTGCTAATATTCCATAATATTGTGAGTCCCCAGGAAATAAATTAAATAAACAATGTTGAGATTCCTGACCTAGTCAGGTGATAATTCCCAAAGATTTAGTGGCCATTCTGAAAAATGCAGAAAATGAGTCTTACTATAATTAAAATACTTCATTTCAATTATATAGAAGATATAAGAAGATCTAAAGGCCAGGGGAACTAATCAACTGCTTGTTGTTCTGTTGCTCAGTCATGTCCAACTCTTTGCGACATCATGAACTCCAGCACACCAGGCTTTCCTGTCCTCTACTATCTCCCAGAGTTTGTTCAAACTCATATTTACTGAATCCATGATGTCATCCAACCATCTCATCCTCTGTCATCCCCTTCCCCTCCTGCTCTCAATCTTTCCCAGCATCAGGGTCTTTTCCAATGAGTCAGTTTGCATCAGGTGGCCTAAGTATTGGAGCTTCAGCATCAATTCTTCCAATGAATATTCAGGACAGATTTCCTTTAGGATGGACTGGTTGCATCTCCTTGCTATCCAAGGGACTCTTACTCCCAACCAGCGTTAGGCCAGTCTGTGCTTAGAAGCCTTTGTAAATGGTCCACAAGGTAAATACCATGCACAAAACTCCTGAAATATCACTCTTGTATATTGGGCCAACAGTCCAGGTAAAGCCGTCTGGTATGAAAAACGAGGGGAGACTGCAGATGGGTTTGAGGTTAACAGTTATAGATTTAGCTGTTTGATTCTGTCACCATGCTCTCGTCTCAGTGTTTCTACCTATTCTGACGTCAGAGTCAGATTTTGCGGGACCTGCTCACTGAGAAAAAGTCCACATTTGGAAACCATTTGCTCTTACAAAATGTTTACTATTCCAGCCCTTGATAGTTATTGTTACTGGAGTCATTATTGACAGAGTACAGAGAGAAGAGGGTTTCAGAGAACCGACGTGTGGAAATGGACGTGTACAAGGGGGCACAGACAGAAAGCAAATGCATGTCTGCCACTAGCGTTGGTGTACCTGTTATGAAATATTGGCTTTCTCATCACATCCCATAAATCGAGAGCTTTAAGAAGAAACATTCATGGCCATGTTTCCTCCAAAAAGATAACAAGTCTATCTTTTATTTTTCACTTTTATGGGTAATTCTCCAAATGTAACACATTCCTAGTTGCCAGAAATAATCCCGATTATTGCTTTGCACGTTGTTCGTGATGTATCTTGAGGAATTTCCTGATGAGAAGGTAAGTGTACGTAATAAGAACTAAACTAACTATGGGCAGTTCCAAGTCAGGGAAGTCACCTTATCACATCCCAACCATGGATGACCCTTTGCATTCGCAGAATCAGGACAAGCAGAGCCCACTTGCCTAACCTCTGTTGTTCTTAATTTTTAAAGTATTTATTTCATGTTGTTTCTAGTTTTTATCAAAAAAACATAAACAGATATGTAAAAAATATATCCCACAAACTAAAACAAAATTAACATTTTGGATATTTTCCAGCTATATGGGCACTCTGAGATAATGCATTTAAGCCATACTTTATCAAGCTTAAGGTGTTTTGACTATAAGACCCTTCTGGTTTAAGTACCATCAAGAAAATCTATAACACAATGCTTTCTTTAAAAAATGTACTTCCATTTTAAAATCATACCACTTAAGTAGACCTCTGCAGAGATATAATTCAAGGTTATTTAAATTAATATAAAGTAAAATTGATATTTTGGAATATACAGTTCTATAGTTTTACCGCATGTATAATCATTACTACAGTCAAGATACAGGACATACAGGACACCTCCATCGCCCCAAAAGCTTTTTGTGCTGCTCCCTTTCAGTCATACCCTTGCCCACATCCAGTCTCTGGCAATTACTGATTTGTTCTCTGCCACTATAGTTTTGCCCTTTCTAGAATGTCATGTAGATGGAATCCATACAAAATGTCACATTTCACTCATCAATATGCCTTTGAGATTCTTCCAGTGTATTGTGTGCATCAGTAGTTTATTCCTTTTTTATTTATTTACTTTCTATGATCAATATTCCATTGTGTGGATATGCAAAAAGTTTGTTATCCCTTTATCATGAAGGGCATTTGGGCTATTACCAGTTTTCTGGGATTATGAACAGAACTGCTATGACCATCATATGCAGGTCAATTGGCCAGTGTGAATGACAAGCACTGGATTAAGATGGCTGTTTTGTACTAGTGACTGTTCATAAGAAACTGCCAAATTGTTGGGTATATGAATAATTTTGTATTCCCACTAGCAAGATATAAAATGCTAGCTGCTCCCCATACTTGCCAGCACTTTGGTGCTGTTGGGTTTTTTAAAAAATATCATTTCAGACACTCACGCATATATATATTCATCTCAGCTTTAATTTGCAGTTTATTAATACCTGATGACAAGTAGCTTTTCCCATTGACATAATGAATTCTGTGAAGTGTTTTGCCTATGTTTTTAGTTGTATTGCCTATTAGCATTGAGTTTTGAGAGTTCTTTATTCAATCTGGATATGTCATTGGGTGGATCTATGATTTCCAAGTATTTCTCCCAGTCTAAAGCCTCACACTTCATTTCTCTTAGCAATCTTTCCTAGAACAAAAGTTTTAATTTTCATAAAGTCCAATTTTATCAGCAGTTTATTTTCTTGATTTGTTTTATAGTGTCTGAAAGATCTTCACCCAACCCCAGGTTTCTAAGATTTTTCTTCTATTTTTATCTAAAAGTTTTAGAGTTGTATATTTTATACTTATCTGTGGCTCATTTTGACTTACTTTTTAAATAAAAATGATCCTCAAGATGTTTTTTTTCATAAAGATATTAGTTGTTCCAACATCATTTGTTGAAAAAGCTAATTTTTCTCCTTTTAATTGGTTTGTTGTTGTTGTTGTTTTCAGTTCAGCTCAGTCACTCAGTTGTGTCAGACTCTTTGCGACTCCATGGACTGCAGCATGCCAGGCCTTCCGATCCATAACCAGGACTGGCCTCCCAACTCTGGGAGTTGGTCCAGCACCAACTCCCAGAGCTTACTCAAATTCATGTCCATTGAGTTGGTGATATCATCCAACCATCTCATCCTCTGTCAGCCCCTTCTCCTCCCACCTTCAATCTTTCCCAGCATCAGGGTCTTAGGTTCTTCGCATCAGGTGGCCAAAGTATTGGAGTTTCATCTTCAACATCAGTCCTTCCAAGGAAGACTCAGAACTGATTTTTTTTTAGGATGGATTTGTTGGATCTCCTTGCAGTCCAAGGGACTCTCAAGAGTCTTCTTCAACACCACAGTTCAAAGGCATCAGTTCTTCAGTGCTCAGCTTTCTTTGTAGTCCAACTCTCACATCCATACATGACTACTGGAAAAACCATACCTTTGACTAGATGGACCTTTGTTGGCAAAGTAATGTCTCTGCTTTTTAATATGCTGTCTAAGTTGGTATTTCATAACTTTCCTTCCAAGGAGTAAGCATCTTTTAATTTCATGGCTGCAGTCACCATTTGCAGTGATTTTGGAGCCCCCCAAAATAAAATCTGTCACTGTTTCCCCATCTATTTGCCATGAAGTGATGGGACAAGATGCCATGATCTTAGTTTTCTGAATGTTGATTTTTAAGCCAACTTTTTCACTCTCCTCTTTCACTTTCATCAAGAGTGTCTTTAGTTCCTCTTCATTTTCTGCCATAAGGGTGGTGTCATCTGCATATCTGAGGTGATTGATATTTCTCCCGGCAATCTTGATTCCAGCTTGTGCTTCAACCAGCCCAATATTTCTCATGATATACTCCACATGTAAGTTAAATAAGCAGGGTGACAGTATACAGCCTTGACATTTTCCTTTCTCTGTTTGGAACCAGTCTTTTGCTCTATGTCCTGTTCTGGCTGTTACTTCCTAACATGCATCCAGATTCCTCAAGAGGCAGGTCAGGTGGTCTGGTATTCCCATATCTTTAAGAATTTTCCACAGTTTATTGTGATCCACACAGTCAAAGGCTTTGGCATAGTCAATAAAGCAGAAATAGATTTTTTACTTTTCTGGAACTCTATTGCTTTTTCTATGATCCAGTGGATGTTGGCAACTTGATCTCTGGTTTGTCTGCCTTTTCTAAATCCAGCTTGAACATCTGGAAGTTCATGGTTCATGTACTGTTGAAGCCTGGCCTGGATAATTTTGAGCATTACTTTACTAGCGTGTGAGATGAGTGCAATTGTGTGGTAGTTTGAGCATTCTTTGGCATTACTTTTCTTTGAGTATGGAATGAAAACTGTCCTTTTCCAGGCCTGTGGCCACTGCTGAGTTTTCCAAGTTGGCTGGCATATTGAGTGTAACACTTTCACAGCATCATCTTTTAGGGTTTGAAATAGCTCAACTGTTGCTTTACCTTGTACAAAAATTGATTAATCATTATCGGTGTAGGTCTGTTTCTGGACTTTTTATTCTATTCTATTGATTTATAATCTATGCTTTATCAGGTTAGGTTATTATAGTATTGGAGTAATACTATAATAATTGTATGACATGAATAATATGCTGTAATTGAATAAAATGAATAATCCCACTTTCTTCTTCCTTTTTGTTTTGGCTCCTCTTATTATTGTGCCTTACCATATAAATTTTATAATCAGCTCATCTATACAAAAAATGTTTTTCATTTAATTGAAATAGTTGCCAAACTATTACTAAATTTGAGTAAAATTGACATCTTAACAGTATTGGGTCTTCCAATCCCTGAATACATGTGTCTTCCTATAATTTTTATGTTTTATTTCTTTCTTCGGTGTTTTGTAGTTCTTAACATGTAGACCACATACCTATTAAAGTTCTGTTAAATTTATATCTACCTTTTTGGAGGGGAACTGAGACTTCCATGACTACTTTTTTAATACAATGGTGAAAGTAAGCACCCTTGACTTGCTTCCTTTCAATTTTGGTGGGGAAATCATTCAGCCTTTCACATTTAGTGAGGTTTGTTGCTAGCACCATTTTGCTCTAAGGAGATTATTTTAGAATTTCAATCAACAACGCAAATTTCAATTTCTTCTGTTTGCTGTTCTTAAATGGTTGTAGTACTCTTGCCTGGAAAATCCCATGGATAGAGGAGCCTGGTGGGCTGCAGTCCAAGGGGTCTCTAAGAGTGGGACACGACTGAGCAATTTCACTTTCACTTTTCACTTTCATGCATTGGAGAAGGAAATGGAAACCCATTCCAGTGTTCTTGCCTGGAGAATCCCAGGGACAGGGGAGCCTGATGGGCTGCCAAATATGGGGTCACAACAGAGTCGGACACGACTGAAGTGACTTAGCAGTAGTAGCAGTATGACTAAAAAAGAAAAAAATGAGGAGTGTTAGTTGCCCAGACATTTCAACAGGAATAACAGCTAAGTTCATACAATTAAAAACAATACACCATTAAGAACGTTGGCCATCACTGTCACCCAATCAACAACGATTACAGGACACCATGAATTTTAAGATGCATTCTGATTTTGCAAATGTTAAAAGGTGAAAAATGTGTATCTTGGAGCTGGTAACATGTAGCAACTTTTATAACAGGCTTTTAGAAAATTAATACTATTTCATGAGCAATTTCCCAGGTTATAAGAAATATTTATAGGCATATTATTTTAATGGTGTCTAATGTTTCATCATAAGGGTCTATCAAAACTTATTAATCACTGTCATCTATTAAAAATTTGTTTTGTTTTCAATTTTACTATTAAATATGATGCACTCATATGCATTTTTAGCATTATACTTAGCATTAATAATTATATGCCTAGAAGTGGATTTGACAAAAAAATAGTTTGTCTAATTCTTAAGATCATTGTCCTTCCAAGAGTATGATTTTATGCCAGGAGAAAGCCAAATGATTCCTGAGAAAATATGCCAGTGCTCATAATATAAACTTATATTGTAAGGAGAACTTTGGTTACCACATCATGAAATCTGAAATAAAATTTAAATGATCATATTTTTTTTGTTCATCTGCCTAAGAGTAGAGTACAGGCAAGGGATTATTTTTTGTTTTTTCATAAAATTTACTGGTAAGATGAGAAAAAATAAATTTCATAACAATCCTCTTTTGTCATATTTCCACTGAGAAACTATTGCTCAAATCGTAGGCTAAAATGGAATGTTTACTGGATGAAGCATAAGGATTTTTATATCTGACACAGAGCAAAGTAATTTAATAGGGGAAAAATGCAAATTTTGAATTGTAAAAAATTGTAAAACTTTTATTTCTACACAAATTTGTAAACCAAAATATTCCATTTATTCCATTTCATCACTATACGGGTAACTACAGGAAAGTTTGTTAACATATTTTGGATAAGAGTATCAGTTGTATTGGAGTTAAAACAAATATGTGTTGCAATACAATTTGCTCCAATGTTTGGCTGAGTTTAGAAACAGAAAATGTTAACACAGTAATTTCAAACTGTTGATACTGGTTTGTATTTTGGGGGCCAGCACTGAAACTGATATAAACAAAAAGTACTTACATTGGATTTTTAATTCATTCTGTCTTGAGGTTCAAGCTGCTGGCTGTTTAAATGAGAATGTAAGAGGGAAGAGATTAGGAATAATTGACAGCCACGTGTATGCATCTCTTAGTAAGTGTAATTATGAATTATGTAGAAACTGAATTTATAAAGGTACATATTTTTAGAAAGGGAAGCATACAGATGCAACGTGGCATTGTAGAGAAAGCCTTGAATGGAGTTACAAACTGGCCTCACATGGCTTCTTCATCTGTGATGCAGGGATCTCTGACTCCCTTACAATCTTATGCAAATCAGAGGATAACTGATTAATTAATGAGAAAGTCTCTATTTTTAGGCCTTTTATAATATTATGAAAGTGAAAGTCACTCAGTCATGTCTAACTCTTTGCAACCCCATGTACTATGCAATCCATGGAATTCTCCAGGTCAGAATACTGGAGTGGGTAGCAGTTCCCTTCTCCAGGAGATATTCCCAACCCAGGGATCAAACCCCAGTCTCTCACATTGAAGGCAAATTCTTTACCAGCTGAGCCATCAGGGAAGCCCAAGAATACTGAAGTGGGTAGCCTATCCCTTCTCCAGGGGATCTTCACTACCCAGGAATCAAACCGGGCTCTCCTTCATTGCAGGCAAATTCTTTACCAGCTAAGCTTCCAGAGAAGCCCTATATACTACTATAGACAAGCTTTATTATTAATGAAGAGCAAGATACTCATCTTTACTATTTAACAACATGACCTTTAGCAAATAATTTAATTTTATAAGCTTTGTTTTTTTATCTGGAATATTAATATTTACCCCTCTAAATTTATTTTTTGGAGAAAGAAATGGCAGCCCACTCCAATATTCTTGCCTGGGAAATACCATGAACAGAGCAGCCTGATGGGCTACAATCCAAAGGGTCACAGAGTTGAACATGACTTAGAGACTAAACAACAAGAGCAAAGTCATTTAAGGGTGAAATCAAATAATTTTGTGACAGGTTTGACACAGGAAACAAGATGAGGAAAATTTCGATGTTTCTTTAAAGTTTCCCTTTATTTGGTTGACTTGCAAATATTGGCCAAGCTCCTCTCCATAGTAGCATTTATCAGCTTAGACTTTCCAAAGATCACCAAAGGATGATTCAGGATGAGCTAGAACTCTTTTGTGGGATGTATCCAAACAATTATGGAAGCAATCTCTGTAAGAAAAAAATAAAAACATATTAACACCACACTCATAGATGTTATTCACTTTTCTCTAGGCCACAGGTTAACATTAATAACCAATCCTTCTCACCAAATAGAAATGAAAGTTTTAGGGAAAATGCTGCAGTTGTATTAATGTCCTAATTCTCATGCAGATTTTCACTTTCTATTACTAAGTACTTCTTTAACAACTAGAGATATTAATACTTTTCCATGCAAGTTACTTTAGTTTTCATGACTATTCCTATCATTCTGAATGATTTTATTTGAACTGGTTGATCAATTAGCCAGCTGTACATAGCTTTGTTTGTAATCATGCTGAATTGAGTCTTTCAAGTATATCCTCATTACCCATATTTCTAAAAATTTATTTGTTCTCTTTTTGGTACCTTACCATCCTAGAACCTACAAGCACAGGTGATCCAATTTACTTCAGTCACACAGCAGTGCTACGGCTATATCTGAATGGGCAGCCTGGCTAAGGAAGCTGGGATTTTATTGGCTTCTGTACATTTGGAGAAGGAAATGGCAACCCACTCCAGCATTCTCGCCTGGGGAATTCCATCAACAGAGGAACCTGGTGGGTCACAGTCCATGTGGTCACAAAGAGCTGGACACGAGTGACTAACACCTTCACTTTCATGCATTTTGGTTAGAAGAAAACATGGGATCTTAGGACCCTTATGTTCTCAGTCACTCAGTCATGTCCAGCCCTTTGTGACCACATGGACTATATATAGCCCTCCAGGCTCCTCTGTCCATGGAATTCTCCAGGCAAGAATACTGGAATGGGTTGCCTTTTCCTTCTCCATGGGATCCCTGAGACCCTCTCAACTCAAAAGTCTTCCACTCTAGGGTTACATTTAATGTCACGGAATCAGAAGAATGCTCCTTCAGTTATGTCTCCTTGTTGCCTCATTTAACCTTTTAATCTCCATGCACATGATCTAGAGAGATAATATGGGGTGGGAGGTGGGAGGGGGGGTTCAGGATTGGGAACTCATGTACACCCGTTGTGGATTCATGTCAATGTATGGCACAACCAATACTGTATTGTAAAGTAAAATAAAGTAAATAATAATAATAATAAAATAAATGGAGAAAATAGAAAAGCACTTTGTAAGTTAAAATTCAGTAGACAGGTATGAACTGGATTATTATTACAGTTTAAAATTAGATCCTGACTCTGTTGTATCCAAGACCTTAAGACAAAAGGTACCACTTCCATTCTGAAGGAAGGTGTGAAGCAGCCTAAGCAAGACTCCATATGGGCCACACAAGAGAGTCAGCCTGGACTTGTCCTAAATCCTGCCCCCAGAGGCCACCTGGAAGGTGAGGAGGTTCAGCACACGGGCGCCAGAGGTTTTCTTGCAGATACCCTCAGGCTGAAGGGCATCCTTAATGCCCAGCCAGAGTGGACCACAAGGAGAGATCTCCAGTGGTGGGGGATAGTTTTCCAAAGAATCCAAAGAAGCATCTAGAAGAGAAGGAACACAGACAGTCTGACAGTGCTTCCAGGAGGACCAATCAAATAAGGCCTCTCCTGTCACTTACCTCTTGTCTCTCCCCCTCTCTATTTCTGAAGGAATCAAAAGGCATTTCTGAGGTTAGGGAAGGAGACAAGCAAACACAAACTAGGAAAGCAGAGGAGCTTTTTCACTGCAAGGCCCTACCTGGAATAGGCCCAAGCAGGGGAAGGGAGAGATCGAATTTTACATGAAAGGAAGAGCTTATTTTAATAAGTTTATTTGTGTCATATTTTATTTTATAATCTTTCAGCTGCATTGTATAGCATGTGGGCTTTAGTTCCTTGACCTAGGATTAAATTAGCAGTGTTACCCTATATTAGCAGTGTGGAGTGTTAACCACTGTATATCATGGCAGAAGGGGGGGTGACCAGGGAAGCCCCCAAAGAAGGAGTTTTGACTACTATATATGTTTGGACATTTTAATGAATGACATATTACATTTTTTGCGACTAGCATAAAACTAAGCAAATTGCAGGAAAGTCATGACCTGTGTCATATTTCACAAAAGGCCTGAGGAAAATTAACTCTGCAGAGCAGGTGTGACCAGGCAGTGGATGGGTAGGAGAAACAGGTCACTTTCTGAGTGTATGCTCCTGTCCCAATTGTGCAAAATAGTGCTTGAAGCACCAGGGCAGTAAATGACCAGCAGCACCAAGAATCAAGGATATTGACACAAAAGCTGCTGTCTTATTTCTCCCCCAGGGCACAGCTCTGGCCACCCAAAGCACCATGGTTAACAGACAGAAAGATTGGTGAGGAGAATCACGAAGCAGAGATCTGCTGTTGGTCCTCTGCAAGTGAGGGGCAGGGAATCAACCCATCACAGGCACCTTCAGGAATGGCTCCTCTACATGGCTGTTCTCACATGATGTTTTAAAGACCATTTATTGGTCACAGAGAAAAGATATTTCTTGAAATGATTTCACAAATACCAAGGGCAAGACCTCATTTAGATAAAGCAAAAACTTCCCAAAGCCCAGCGGAACATTCCTTGCAGGGCTGTGCTTTCTGCTGAAGAAAGGGAGGTGTCTGAGATAAGCAGAGCAGACTGTGCTGGAAGAAAACAAACGTATTTGTTGTTCCCCTGGTGCATATATTTCCTAATATAGTCTGAGACCTTGAGAACTCTGGCTGCCCCTGCCCTGGCAGAGAGACTCAGAGTGAGTGCTGTCCTGTGGAACCCAGAGGCCTGTGCCCAGTGAAAACCCCAAGCACCACAAGTCCTCCCTGAAAAGGGCAGTCCAGAGTGGCCTGGCCCAGGGAAGGCGCTTCTCAGGTTCTAGGGGATGAGGGCTGTCTACTCTCACCTCTTTGTAGAGGTTGAGCTGGATCATCAACGGCCACCTCACTTCTGGAGGAAATGCTCACTGTGTTGAGATGTGTTCCACTTAAATTCACTGCAGGCAGTGGATTCCTTCGATATTTACGGGGAAAAAAAAAAAAAAGTGTTGCTCATTCAGTCATGTCTGCTTCTCTGCAACCCAATGACTGTAGCCCACCAGGCTCCTATGTTCATGGAATTCTCCAGACAAGAATATGGGAGTGGGTTGCCATTTCTTTCTCCAGGGGATCTTTCCTACCCAGGGATTGAACCTGGGTCTCCTGCATTGCAGAGAGATTCTTTATCAATCTGAGCCACCAGGGAAGCCCTCAATATTCATGGACCACCTGCCAAACAGGAGGCTCTGCTGGGCACTGGGAACCAAACATGAGTTAAAACAACCAGTGGTGTAACTGCAGCGGGGAAGTGAGAGCAATAAAAGTGGGCGTTGTCTGCAGAGAATTTTTTTTTTAATCGAATTATAGTTCATTTACAATGTTGTGTTAGTTTCTGGTGTACAACAAACTGATTCAGTTGTATATGAAGTGAAAGTGAAAGTCTCTCAATCGTGTCCCATTCTTTGTGACTCCATGGACTATACAGTCCACGGAATTCTCCAGGCCAGAATACTGGAGTGGGTAGCCTTTCCCTTCTCCAGGATATACACATGTAGATGTATACATATATATACTTTAAAATATTATTTTCCATTATAGTTCATGACAAAATATTGGATATAATTCCTTGTGCTAAATATATATAATATGAAATCCCATATATGTAAGCCTTAAATGTGTACATTTCATTACTTTTCCTTTAATAAACATCCAACATAATTAAGAGAAATTCTTTGACACATACACATTCAGCTACATATCTATTTTGAAAATATATGCTTAATGGCATTGAGAATTCAATGATTCGGAATTGTTGGACCTCATTTTTGTCTACCCTCTGTGTTAATAAACATTCTTGTGTTTAAAAGGAGGATTTGAAAAAAAAAGCAATGATGATATACTGATTTTTTTAAGACACAGAAACAGAATCTGAGTGATTTCTGTAACTCCAAGTTTTATTTATTTTAAAAATTTGAATCAGAGTGCAGATTACATGGTGATATAGTATCTCCTCATTTGGTAAGTTCACATTCACATTCATGAATATTTTACTGAATTTGAACAACTCAGACTGAAATTGTTCCTTAAAATGGTTAATTCTTACAGAACTAAAGAATTAATCAGTAAAATAAAATATTACATCAGTGGCATGACATAGTTATTGTGCTTTTTGAGATCATTTTTCTTAAAATTCAGTTACTGAATAATTGTTTACACAAATTATTGCCAGACTATAATCAAAGAATCAAAATGCAAATGATTAGATACATTTAATAACTATTAAGCAAATAGTTGCATTTTTCTTTTTTGAACTATATTATTAACTTTATTTTTATGGATATGACTATGTACATGAATAAAATTCGTCACTGGGATTTTTCAATACTTATTATTATTTGTCTTATTGTTGCTGTTGCTATTTAGTTGCTAAGTTGTGTCTGACTCTGCAACCCAATGGACTATAGCCCACCAGCCTCCTCTCTCCGCAGGATTTCCCAGGCAAGAATACTGGAGTGGGTTGCCATTTCCTCCCTATGATCTGGCTATACATGAAAATAATTTTGTCATGCAGAGGAAATGAGTGTGAAAAATGATCTTCTGTCTCTAATACAAAAAGTATGTCACTGACCACAATATTATTGACATTGACAAATGGTTACTAAGCAGCTACTATGTGCTGGGCACTGTTCTAGGGCTACAAATACAGCAGTGAACAGAGCAGACAATGTGTCTCTGTTAAGCTTATTATTTAATGAAGAAAAATAAATGATAAATAAATAGCAAAGTAAATTATATAATATGTTAGGAAATGATAATGGCTCTGGAAAATGAATAAAGCAAAGAAAGCAAATCAGTATCTACTTTGGGATGGGCTACCGTTTTAAATAAGGTGGTCAGAGTAGACCTCAATGAGAATGTCATTTGAGCAAAAATATGAAGGAGGTGAAATATATTTTTATCCACTAGGATTTTATATGTCAGGACATTTAATAATCTTGTTAGTATCTGCAGTGGAAACAAAGTAATCAAGGTCCAGGGACATGACTTATTTGAACAAAATTTAAGCCTATTTAATATTATTTCCCTTTTTCTAACTGGAAATTTTTTTTAAGTTTATTTTTAAGAAAGTTTAAATAATCTAGATCTATAGTGATTAACTGGAGAAGGAAATGGCAACCCACTCCAGTGTTCTTGCCTGGAGAATCCCAGGGACGAGGGAGCTTGGTGGGCTGCCGTCTATGGGGTCACATAGAGTTGGACACAACTGAAGTGACTTAGCAGTAGCAGCAGTATAGTGATTAATAATAATATATATATTATTAGAAAAATATTCAATGAATTCCTACTCTATACAATACATTTTGATAAGTATTCTTTGCTTCTACTATGAGCAAAATCAACCTTTATTTCCAAACAGTCAAGTGAAGGGATAAACTTATGCTGAGGAGGAGTGCTATAAACTTCAAGCAGCATTAGTACTTGAGAAGTTGAGGAAACGCAAGGATGACCTGGCAGCATGATGTCAGAGGTGGCTTCATGAGGCAATGACTTTTAAATTGACTTTGAAACATGTCTAAGATTGGAATAAATAGAGATCATGTGGTCAGTCCATTTGAGCTAAGGCACAGAGTCGGAAGTTGGGATAATTGCTTGCTTGTAGATTCTTGTATGAGATGGAGACAAGCAAGTGATCAAGAAGACTTGAGAGAAATCAAGGACTCTTGCTAGACTGCAGGTGTTCAGACTGGAAAATATAGATTTAATCAAAAGAGTGGGGGTTTGGTTGTATGGTTTATTACATGCTTAATGATGAAAGTCAAAAGATGACCATGCTTGAGGTTTGCTGAAATAGGCTGTGGTTAAGACCCAGAGGATTTAAGGAAGCCAGAACCAATGAGTAGGTGGTGGGAATCATCAATGTGGGGTTGAAATCATGGAAGAAGAACACAGGGGATAGGCAGGAGGGAAAGACTGTATCTGACATTGGTGTCTCCCAGAAAAGTGGAAGCCAGTCTTTGTACGAGAGTCATAATGGTGGGGAAACATTTAGTTGATGGCTCCTTGTTGAATTGGTAGGCTTCCCAGGTGACACTAGTGGTAAAGAACCCACCTGCCAATGTAGGAGACACGCAAGATGTGGATTCAACCCCTGGGCCAGCAAGATCCCTTGGAGGATGCAATGACATTCAATGTTTTGCTTGAAGAATCCCACAGATAGAGGATTCTGGTGGGCTATGGTTCATAGGGTCACAAAGAGTTGGACACAACTGAAGTAACTTTGTTGTTGTTTGTCGAATAAGACTAGAGTCCAGTCTTTCTTCTCCACTTTGATTTTCTATTGTGTTGACTGGGGTTGGGAGGGAATTCAGGGGGCAGGGATTAGAAATGGGAAAGCATATATTTCTCATGGCATCAGATCAAGTAAATGTAAAATTCACTTGGGTCATGCCTGCAGTTAAACACCAATTGACTAAAGTGCAAAACTACCAAGATGCTGTGCCTGTTCTTTTAGGTCCCTCATTATGTTTATATGATTCGTAGCCAATTGACAAGGGATGCATTTTATAAACCAAATGTAGAAACTTAGACATTCTCAATAAATATGACCCACTAGGAAAACCTCAGGAGACCTCCAAACAGGGCAGTATTTACAAAAGACACCACAGATGCCTAGCCCTTTATCTTCTGGAAGGAAGGTGTATAAGGGGCAACTATTTCTGAACACTTGAGTACATTCCCTTGACAGCATATGCTAGAGAGTTCCTTAAACGTACTGTTATTCTTCCAGACCACTTGGATATTGTAATATTCTTATCCAGCTGAATAATGCCACTTAAGGAGAAAAGAGAGGAGGCCTTTGAGCTGAGGCTAGGTGCACCACAGTCATTCTCTAGGCCAGCCCTTTGTAAGTTGGCAATTGAAGAACCATCAATCTATATGTGCAAAGTTGGTAAAGAATTCAATCCACTCAGTGCTTAGATGCCTCATTAATATTTCTAGGCTTTACCAAAATAACTTTAAAAAATAATCCATGTCCAGTTTTAGAGAAAAAAAGTGATAATGTTCATCAGTGAGCCATGTCCAACTTTTTGCAACCCCATGGACTGTAGCCCACCAGGCTCCTCTGTCCATGGAATTCTCCAGGCAAGAATACTGGAGTGGATTGCCATGCCCTTTTCCAGGGGATCTTCCCAATGCAGGGATCGAACCCGTATCTCCTGCAAGGCCGGCAAATTCTTTACCGCTAAGCCCTGGGTATCTAAAGGGCACCTCAAAACATTTCCAACATTTTTGCCCTTTGATGTTGGGATAAACACTACAAATTTTAGAGGTGTAACATTTTCACTAATGCTAGTTCAGGATTCAGAACAAACTGTAAGAACAAGTTCCCTAGGGAAGTCCTAAAGATCCATTTTTGGAAGAGAATGTCTGTGTTTATATTTCCAGTTTATAAAGCATTTACCAATCACTTGGCCTCAGATCATGTTTACAGAGGAGAAAAACACCCAGAAAACAAATAAACTGCTTCTTGCACAGTGTGGACCAACAAAGCTTAGCTCTCCCCCACAGAGGGGCACTAGTTTTCCTTGCCTGATAGAAACCCCCCATCAAGGGGTTTCTGTGGAACATCCATTCTTATAACCAAAGTTTAGTTCAGATTGCTTCCCATCAGATGTGCTGACAGCTGATTGAAATTTGACCCAAAAGCTTCTTACTGAGTAGGTCCACTTACTAATCAACAAACCCAAGGTAGTTTCTCTCTAGGGCAGCATCCTGGACAGTGCAGACAATTTCCTGAGTCTGTTCTCCAGGGGGAGGTTCGGGTTAAATGGAGACTTGAATCAGCACTTCTGATTTTGATGCAGTTTCTCAAGTGGAGCATGGCCTCAGGAAACCAGTTTATCTGTCTTGTCAATAGAGAATGGCCTTTGAAAACCAGTTTATCTGTTTTGGTTTGTAGGTCCTAGGGAACAGATCACTGGAAGATGCACTAACTGGTTCCTTTCAGCCTGTGGGTGGTCACGAAAAAACATTACAAAGCAAAATCTAAGCCATGAATATTGCTTTTAAACCTGGTGAGAAAGAGATCCTTGGCTAGTGAGACCAAAATGATGAATGTAAGAAAGAAAGTTTGAAGGAAGAACTGTGAGAACCAACTGCAGAGGGATCTGAGTCATACCCAGGAAAATACGAGGATGCCTGCTCCCTGGGTAGTTCCTGGGTTTTTAGTGTCAGACGGAGCAGCTCCGACCTTTTCATTAACTAGAGTTAGCTTTCTGAGCTCCTAAAATGCAGCCAGCAGTAACTCCCCAAATAAATTTCAAGGAGTCATGCTTTGTGAAAACCTATCACCTTCATGAGTCATTAGGAAAATGTTGTGTGTCAACTGTGCCAACCGTAGTGTTTCATGTGAGCCCACAGTTCTGCAGCATTTGAGAACAAATCTCTTCTCTAGTCATTGCTGCTGGGCCTGTAGTTAATTTTAAGTAAAGGCTATTTAGGACCAAATCAAGCACAAGTGACTCATATGCAGTGGGGATCCAAGAAATATTAATTAAATGAATTCATCAAATAAAATAATTTTCTGATTCAAAAAGAGGAGTCATGTGTAAGTGATGTAGGGTGGTCACCAGTGTTTTTATGTATTTTTCTGTTTTCTTCCTTTTTTGGGGATATATATATCCTGAGTGTTGGTTGAGCTTCCTACACTCAGATGTCTGTGAATTTATTATCATTTACTGACAACTTGAACTTGCATTGCAGAGTCTTTCTCAATTTATAAGTTCCCTCAGTTGGGAAGATCCCCTGGAGAAGGGAAAGGCTACCCACTCCAGTATTCTGGCCTGGAGAATTCCATGGACTGTATAGTCCATGGGGTCGCAAAGAGTCAGACACAACTGACCGACTTTCACTTTCACAGGAAGAAATTCTGGAAGGCTCTTCTCTTCCATCTCCATGAATAAGTCATCATTTCAATTAGATGAAAAGTGAAAGTGAAAGTCACTCAGTTGTGTCAATTCTATGTAGTCCATGGAATTCTCCAGGCCAGAATACTGGAGTGGGTAGCCTTTCCCTTTTCCAGGGGAATCTTACCAGCCCAGGGATCGAACCCAGGTCTCCCGCATTGTAAGCATATTCTTTACAAGCTGAGCCACAAGGGAAGCCCAGATGAAAAGAGATCCTAAATCTTATCTCTATGACTTTTCTTTTAGAGTGCAAGCTCTTTGGAAGCCAAGAGTTATGTCTGTTTTTCCCACTATTCTGTCATGCATTTATCATAGTGCTTTGCACCAAATAAGTACTTGATCATTTTTTATAAATTAACAGCAGTTAATATATATTTAATATTATTTGTTAAATGAATAAAGGAATAAATGAATCAATATCTTTTCCAAACATATGTCAAATGAGTATTTTAGACTTATCCCCTACACATTAAGAAATTGTCCTAAATCCTGTGTTCATCATTGCCTTGCTTTATTTTTATGGCATCTCTATATATTCCTTAAAAATATTTATTTAGGTTAATAATTTTAACTTTAAAACGCTGTGTCACTATACATAAAATAGATAAACAATAAGAACCTACTGTGTAGAACAGGGAACTAGAGTCAACATCTTGCAATAACCTACAATGCAAAAGAATCTGATAAAGAATGTATATATAATATTATTAGCATATATGTGTATGTATAATCACTTTCCTGCATACCTCAACATAAACAACACTGTAAATTAACTATAATTTAAGTGAAAAGTTGTTATTTTTTAAAAAAATAAGTGTATCATGCAATACTATATGGAATATGCATTGATTTCTTTTGGTTTCTATTTAATATTCTATTACCAATGTGAATTTCTATTGTATTTTGTCATAGTTCATCTCTTTAGACTCTTGTAGAAAAGTGCTTTTCATACTTTGTTAATTCTAATGTTGATGGGTATCCAGGCTTTCACTATTAAAAATAAAGTTTCTGTGAGTATTCAAGTACACATCACCCTTGTACGTACACAAGAATGTTGATAGGTGCATATTTAAGATTTTGTTTGTTGAGTCATAAGGTATATGAAGGTATAGATTTATTTAGAAGGAAATGCAAAGCTGTTTTCCAAAGTGGTTGTAGCAATTTTATAGTCCCATCAGCAAAGTTAAGAAATACTATTGATTCATCCTTTCAAACATTTAGAAATGGTGAATTCATGTCAATGTATGGCAAAACCAATACGGTATTGTAAAGTAAAAATAATTAAATAAATAAACAGGATACAGAAAAAAATGTACCAATTGTAGAATTTATATGGTTGTTAAATGATACCTTGTACAGTCTTGATTAGCATTCCCCTAAAAACTAAGATCATGGCATCCGGTCCCATCACTTCATGGCAATTAGATGGGGAAACAGTGGAAGCAGTGTCAGACTTTATTTTTCTGGGCTCAAAAATCACTGCAGATGGTGATTGCAGCCATGAAAATAAAAGATGCTTACTCCTTGGAAGGAAAGTTATGACCAACCTAGATAGCATATTAAAAAGCAGAGACGTTACTTTGCCAACAAAGATCTGACTAGTCAAGGCGATGGTTTTTCCAGCGGTCATGTGTGGATGTGAGAGCTGGACTATGAAGAAAGCTGAGCACCGAAGAATTGATGCTTTTGAACTGTGGTGTTGGAGAAGACTCTTGAGAGTCCCTTGGACTGCAAGGAGATCCAACCAGTCCATCCTAAAGGAGATCAGTCCGGGGTGTTCATTGGAAGGACTGATGTTGAAGCTGAAAACCCATTCCTTTGGCCACCTGATGTGAAGAGCTGATTCATTTGAAAAGACCCAATGTTGGGAAAGATTGAGGGCAGGAGGAGAAGGGGAAGATAGAGGATGAGATGGTTGGATGGCATCACCAACTCAATGGATATGGGTTTGGGTGAACTTCAGGAGTTGGTGATGGACAGGGAGGCCTGGCATGCTGCGGTTCATGGGGTCGCAAAGAGTCGGACACAACTGAGCGACTGAACTGAACTGAATCACTAATGACATTGATCACCTCTTCATATGCTTATTGGTCAAGAGATCCATTTCTGTATTAACACTTACACTGAAGATCCTCACTTTTTTCAGGTTACAGGATTTTTGGTGATTTCTTTTTGAAAGTTGTCCTGGCCTTATTGGTCATTCATGACAGCAAATAGACTACTTTTGGTTCCTTATCATATGTAACAGTCCTTTCAAACTCTGGTTTGTGGTCATAGTCCTGTCACTTCTATTAATATCTCGATATTCTAAGACAATGAACAAATGTTTGACACCTTGCATTTGTCATCTGTAAAATGGACATGAGAATAAAATAATCATAATAAATATTTAATGGCATTTCTGTAAGTACTTTATCTGCTTTGTAATGTGTTCCTCCCTCAAAGGCAGGTTCTTAGTTATGCTCCTCTCATCTTGTGTCTCCCTCTAACATACTCTGTATTAAATTTGTGCTGACTTGCTATTTCATATTTTGGCTGTTAGAAAATAATTACAATTATTATGATACTGATAATAATACCTAACCTTTACTAGACAATGTACCAAAGACTCTGATGAGCATGTTACAGACGTTGCCTCATTTATGTCTTCATTATGAGGACATAACCATTTTATGTAGTAGATACTATTATTATCCTAATTTATGTATATCCTCTAAAACAGTAATCAGCAAACTTTATCTATAAACAGCTAAGTAATAAATATTTTAAGTTTTAAGAATTACTAACCTCTGCAATTACTCAACTGTTTGTCACTGTTGATTGAAAGCAGAAAGGAAACATGAGAATGAATGGCCCAATAAAGCTATTTGCAAAAACATGTTATGGCACAGATTTGGCTTGTGGGCTGTAGCTTATCTACCCAAGGACATGACCATGTCTGCAAGAGTGGAAGCCACATCTCAAAACACCATGAGGTCTATAGGTTTACCTTAATAATTGATTTTCTAGAAAATCTTACTGCAACACATGCTCTTCCCTTAAATTTAGGAAATATTTATTGAATATTGATGCTGAAGCTGAAGCTCCAATACTTTGGCCACCTGATGCGAAGAACTGACTCACTGGAAAAGACCCTCATGCTGGGAAAGATTGAGGGCAGGAGGAGAAGTATGGCGACAGAGGATGAGATGGTTGGATGGCATCCCTGACTCAGTGGACATCAGTTTGAGCAAGCTCCAGGAAATAGTGAAAAACAAGGAAGCCTGGTGCACAGCAGTCCTTGTGGTCTCAAAGAGTCGGACACAACTGAGCGACTGAACAACAACAAATTAAGTACCCAAGCTGTGCTAAGCACCTACCCCTGGAGCCAAGGATACAGAAAAAAGTCAAGTCAGATCCTCTGCCTTCTGGGCTCAAAGACTAGCAATAGGAAGATCAATTAGACAGACATGGAATTCAGCAAGTGCTGCGATAGAAATACACAGTCAGTATGCATAAAACATAGACAAGTGACCATCAGTTCATAGATACCATCAAGTACCTACTATGTTCCAAGTGCTCTGTTAGACCTGGGGATGGATACACAGAACAGACACAGCCCTCACCCACATATACTGACAGCTGAATGGGAAAACTGTTTCAACAAATAATTTAGTAGTAAATATTTACCAGTGTGCAAAATGTTGAGAAGTAACAAGTATGAGGAGAGCATATGAACATGTGGGATCTGGGAACAAGGAATTTGTCTGGGGTGCCTGGATTATAAGGTGGGGGATATGAACTGAAAGGTGAATGCAGGCCACACCAGAAGGGCTTGAACACCAAGTTAAGGAATTTGGACTTTATTCTGGAGACACCTGGTAGGCATCAAAGATTATTGAACAGGTGAATGACAAGACGAGTCCTTTTGAAAGAAAACTCTGGCAACCATATGTAGAGTAAATTGAAAGTGGAGAGGACTGAGGCCAACAGTCTCAGCCTCATCCTGGCCTTAGTGGAAAACCATTTAATGAATGCATAAAGATGTTGGGAGGGCAGACTATTGAATAAACTCAAAAAGGGATGTGAGTACTCCTTGTCTAGGCTTTAAATATTTTTTAATTAACAGCATATTAACTTTTTGCATAATTTTTTTATCAAAGAGTGGGATATCAGTTATCTGTAAATTACTTCATCATTTGCTAAAACACACTGGACTAGAGCGTTAGTTTTTAAAGTATTTAAACAAAATATCTGCTATCTATTTGCCTATTAATTTTCTTAATATCTACTTTCTGCATGTATTGTAGATCAGTGTGGTTACAGACTGCAAGGTAGTAGCATTCACATATGTGAGATTTCTCCTTTGATCTGCTGATGTGCAGCCCTGGGCCACCTACTTTATAAAAAGTATGCCAATCATGTATTTCCCCTACTCCATAAGACTTCATATTCCAGGAGATTCCTAAAGGCAGTTTTCTCATTCGTTCACCATGAAAGAAATCCCTGAAACTCAATTCTTGAAGTTGACAGTGGATTTTTCTCTTTCTATAGCTAGTTACCAAGTCCAGCTGAGACTCTGTTCAAACTGTATCTCAGATTCAGGTTTTTTTTTTTTCCCACTGTCACCTGTGCCATGCCAAAGAATCTTTCAATTTTGTGTGTCAGAAAAAAAAAAAAAAAAGAGAGAGAGAGAGAGATGGTAAGAGACAACGAGAGCCTTGATGAGACAAGTGGCTACTGGATAAAAGGTGGCCCAAGGAAGCCCCAAGCTGGTGTCTGCCTGGTGGCACTAAAGGCTTCATGGCTGATCCGTAGCAAAGCAGGAATCCCCTTTGGGGCTCAAAACATCTCAAAGGCAGAAAAACAGATGCAAGAACTGTGAATAACAGAAGGTCTTGCAGAGTTGAATCCCAAAAAGAGAGGATGCCTGCGAGTGAGGAAAGGGTTACAAGTCCCCTGGGGCTCTCTTCATGCACACATACGTGGACTGGGTATCCGCAGAAACACCCTTCTAGCCGGAGGGCAGCTGATCACTTCTGCAGCAGTCGTTGGTTTTAATATCTGTATCCTAATTTATTTGACATCTGCAGAACATCCAAAGAAAATATTCAAGTACGAGATGGGCAATCCGGCTGCTTTCTGAGTTCATCAAATATCTCACACTCCTTTTTCAAATGTTTTCAGTTTTGCAAAACTCAAAATGCATTCTGCCAAACATGTTCTCCTTTAATGTTTATTTAGAAGGGAATTTAATCCTTATGCTGCTGATGCATTTACACTTAACTCATCAAAATGTTTTACTAGAGTCATTTGATGTCCAAGAAACCTTTTGAGTCTTTTTTATAAGCCTCTTCAAGCCCATTTTGCTTCGAAACAGGAAGTCGCCTGTTACTAACCATAAACGAATGCAATCCCCAGAGGATTTGGTTTCATTTAAGACACTGAGAGAACACAAGTTCTCAGCCTACCCTAAACTCCACAGAAGAGATTTTCCTCCTGAATCTACTGAGAATGGGCCATGCACAGATGAGGTGCTGTTATTATTTTCCAAAACAAAATCCTTTATGAAGAGGCATCTTTCATACAACTCTGGGAAAGACGTTTACCAAAGCAGAGTGCTAAATCATTGGCTTTGCAGGCTGCACCTGGTCAATGTAACTGTCTGCCATGATCCACTTACCATTCAGAGCTCGTTTGCTCGTATTAATAGAACAAATAAAATAGCATGGGAGATAAAGATCCCAGGACAGTGATTTCTTGCTTCAGGAAAACCATCCTGGGTTACAGACCAATACAATGTTCCCAGCCATGAGCCAAGGAACCGAAGCTGATATAAACACAGCATCCAAGCCACAGAACATGACTTGTTTAAGGCTTAATTCTGTGAAGTAAGGCAGGAAACAAGATTTATCCTTCTGGGAAACTTTTGGCATTTGCCTTGAGCTGGGCCTGACTGCTCTTTGCCGTCCTCACCACCCATTACAGCTATCTGAAGGAAATCAATTTTTTTTTGCCCAAACTAAGGCAAAAGAGCGATGTCTCCATCTGAGTCCCGTAGAAATCCTTCTGTTTGACGTGGCGTTAAACAACGGAGTGCGAGCAGCCTCGATCTGTGAGGATGGACCGTTGCTATCTTAGGCCTTTTGGCTGTGAAGGGGAGTGAAACGAGTTGGGCGAAAGCCATCTTACAAACACAGTAAAAATAAATTTACTATGCTCAATAATTGAATCTTAAACTTGTCACTATGGCAAACTTTAAATTATTCCAAGAGCCTTCACTGGGACTTGGCAAAAGTCGTGGGTGCTGGAGGTCAGTTTTCATGTATGAAATCCAGCTTAGGTTATAACTGTATGGGCTACAGAGTAAACGTTCAAAGGATGAATGGACCATTCAGAAGTAAATCAGGCTCCCCAGACGCTTAGATAAGTCCTGAAAGGGTTTAAGCCATCAGTTTGGTGGGCTACCAATAGAATTGGGCTATTAATCCAAGAGAATTTGAGGTTGTTAATACCAGGCTTTTTTGTCCCTGTGTGTGTGTGTGTGTCTGTGTGTACAAAGAGTTTTTTTTTCTTTTTTTAACATGTCTTTAGTTTCATGTTGCTTCCATTGTATTAAGTGAACTCTGATTGGGCAGTGAAAGCTATGTGACTTGGTCGTTGGCCCAGGCTCTGACTCCCGGGCACAAGGCTGGAGGGGAATATTCAGACTCTGACCCAACAGGGAGACATTTCGGTTAACATCTGGCTTTGCTTACTTGTCCTAAATATTAAATTATTAATGGGCTATTAATAGTAGACCTTTTCATTGGTTCATTTTTTTCTCTCCTTAAAATCATATTTAGAGGCCACTTCCCTTAGAATAATGTTGAAAACTCTCCTTTCATTCAGAATTCAGCATTTGTAAAAATCTTCAGGGGATTCAAGCAAAAGAATTATCAAAGAAACAAAGGTACAAAATGAACCCTTTTTTTTAAAGTTAGGTTGCGGAAAATGAATTCATTTATTACTCACACTGAAGAGGTAAAAACTTTTACCTCCAAATGCTAGCATGACTGCTAATAGTTCATATGGCCCTAAGAAGCCACTTGATTTGGTAGCATAGGTAGTTGAATATGCTGCCCAGAAATAAATATTTTACAGTTTTATTCATGTTAGTCTCATGCACTGTTCTTTGAACTACGTCTAGACAGTCACAATTGCCTAATTACTTAAGGTAAGATCACCTGTGCTTTAGAGCGAGGCATATATGTATTCACTGAGTCAATGCAAGTCTGCCCTTGCCAGAGTAAGTCATGGAAACTTCATGTCTAATGATAGGAATGGCCTCAACTGGGACACTGTTTTACCAAATTTACCCAGTTCATCACAAGCATGCTTGTAATATTTAAATGGAATGCTTTCAGAACATATTAAAGTGCTTTGTATCACAGCATATGTGGTACATATTTCATATTTGAATATAGACGTGGGGCTTCCGATGTAGCACTAGTGTAACGAACCTGCCTGTCAATGCATGAGATGTAAGAGAGTCAGGTTCGATCCCTGGGTCAGGAAGATCCTCTGGAGGAGGGCATGGCAACCCACTCCAATATTCTTGCCTGGAGAATCCCATGGACAATGGGCTACAGTCCATAAGGTCACAAAGAGTTGGACACACTGAAGCTACTTAGCACACACTCATGGGTATAAATTATTAGGAAATGGCCCCCTTAATTTTAAAGTGCTTTCTTTTTTTCCAGAGGAATTCAAACTTGAATGGATCATTTTGTCCCCATGTCTGCTGTACCTCCTGAGTCCTCAGTTTTCTGTTAATGATATAAAGATATACTAACTTCCATATTTTCCACCTTGGAAGTACATATAACCTTGACTTCAAATATATTTTCAATGTTCCTCTTTCTATATTGGCTGGAAAAACTCAGAATGAATCGATCTCTTACTAGCATTACAGAGGTAAGAGCAATGCGTGTGCAGGAACTTTAACATGATTGTATATGAAATGCAGGTGACCTGGGTTCAGTCCCTGGGTTGGGAAGATCCCCCGGAGGAGGAAATGGCAGCCCTCTCCAGTAATCTTGTCTGGAGAATCCCACGGACAGAGGAGCCTGGAGGGCTACAGACCATGGGGTCACAAAGTGTCAGGCATGACCGAAGCAACTTAACAAGCATGCATGCATATGTACATTTAGAGATATACAGAGATGGAGTTCTATATTTTAACAATTTCTGTGAATTACAATCACACTTATAAATGCAAACCAAGATCATTATTAACCAAAGAAGCAAAAATAAGTTGCATTTAAATAGGGCTTTGTGTTTTTACATATTTATTTCCAATCAGTTCCCATTAAATCTTCATGATTTTTCTCCCTTTTTCTTCTCTTCTTCTTCTCTTCCTTTTCTCTTCTTTCTTCTCATTCTTACTATCTTACAATTCTGCCAAATAATATTTAGAGATTAAGATGACTCAGGTTGTGAAGAGTAAATTTAAGCTCTGAATCAGGTAGGTCTGATTCACTTAGGCCTTCTTACCAAAACCATCCTTTGACAATGTTTTTGTAGCTATTGTAGGGAAACCATTAACCTCTTTGTATGCAAACACACATGTGGGTCCTCTTTATGACAAGCTACAAGGAAAAAACAAAGTCAGTATCTACTTTTACTATATAAAGACAGATCATAGAAATGCAGATCAAAACCACAATGAGATACTGTCTCACAACAGTCAGAATGGCTACTATCAAAAAGTCTACAAAGAGTAAATGCTGGAGAGGGTGTGGAGAAAAGGGAACCCTCTTACACTGTTGGTAGGAATGCAAGCTAGTACAGCCACTATGGAGAACAGTGTGGAGATTCCTTAAAAAACTGAAAATAGAACTGCCATACGACACAGCAGTCCCACTGCTGGGCATACACACCAAGGAAACCAGAATTGAAAGAGACATGTGTAACCCAATGTTCATCACAGCCCTGTTTACAATAGCTAGGACATGGAAGCAACCTAGATATCCATCGGCAGGCAAATGGATAATAAGGTTGTGGTACATATACACAGTGGAATATTACTCAGCTACTAAAAAGAATGCATTTGAATCAGTTCTAACGAGGTGGATGAAACTGGAGCCTATTATACAGAGTGAAGTAAGTCAGAAAGAAAAACACCAATACAGTATATTGATGCATATATATGGAATTTAGAAAGATGGTAACAATGACCCTATATGCGAGATAGCAAAAGAGACACAGATATGGAGAATAGACTTTTGGACTCTGTGGGAGAAGGTGAGGGTGAGATGATTTGAGAGAATAGAATTGAAACATGTATATTACCATATGTGAAATAGATGACCAGTACAAGTTGGGTGAATGAAACAGGGCACTCAAAGCTGGGACATCCCACAGGGATGGGATGGGGAAGGAGGTGGGAGGGGTGTTCAGGATGTGGGACACATGTACTCCCGTGGCTGATTTGTGTTGATGTATAGCAAGAAACCACCAGAGTATTGTGAAGAATTTAGCCTCCAATTAAAATAAATAAATTGATTTTAAAAAAAAAGATCAGGCAAAAATACTTCATAATACCGTACAGTCAGGGTAGCTTCAAGAGTGAGGTAAGTGAGGTGTCCAGGGCACAAAATTTAAGGAGGGCACCCACTCTTGGGGTCCTACAAGTGCAAGACACACCTGAGAGTAAAGGTCTTCTTAAAGTTTGCCCCCTGGATACCTCCATTATCTTTTCCTAGCCATAACCCTGCAGGTAGCAATTCTCCTATGCTGGTCACCTTGCCCTAGTTCCACAGAAATAAAAGTGAATCAATGAGTGATTTATTCAACATTTATTATGTGTTGTAGATTGAGCAAAAAAAGGAAAACACTTTAAATTATGTTGCATCATCTTCTACTGAAAGATGTTATCCAACTAAAAAAATAAGAGTTACACATGGAAAACAGTCAAATTAGATACACTGTTGGCTCTATAAACTACCATGCTCCCATGAGGTCACAGAAGGTAGATCCAGGATGGTAGACAATGTGAGGTTACTGAAGATGCTTTCAAGGATAAGCCCTTGTGCTGTAAGTAACACATAGGTGGGTGAGACAGGGCTGTGCTAGGGAGACTGTGGAACTCCAAGAAAGGCTGATTGATGTTGGCTGTAGGAAGCCATTTATGTGTTTGAACAGGGGAACAATGTGCAGAAAGCTCTGTGATGGATTATGCATCCTTTTGCTGGAGTGGGTCAGGGTGATGGATGGATGGTAGGTCCATCCAAAATAAGAATATTGTTTTAAAGTGGGGGCATATTAGTATAAAATTTATTTTAAAGTGATTACTGCTACAAAGTGGTTTTGATCTGTTACAGGGAAACTGAAGTTGGAAGAAAGGAAACAGTAGAGGTTGAAATGTCCAAATCAGGCATCTTATTTATACTATTCTGTCACATTCTCATTTCTCCTGAAGTTGGCTCCACGATGCACTTAGCTGTTGTTGTTGGCTCTGAACTCCTCATTGTCTGACCCACAGGGCTGGCTGCTCCATCATGGGCTGCCTAGTTCATGGAGTGGTTTGTGTGGGTGACTCTGGTCTTCCAGACTAGATCACCAAGTCCTTCAAGGTCAGGGCTCAGAGCTAATTCTGAAATGTTCTCTCTCTCTAGACTCTAAGCAGCAACTGAGTCCATGAAGAACAGTTAATAAGGGTTGCACAGCTGTCTGCTTTGGAGAAAAGACACAGAGAGAAATTGAACTTGATTACCAATGAGGAAAGGTCTGCATTTGTTGTACTTTGCAAAGTTTGGACTGATCTGAATGAAATTTCCAATGGCTAATTTCATTTCTAATCCTTCCATGAGCCAGAAAACTCCACCTGTGAGGGAACAGTTTTTCACTGCCTTTCTTTTGAAAAGGGCGAGGACCCCATTTCCTGTCAACAAGAGCTGCAGTAACAGGTGGGAATTGGTTTCTTCTATGACAGTGGAGGTTGCTTGGGGAGGAGGCTCAGGACTCAGGCTTCTGCAAAAGTTCTTGGCTTAGGGTTAAACCAGAATGTACAATGCAAGACCCGCATGTCTCCTGATAGATATCTGAGCTGGGGGCTCTGAGGCACAGGACAGTTTACCAAGAAGGTAGAACTATGTAATCCTGTCACTCAACAGGGCTTCTTTCCAGGTCAGGGTATCCTGGGACTAAACAGTGCACATAGCAACAAAACAAACTGAACCTGTACACTCTTTGCATTGTTCAATGGAGCACACTCACTGTGTCGATCATAAATCAGCAAAAGTGCAGTGGAGTGACGCCTCATTTATTTACCATCGCTGGGGAATGGACTATTTATTATAGATAAATATTCCAAATAACTGAAGCCCATGACTTTAAACGCCAAAACTTTAAAAAATGTTAACTGTGTATGATGAAAATCCTCTAAACATTTCCTACTGTCTTAAACAGTGTACTTAGAATATACTTTGACCTTAGAAATGTTTGGAAGGAAAAAAAAATGGAAGAAGGAATGGACAGACACACCGGTAGATCTGATGTCTTAATGCTAATGACTAATCAGGAGCAATGAAGGTCTTCTAGACTTAGTCTTTTTATTTTGAGAGGCGTTATTGGTGGACTGAAGTGGTAGTTTGGACATTGCTGGGGAGAAACTTAAGCCTTATGTGGAACAGGCAGCAGCAGGAGAATGCTGGTGCTGCTGATATATATGTATATATATATAACCAAAATACTATATAGATACATGTACATATATAACTAAAATACTATATATATATATATAACCAAAATTATATATATATATATATATAACCAAAATACTAAAAATGGAGAAGTGAGCTAAATATCACTCTAAAGTAAAATTCTAGAAAAAGATACTTCTGGGCACATGGGTAAGTAATGTCATCCTCAAGGTCTCTTTTTCTCTCTGATCTCATGTCTATTATAATTAAAAATCCTGTTAGCTCTATCTGCACCATTTGTATACAACTTTATCACTCCCTACCTCTTCACTATTCCCTTCAGAACCCAAGCCAACTGATGACATTAGATGAAATCACTGGCCCTAAATCACTTCTCCCTGCCTACATGCTTTTATCATAGGGTTCTGATGAGAAAAGTCTACTTTCCTGTCCCTTGACTTTGAGCTCCATTATATGCCCTCCAAGCAAGAAGGCATGATCTTGAAGGCATGATATGGCACCTTTGCTGCCATATCAAGAAGCATTTATACACACTCACTGGCACACTCTTACCTGGGGTACAGAACAGCATCAAGTAGCACCTGAGGGAGATGCCCAGCACAGTCAGACTGGCAGCTTGAATGGAGTGGTCAAGCCCAACCCAGCTTAGGTCAGCCAACTCCTAGATCACCCATTGATTCTTGTGGATCAAGGCTGTTGTTTCAACCATTGCAGTTTTTAGCTGGTTCTTATATAGCCATAGGACTTCCCTAGTGGCTCAGACAGTAAAAGCATCTGCCTACAAAGCGAGAGACCTGGGTTTGACCCCTGGGTTTGGAAGATCCTCTGGAGAAGGAAATGGCAGCCCACTCCAGTATTCTTGCCTGGAAAATCCCATGGACAGAGGAGCCTGGCAGGCTGCAGTCCACGGGGTCGCAGAGAGTCGGACACGACTGAGTGACTTCACTTCATTATATAGCCATAGCTTACTGACTCAAGGGGATTTTGCACTACCTCCTAGAATCTTACCTTCCTTGTTCTTCTCTAGTCTCTTCTCAACTTAGAAATCATCATGATCTTCTAAAATAAAAGTCAGATCACAGCCTCCTCTGCTCAAAATGTACAGTCATTACAATGCCCTTCAAAGTCCTACACAGTGTTTCTGATCTTATTTTCTGTTCTGCCTCTTCTGAACTCTTCTGTAGAGACCCTGGTCTCTTTCATTCTTCTTCCAGCATGCCAGCCTTTAGCAGAGACCATCTCTACCAGAACACTGCAATTCTGTTTTTCTAAACCATTATTAGTGCAACCAAGTTGAAAAAATAAAGATAATTTTAAAATGTGGGATATTAACTTAGACTATTTTAGAAATGTAAAGGAAATTTTAATACATCCTTAAAAGGGACAAATTCATCCTATGAAGATTTTTGATGCAGCATAGTAATCTTTAAAGGCAAGTGTTCTAAAATTATGTGGGTCTGAGGTCAAAACATGGTTCCATCAACTTACCGATAAATAGATCACTGGCAAGTTATGCAAATTTTCTGTGCCTCAACTGGAGTCTCTGTAAAGACTTGTGGACACTGTGGGAAGGAGAGTGTTGGACGAACTGAGAGAGCAGCACTGAAGCATGTACTATATATAAAATTAGATAGTGGAAAATTGCTGTGTGATGCAGGGAGCTCAAATCAGGTGTTCTGTGACAGCCTAGAGGGGGGGAGTGGGGGGAGGGGAGGTGGGAAGGAGGTTCAAGGTGGAGGGGACATATATATACCCATGGCTGATTCATGTTGATATGTGGCAGAAACAAACACAATATTATAAAGCAATTATCTTCCAATTACAAATAAATAAATTTAAAAATAGCATGTGCCTCATAAAGTTGCTATATATATTAAATTAATGTGAACAGTAAACGCAAGACCTGGCAGATAGCTGGTAGTTTAAGAGTTGCAACTAGAGTTTTGTTTGTCATTATGATTGCTGCTGATGTTATTACAATAGTTATTCCAAATTTTGTATATAGACTTTGTACAGTCCTATGCCATTCTAAAGGAGACCAGTCTTGGGTGTTCTTTGGAAGGACTGATGCTAAAGCTGAAGCTCCAATACTTTGGCCACCTCATGCGAAGGGTTGACTCATTGGAAAAGACTCTGATGCTGGGAGGGATTGAGGGCAGGAGGAGAAGGGGACGACAGAGGATGAGATGGCTGGATGGCATCACTGACTCGATGGACATGGGTTTGGGTGAACTCCAGGAGTTGGTGATGGACAGGGAGGCCTGGCGTGCAGCGATTCATGGGGTCGTGAAGAGTGGGACATGACTGAGAGACTGAACTGAACTGAACTGATGCAAAATTCTAGGAGGATTTTTCAAGAATTATTACTGACAGTTTTATAAAATATCTACTTAAATTCTGAAATTATTCACTACATCATAATCATCAACTAACTGAAAAAAGGGTAACCAAACTATAAAATTTAAATAAAAATGAGTTAAATGGGTTTTCCTAAAGATGAATAATTGAGTACTTAGTAGAAGACAAAATTTAAATACAAAAAAGTACAACTAGAAAAAATATTTGAAATCAAATATGACGGACAAATAATTACATTTCCTTATGAATAAAGCTCTCATTGAGCTTATCTAAAAATGTAAAAATATAATTCAAGAAGGAAAAATACAAATGATTCAAAAGTAGTTTTAATTATAACAATTTTCAAGGAAATGTAATTTCCTTCCTTTCAAATCAAATAATAATAATAATAACAATGCATGCATGTTAAATCACTTCACTCATGTCTCACTCTTTGGGACCCAATGTACTGTAGCCTGCCAGGCTCCTCTTCCATGGGATTCTCCAGGCAGGAATACTGGAGTGGGTTGCCATGCCCTCCACCGGGGGATACTTCCAACCCAAGGATTGAGCCCACATCTCTTGTGTCTCCTGGGATTGGCAGGCAGATTATTTTCCACTAGCACCACTTGGGAAGCCCAATAATAACAATAATAATAGTGAAAAAGGAGAAAGATGAGGAGACTCAGCGCAGAGACGCACTCATGTCCTGCTTCCAAGAATAGATATTGGGGCAATACTAAATTTTTAACAACTAATAACAAATTTTAAAAGGTGCACTCTACTAATTTTATTTCTGAGACTCTAAGGAAAGTATCAGAAATGTAGACAACAAGGAATTCACAAAAATAGAAAATAAACCATTATTTATAGACATGAAATGGACTCAATGGACATGAGTTTGTGCAAACTCTGGAAGATAGTGGTAGACAGGGAGGCCTGTTGTGCTACAGTCCATGTGATCAAAAAGACTGGGACATGACTTAGTGACAGAACAACAACAAATAGATGTGAAAATAATATGAATGAGGGATATTGTTAAATAAATTGTGGCTTATTTATATAAATGGATATTATTCAGCCTTTTAAATGGTATTTAGAGAGTTTTAGAAATATTTCTGTCATATTTTGTTGTAAAAGTAGGTTGCCATATCATTTAGACAATACTATTTTAAACATATAAATATTACAGAAGAAAAACAGCTAAATGTGTTAATCACAATAACTCCTCTACTGTTATATATATTTAAAAATTCTATTTCTGAAATTTCCTGGCAGTACAGTGGTTAGGACTTCACACTTCCACTGCCAGGATGAAGCATGGGTTCATTCTCTTGTTCAGTGACTCTATTTTGCTTCATGATGTGGCCAAAATAAAAATAAATAAATGAACTGAAATTATACCTCTTTATGTATTTTTAAATTTTTAATTGTGACCCAAAACACCCATGTAACATAAAATTAGAGATACCAAGGGAACATTTCATGCAAAGATGGGCTCAATAAAGGACAGAAATGGTATGAACCTAACAGAAGCAGAAGATATTAAGAAGAGGTGGCAAGAATACACAGAAGAACTGTACAAAAAAGATTTTCATGGCCCAGATAATTATGATGGTGTGATCACTCATCTTAAGCCAGACATCCTGGAATGTGAAGTCAAGTGGGCTTTAGAAAGCAACACTACAAACAAAGCTAGTAGAGGTGATGGAATTCCAGTTGAGCTATTTCAAATCCTAAAAGAAGATGGTGTGAAAGTGCTGCACTCAATATGTCAGCAAATTTGGAAAATTCAGCAGTGGCCACAGGACTGGAAAAGGTCAGTTTTCATTCCAATCCCAAAGAAAGGCAATGCCAAAGAACGCTCAAACTACTGCACAATTACACTCATCTCACATGCTACTAAAGTAATGCTCAAAATTCTCCAAGCAAGGCTTCAGCAATATGTGAACTGTGAACTTCCACATGTTCAAACTGGTTTTAGAAAAGGCAGAGGAACCAGACATCAAATTGTCAACATCTGCTGGATCATCGAAAAAGCAAGAGAGTTCCAGAAAAACATGTTTCTGCTTTATTGACCATGCCAAAGCCTTTGACTGTGTGGATCACAACAAACTGTGGAAAATTCTGAAAGAGACGGGAACACTGGATCACCTGACCAGCCTCCTGAGAAACCTATATGCCGGTCAGGAAGCAATAGTTAGAACTGGACATGGAACAATAGACTGGTTCCAAATAGGAAAAAGAGTAAGTAAAGGCTGTATATTGTCACCTTGCTTATTTAACATATATGCAGAGTACATCATGAGAAATGCTGGGTTGGAAGAAGCACAAGCTGGAATCAAGATTGCTGGGAGAAATTTCAGTAACCTCAGATATGCAGATGACACCACCCTTATGGCAGAAAACAAAGAAGAACTAGAGTCTCTTGATGAAAGAAGAGAGTGAAAAAGTTGGCTTAAAGCTCAACATTCAGAAAACTAAGATCATGGCATCTGGTCTCATCACTTCATGGCAAATAGATGGGAAACAGTGAAAACAGTGGCCAAAAATCACTGCAGATGGTGATTGCAGCCATGAAATTAAAGACGCTAACTCTTTGGAAGGAAAGTTATGACCAACCTAGACAGCATATTAAAAAGCACTGAGACGATTCAGAGGGATGGTACGGGGAGGGAGGAGGGAGGGAGGTTCAGGATGGGGAACAAGTGTGTATACCTGTGGTGGATTCATGTTGATGTATGCCAAAACCAATACAATATTGTAAAGTAATTAACCTCCAATTAAAATAAATAAATTTATATTTTAAAAAAAGCAGAGACAATACTTTGTCAACAAAGGTCTGTCTAGTCAAGGCTATGGTTCTTCCAGTAGTCATGTGTGGATGTGAGAGTTGGACTATAAAGAAAGCTGAGTGCTGAAGAAGTGATGCTTTTGAACTGTGGTGTTGGACAAGACTCTTGAGAGTCCCTTGGACTACAAGGAGATCCAACCAATCCATTCTAAAGGAGAACCATCTTGGGTGTTCTTTGGAATGAATGATGCTAAAGCTGAAACTCCAGTACTTTGGCCACCTCATGCGAAGAGTTGACTCATTGGAAAAGACTCTGATGCTGGGAGGGATTGGGGGCAGGAGGAAGAGGGGTCGACAGAGGATGAGATGGCTAGATGGCATCACCGACTTGATGGACATGAGTTTGAGTGAACTCCGTGAGATGGTGATGGACAGGGAGGCCTGGCGTGCTGCGATTAATGGGGTCGCAAAGAGTTGGACACGACTGAGCGAGTGAACTGAACTGAACTGAGCGAATGAACTGAACTGAACATCAAATTTACCATCTTCAACATTTATACGTGAACAGGTTAGAAATGTTAAGAAGATTCACATTGTTGTGTCACAGATCACCCAGACTAATTCATTTTGCAAAATTGAAACTCTAACCCATTTAACATCAACTCCTCACTTCCCTGTCTCCCCTGCCTCTGGTAACCAGTATTTTATTGATACTTCTGCTTGACTATTTTAAATATATCAGTGAAGTGGAATCCTACAGTATTTCTCTTTCCATGACTGACACATTTCACTTACATTATGTCTTCAAGGTCCATCCGTGTTGAACATGAAACAGGATTTCCTTCCTTTATAAGGATTAGTATTATTCCATTGTATGTACAGACCATGTTTTACTTGGCCATCCACCAGTTGACATTTGGGTTGCTTCCACCTATTGGCTTTTCTGACTAATGCCTTCATGAACATGGGTGTTCTAGTATCTCTTCAAGAATCTGCTTTCAATTGTTTTGGATATCAACCTGGAAGTGGGATTGATGGATCCTAGTTCTATTTTAATTATTTAAGGGACCACCATACTGCTTTCCATACCAGTTGTACCATTTCACAGTCCCACCAACAATACACAAGGGATCAGATTGCTCTATATCTTTGCCAACACTTGTTCTTTTTTTTTTTCCTTTTGGTCTCCACCTTAATAGATGTGTGATGGTACCTTATTGTGTTTTGGATTTGCATTTCTCTAACAACATCTAATGTTAAATATTGTTTCACATACTTGTTGGCTCTTTATGTATTTTTGAACATGTCAGAATTTTTAGCATTAATTGCTTTTGTGTCAAACAAACAAAACATGATGAACACAATTAGGAACAGTTTTGCCTCCACTTTTGTGACATTAGCAAGAGTAAAGAAGGTTTAATTTTCCAGATCCCCAAATCCCCATTTGTGAAGTTAGAAAGCTAAACTAGCTAATCCCATATTCTATCTTAAATAAAGAACAAGGAGGCTAGACTAGCTAATCCCATTTTTTTAATATAAATTTGTTTATTTTAATTGGAGGCTAATTACTTTAGAGAACAGGTGAGTGGGTAAATTGATGATTTGGTGGTAGTTTTTTTCAGCACTTCTTCTTCATTAAGCACATTTTCAGTGCTCTAGCTCTGTAGAAAGCATTTGACCAGGGGCCAAGAATACAAAGATAATGCAGTCTTGACCTTGCCTTGTTAAGTTACAAGTCTATTTGGAGAAGAAAGCTTGTAAGTAAACACAATGCAACTTGAAGTTGATATAATACATGTATAAATAAGGTTCTTTGGTGTTACGAAGAAGACATCTGCTTCTAAGATGCTAAAAATGTGAAGAGTCATCTAATAGTGGGAAAAAGCTCATAACAGTTGTCCCCCAGATCTTGGTGTTTACAAAATCCATGGCATTCAAATTTAGTAAGAAGAAATGTAATATTTACCCAGCAAATACAAAGCAGAATTTCCATGAGCATTTAACCATTACATTTTTTTAAAACTAACAAATGGCTAAAATGTTTTCCATTCAATCAAATGGTATTTTAGAAATTGTGGTCTACACAAAGGATGTCTCTTGCTGGGCAAAGTAATATAATCCGTTCTGTGTGGAGTAGGAAACTTTAATGATATATGCAGTTTTGTTATTAAAACTGAGTTATATATTTTGCTCTGTTCTGGAAAATTGTGACCCAGTATAACATATCTTCACATTGTTTATAACTTGAGGAAAATCAACATTTTGGGTTCCCAGTTCACACAGTAGGAATTACATTTGTTTTGGCCAAATATAATTTATATAACTGCAAGGAACAATAAAACATGAACTCTCCAGTGTTTTCTTACCTAAAAATAATATAGACCTTGTAAAATTGAAGAGATTATTATTATAAAGGAAAAGACAGTAACTTAAAAGGCCGAAGCTCATTTTACAAGACTCTTTAATGCCTGTGCAAATAGGCAGACACCTGTGTCCTCATTTTCCTTGACCCTAGCCACAGGATTGAAATTCCACACAGTAATAAATAACCTTGCAAATAAAACTTTGAAATATAATTTGCTTGAACAAGCTCAGTTCTTCTATGTTGAAAAGTCATTTTCAAAGTGACTTCTTAAAATGACTCAGTATTCTTAATTTCCATGCCTACAAAGATCTTTTGTATGTGATGAAATCATCTGGTTCATCTTGTTAATAAGGTCCTCCTAGTTAGCAAATGGACCACCCTGAATTTGGAGTTGTGCGTTAAATGAATGAATGAATGCATGAATTGATCAAACATTCAATCAATAATTAGGCACTTATCTTTGAAGTCAGCTAGTCTATGTAAGAATGACTTTCCACTTCAATATCATAATATATAATGCAATCCTATTCTCACAAACGTGGAGATGATGAGGAAAAATAGTGAAACTTCCTTTGAGGAAATAAATGCAGAAGTCAAGTTGAACATATATTATAAACCCACTGAATACCAAATCAACCAGACAACTAGAAAAAATATTGACATTTTGTGGGCAAGTACTATGTTCAAGGAACTGGTCCATGGTATCTTTTTTAATTTCTAAAGCCTAAACAATCCCACAAAGTTGGCAGAATTATCGTTATTTTACATGTGAAGAAACTAGGGTCATGAATTTTAAGTGACATGTTCCAAATCACATAGCCAAGTATGTGTTAGCGTTGACCCTCGACCACAAGTTGTCTGATTCTACCCGCTGTACTCTTGCCACTGCCCCACTTGAGAATCTGTTGGGTGAAGACAACAGGCTAGTACCAGTCACAGCATAGTTAGATGGCAGATGGGTCTAGCATAGCATTCCTACTAGATGACAACTATCTAGTCAAGCATCTTACATTTTTTTAGACTCAAAACTTTCTCACTTACAGAACAGATTTTCCTGCCCTGTGATTTGCTTAGATTTCAAATTCTTCAGATTCCCAGTATAATTTTTGATTCTGTCTTTCGTCTTCATGTCTATTTTAAACTGAGCTTTGAATTATATTTAATAGTATTAGGATTTCTAACTACATTGATTTTTTTTCTAAAACAATCTATTCTTAATACCTTTGAGAAAGAGTCCTAAGGGCTTCCCTGGTGGCTGAAATGGTTAAGAATCTGCCTGCCAGTGCAGGAGATGGCAGGTTCAATTCCTAGTTAGGGGAAATTCTCTGGAGAAGGAAATGGCAACTGGTATTCTTGCCTGGGAAATCCCATGGACAGAGGAGTCTAGCAGGCTACAGTCCATGGGTTGCAAGAGTCAGACACAAAGTAGCGACTAAACCACCACCGCCAGCACCAAGGAATCCTAAATGGTGCAGACTTGCTTCTCAGGAGTCAGTGTGAGCGTTCATTTTTCTTTTTTAAAAAAAAGTTTGCAGCCTCTCCAGGCATTGAATCATCTGGCTTAGGGCCAGACACTAGAGGGTGCTTAAGAAATATTATTTGATGATGAACTCGGATGTTGTCCACTTGCTTTTCAGAAATCATTCCTATAAATCATGACTTCGAAAACTTGTCAGCATTTTTCTCTCTCTTTTGTGGATTTCTTCAAAGGGAAAAGGAATGCCTGAAAAGTAAACATTCAAACAGCCATAACTACATCCCAAGGAGTGTGGAATAAAAAAAAATTATAGATACTTATAGATATATAAATATGTCTGTGAGATAAAAAGAGAACCCTGTGGATAGCTCACAAAAAGCCTACTGGAACCTTATCAGTAGACTGGGCTTTGTCAGAGTGAAGCAGGTTTGTGAGGGGGCCCAGGCAACATATGTTTCTTCGGATTCCATATCCTTCTTCTCTGGAAGCTTGCTGTTAACATGACACCTCACATTTATATGAGAATTCTGGCTTTTTGTTTTAAAGTCACACTTTTACATATATTATCTCTCAAGTGATATGTACAAAACCTGTACATTACTCTTAATAGTATTACTATTTCTATTCTCTAGATGAAAAAAGAAAAAAAAAAACAGAAAACTCTGAGGTTTAATGAGGATAATTATTACACTCAGATCTTTAAAACTAAGTGGCAGAATCAGACTTTAATTATAGGACTTTTGTCTAGTATATTCATAGGGCAGCAACCCCATCCTCCTTCTTTCATACTTCTGACATATGTATATTTCCACACTGTTAGCATAATCATGTTTCTTCACTTTTTCTTTCCAACTTAGTCACCACATGTATCTTTCCTCATGAATGTCTTCAGATTTTAGATAAAAATAAACTCATAAATAACAAAAACAAGAGGGCATTAAATAAAAAAACAAGGATGCCCACACCACCTCTGCTGTTTAAAAAAAAAAAAAAAGAGTGTAACCTGGTAGAGAATGTAGCATGACTATGTAGTGCCATGCATAAGCTGTGGTGTGTGGTCTGGGGTTTCAGAGAAGGCAGAACTCTAATTGGGAAGATTGAAAAAGGAAAATGATCATCATTTTCTTTAGGAAAATGATACCTTGCTTGTAAGTCTTGAAAGACAGCAAAATTCCCAGAGAGCACCTCAAGCTTTGATAATAGCAAAGACAATGTTGGTTAAGTTCAAGACATTTGCAGAAAACAATGAATATTCAATTTATTGGAGGGTTGCTTGGATGAGCAGGACCATGGGGAGAAAAGCCTAGCAAACAAGGGTTTAACCGGGTTTTAGACCAGCTTGGAGATCAGGGAAATATTTTCTAACGAGCATTGGCCATCACTAACCATGGGCCACATGCGGCTATTGAATACTATTGAAAAGTGGTTGATGCGACTATGAAACTGAAATTTTGTCTCATTTACTCTTATTTTTAATGTAAAATCCACATGTGACTAGAGACCACCATTTTGGACAGGGCAATTCAAAGAGGCCTTGGATGATAAACTGAGGCTATCACAGAGTTATACGTTTACCCCGGGGGAAAGAGATTACTTGCTGACTGAAGGAAAGAGACGGACTAAGAGACTTCGGAGAGGCTAAAACTGCGGCCAAAATCACCCCCTTGCCTTTTTTAGACCTTAAGGGAAAGGGAATATCAGCTTAACAGCCACTGGGGTATCTCGGAGATAGAATTCTGGAAAATCTGTACTCCAAGGCCTTCTTTGCTCACAACAATGAAAATCTTCAAACTTCCAGAGGTACTATTTTCTGCCATCTTAATCTCACCCAAACTGTACAGAATTTCTTTGAAATATCAGTGGCAGAACTTGTGAAAGGATTTTAGCTCTGAATCCTCAGTTATAATTTTATTGTTTGAGTTTTCTTATTTAAAAAATCTGTGATAGGAATCTTGGCTTTTTCTATGCATTTACCTGAATTCAGGCACTTGACTATATAAACCTAAGGAAAACAGTGAAGTCATCAATAGCAATGTGTTAGTTAAAGCTGTCACAGAATCCTGAGATCTTAAAATTGAAACTGACCATAAAAGAAGCCACTTACAAATGACTTCTTTAAATGACTTCTTCTGTAAATGGTTCTTACAAATGACTATTGCAAGTATTGAATGCCTGGGAGCAGAAATGGGAAGAATGCTCGTTCATGTTCTGTTCTTTGCTTTTCTTTTTTTTCCAAATGTCCAAGTAGCCAAGTCTCTGGTATGTATCAGAGGAAGAGGCAATTTTCAGAGTGAAGTCAACTGAAAAGTATGCAGATGGCAGTGTAAATGTTAGGAGAGTTTAGAAGAAAGTATGCCAACTATGTGCTGTTTTGCTACAGTAAGTATAGAACCATCTCTTCAATGCCATGAACAAGATCCATGCCAAGTGGAATACCCTATTTATAACCCTATCAAGAAGAGGAAATAGTGCCAGGAACAAGATAAAACTATTAGCCGTATTAACAAAAATACTTAAAAGCATGTTTGTATTTGAAAATAAATGTTAGTGGTTACGAAAAAAAATATAAGTAGTTGTAGATCTGGGTTCTGAAACCTGTTGCAAGACCATTAATTAGTCATCTTCTTATCTTCACTGCCATGTCTCTGCCAACTTGCCTGTTTGAAGTCGTAAATGGAGCTCATAAATGGACTCTCTGGGAGATATGAGGAAAATAAACAATTCCCCCTATTTGGTAAATAGTTAAGAAATCTCCCTGAGCTCACATGTTTTTTTCTTCCTGTTGGCACTGTTGATCCAGTGCCCATCTGGGATGTCCTCCCAATCTGCCTGAAAGCTGCCAAGCTTTCCAATGCCAAGTATGTAGGCTGCAATCCCAGAAGTGGGAAAAATAGATGGAGGCCAAGGGTGTGTCACTGAGTGTGCAGACTCTGATCACAAGGGTGTCATGCTGGGCGGGGCCTGACAACCAGCCTGCACGTGCCAGCATCAGGATATGGCCATGAGCTGCCACCCCATGTCTTTCCCTCCCCCTCAGTACCCTGGGGAACAACCCTAAATCCTTAGCAAGTGGTTGAAGGAATGGCTGGATTGGAGCCAGGGTCAGCTTCTTTTGCTTTCTGATTGCATCAGAGGAACTTGCTGTATGCCATACTGTCCTCCACTGTAAGGACTGGGCAGGCATCAAGATGCAATTTCCTTTTCCTTCCTTTGTTTTGTCACTCTCTTTTCTCCAGCTACTTATCTTACCTGGTAGGGTACAAAGACCATATGATATGGAATCAGACAATATCAGGCTTACATAAGGCTCTTTTACTAGCTCTGTGTCTTGGAAGGTAAAACAAAACAGAACATTTAACTCATCTGAACCTCAATTTATTTTCCACTGTTGGCATCTACCTTGCTGGCCAGTTGTAAAGGTTATCGGAGGTGATATAAGTGCCTAGGACTGATTCTAGAATATGATAGGCAATATATATGAACTTGCCATAGCTAGAGGTGCCTACATAGACTATGGATATCCCAATTTATTAATGATTTATTAATTGGATTATTTAATAATAAAATCCATTTATCACTATATTGATATGGAATATTACCCTATGAGTATTAATGTCTACTTATTCAATAATTATTAATCCTCTATCAAGTTATATGAAAATGTTAAATATAATTTTATATTCTTGCTTAAAATATAATTGCCACATATTATATATTATGTATTATATGTACGTAAACATTACTTATATCATATATATTATGTATTATGTTTTATAGATCATTATATAGCATTATATTATGGTTTTTATAATGAGTCTATATTGTCTATGTGCCCTATATCAAGTATCATGTTTTATATATTATATTAATACATATTGTTTATATTTATATAATTTATATACTTATATGTAATTTTATCAGCTTAAATAAATAATTTAAGATATAAAATGACAAAACAATAATTATATTACTAGTATATTATATGTAGTATAATGTATATTATGTTATAATATAATTTGATTATATGATTGCTGAAATTAAAAAAAAAATTAATAGCATTCTATTTACACATGCTATTACATTAACTGAAATATAAGTATACAGACACAAATGTAATTATTTAATAATACTCTGGTGCTACTCAGGTCACAGGTCTCATGGTTAAGAATTGTCACAAACATGGACAGTAAAATACCATGAAAAGACCATGTGTCTCAGAGTAAAAAAGCTTAAATGCAGTCCATGCCAGGTGTGGGAACCTGGACATGCCAATTAACCTCCCTAAGTCCCTATTTCCTTACTCTGTTAGAAAGAGGGAAGGGAACTTATGGACTTGGATTAAAATACTAATAATGTATGAATAAGGTACAACTTAACTGCCAGCACATCAGTCCTTAATAAATGAAGGATATCATTATTCATATATTATTGTTCAAGCTATTATTGAAAAGTAACTATCATTGCTGTTTTCAGTGGAAGTCTTCGAAGTACACTCAAGAAACAGCCCTTTACCTTAAGGGATTTCTCCATGCACAGTTAGCTCCTGCCATGTCCATTTTGCTTGGGCTCATTTGGAGAGCAGGGCCAACTGTCCTCAGTCTCCAGAGGTCGAAGAACACTCAAACTGATATTCCTGGTGGGATAAGATCTTGGGGACAAATATTTCTTCTATTTCAAGGTTTCTTAAATTTCACATGTGATTTAAAAAGCAAATAAGCCCTTTAATTGCTTCGTTAAGCTAGTCAACATTAATTAAGAAAAATCAAGGGGAAAAATATTAGAAACTGCTGTGCTTGAGTTTTAGTCTCTGCTCTTTCTTCCAGAGTATGTCTTGCTCTGCTGAGGAAAGGGAGTTGGTGATTTTCTGTGATAGGACCGACCCACTCTGACTGCCTCAATTCTGAGTTTGAAACTGAACTCTAATCTTTGGGGGTTTGCTCTTTCTACTCTGTTTATTACTGGTGAAACATGATTTCCCAACCCCATGAAAAAATGCTTAAAATGCCTTGTAAAGTGCTGCAGGGGGTAACCTGAACTATTTTGATGAATTAGACTTCAACAAGCTTGAAACAGCAGTTTCTTCTCCTTCGGCACAGCCCAGGGGCTTAAGAACACGGTGCAGGGATCAAGAAGGGTGCTCAGGCTTAAAGTGGGAGAAGCTTTTCGTGTGTATACATCAGTGTGTGCACGTGAGTCCCTGAGTGTGTGCATTCATCAGCGCCATACACCTCTGTGCACATATGTACTGGAGGACGTGTGGTAAGGAGATTCTACTTGTCTGCATGACAACTAGAACCTGAATTCAGCCTTTTGCTCTTCTTCAAACTTTGGAAGAGTTAGTCCTCTTAGCTCTGCTAAGGTTTAAGGGAAAAGTTAAGTTTCATCCTAGGTTTTCCTAGAACTAACTAGGCCATCTCCCTGGTTACATCAGCTCCCTTGGAATTTTGCAGAGGCAGAGAGAATGATCCAATAAATCCAGCAACCTGCCTGCATTCTCCTCTATAGTAGGAAGTAGCTTCTATATATTGAGCACTACCTGTGTACCAAATTCTGTTTAGGTATTTGATAACCATGGCCACAATTCCCTCAGTAACACTTAGGAGTGCATGTTATTCCCCTTTAACTCTAACTGTCACGCAGGTGAGAATGTGGGCAAATTCTTTCTGATTCTAATCCCTGAGTCCTTCTTCCTTTTCTACTCTTGCAGCAGGTTCCCATAAGCAGCCCAAGTTCCTGTGAAGGGTTCCACATGCACTGATGTCCTGAGGACTTTGGGGAAAGACAGCCCTGGATCTACAGGAGTTGTTCATATGCTAAGCACAGGCACTGTCCCACTCAGCATTTTTCAGAACAAGGAGGGACTCGGAGTCTTCTCATTTGGAACTGGGAAGAATTGCTGGTTTAACTCCAAGGATCATGGTGATAGAGCCTTTTGAATGACGAGGTAAGGAGGAAATCACATTGGTTTTGCTGTGGACAGCCTGGGGTTCTAATTCCCGCTCAACCACCTGCTGACTCTGAGGCCATTAGTCTTTTTCTTTATTTCTCTTAGCCTCAATTGCTTGATCAGTTAAACAGGAATAACAAATACACATCAAGGAGTTACCGAGAGAATTACACAACAAACTCAACAGAAACCCAAAACTGTTTAATGCGTGTGCATGCTCAGTCCTGTCTGACTCTTTGCAACCCCATGGACTGTAACCCGCCAAGCTCCTCCGTCCTTGGGATTTCCAAGGCAAGAATCCTGGAGTGGGTTACCACTTCCTACTCCAGGGGATCCTTCTGACCCATGGATCAAACCCAAGCCTCTTACATCGCCTGCACTGGCAGGTGGGGTCTTTACCACTGCGCCACCTGGGAAGCCCCTAAAACTATTCAACGTAAGACTCAATCAGTTCGTTTTCAGTCATTGAAAGCATTCTGGAATACAGTTGCATGGGCCCATTGGGGTGTATCTTGAGTGAAGCTATCATGTAGAGGCCCTCCATGGATGTGGTCAGGGGTCCAGTTCACAGGTTTCAAAGCGGTCCCATTAACGTGGTACTGACCAGCTCAATGATATCAAGAGTATCCATTTTGCTTGGCATGGCAACTGGCCCCTGCCTATAACTGGCATAATTCTGGGGAGTGAAAGGCCTCCCACTCCATGACTCCTAGATGTTTAAGATCTGTTCCAGTTTCCTTGGGGCCCAGGACGTGTGGGAAAGGACAGAGTCCAGGTTCCATGCATAGTGGGTCTGAGCCAGCTGACAGTTCCGTTGGCTTGGACTGAGAAAGACAAAGTCTGCAGGGTGCGGGGGTAAGGATTGGGGGTGGGGGAAGGACAGAGCCCATAATTCTGATTCTTCAGACATGTGGACATTCTCTTCAGAAGACAAATTACCTCTGGCTGGGGACTGCATGTAGATAAACTAAGGCACAAAGTGTGCACGATTAAAAAGACTACATTTGTACAGATCCTGACTTTAATGAAAACAAGCAGCTAAAGGAACAAACAAACCTCACGTAGTTCTTTTCATTTCTCGGTGTTCTGAAGATCCATAGCAACTGATGATAAGTCTAGAAAAATGTTATCAAGTGGTTATCAAATATAATTCCCATATGAGTTAGCATCTGAAGAGTCTTTCATGAGAGTAAAAGGAGGTCTTAATAATAACAGTTTCTGGTATTTCTGTGGGGCCACTATTGTTCCAACTGTTTGCAAATCAAACCAGGATTGCAAATTCTTACCCCAGGATGTCTTCCATGACTTTCTCTTGCCTAAGCAATTCAACGGGCGAGCCAAGCTTGGGAAATATCTAATTTATACTTCATGTTTTCAGAGAGTTTATAAGGAATGAGTCAGAGTTGTCTCCTGATATTCCAGTAGCTATGACTCTGGTGAAGGACCTTGCCTTTGCAGCTCTGGCTAAATCATGAGATTCTTGTATAAGCAGGAAGAAGCCAGGCCTGGGTGAAGCCATTGCTAATATACTGAACCCCTTCCTGGAGGGAAGAGAAGGAGATCCATTAGGTTAGCCTTGATATTTCCCCCCATGCTCTCTTTACAGCTTCCTCCTTTAGCTCATGTCAAGTTCTGGGATACGAATGTGCTTAGGGGTAGGGAAGATTGTAATCCCCAGGGCCTTGCACTATAAACTTCATTTCCTCCCTTTATTGTAGTTAACTGCCCATGAACTCTATTAATATTTTGCAAATTGAGATCCCTAAAACACATGTTACAGTTAATTTTAACCTCATGCTAACTAGGATGTGGTCAAATTTTCACAACAAATTCCAAGGATATTTTGATATGCCTTGGAAAAATGCATTTAAAGGTGGCTGTGGGGTATTTTATTTTTTTTCTGAATCCACACGTTTCCTTTCAACTCCTGTATTTATGGAGCAGGCAGGAGTAAACTGTTTTAGGAGAGAAGGAGCCAAAATACTTACTGACTCAGTTATGATGCAAGAGTGTCCAGAAGCAGCATCTACTAGACTCAGAGAGACAGAGGATTCTCCATTTCTAAATTTTCCATAGTGGAAGTCTGATGTCCCCTTAGTCAACAGATGGGTGCACACTTTTCACATAAGATCATTTTTCTTTAGAAACATTTACCATTCCTTAATATATAAATAAACACAGTCCTTATATTAAGATGATTGCTTTGGGCTTTATAAGTTTAGTGAGAAAAAATAGATTTTTCTTATCTCTAATTAGGCCAAATGCTTTTTCATGGAATAGTATCACAAGTATAACTTCTAAAACTGATCAGTCAGAATGATGAAAGCTTTTCTCCCTTCCTTCCTTCCTTTCTTCCCTTCTCTCCTGCTTTCTACTTAGCAAGCATTTTCTGAGCACCTACAAATGCTAGAAATTGCTCTAGCCTTTGTCTATATGGTGGTAAGCCTACCCCTGGAAAACACTAACCACATGATTCCAAATTTAATCATTTAATTATCCTTCTAAGTATGCAACCATGGAGATGGATACCCTTCCCCAAGATCATCGAACTGTTGAAGGCATTCATCTCAGAACAAAGATTTGAGAAAATGTCAGCTATAGGAAAAAAAAAAAAAAAAAACCTCTCTATTAATCAGTAGGTCGAATCACTTTTCCTTTTTTAAAGAGTTTTTTTTCCCCTTAAAAAAGATTTTTTTTCAAATGATTCCTCATTTTCCTTCAACCATGATCTTGAGTTGAGATTCACCTAAATTTGCATTCCTTTAAATGAGGAGATGGTGTGGTATAGTGACAGCATTTCTCCCCCACAACCAATTCTGAATTAGATGAGGGGAGCAAGACCATTCCAGGGAAGAATGGCCAGCTCCCTTTACTTCCTGCTCTTACAGTAGCCAACGTCACTCCTGGACCTAGACGAGAGACCCTCCTAATCCACATGTATCCTGTTGAACCCATTCTCTAGCCTCCACTCCTCTCATCCTATTCTCCCCCACCCTCTGATTCCAACACAGCAGGTAGCATTCTTAATACATAAGTGCCAATTTCCCTTGATATCTTCAATAAACATTTAGTTATTTAGGAAGGAGAGTGTCTCCAGAGGCAAAGGAAATATTCTTCATGAAGGACCTGTGACCAGTGACTAATTAATAAACTTGACAAAACTGTGGTTACATTTGATCAAGTACCAGGGAACATGCCACAGATTTTATTAATCAAATTATATTTTGCTAAGATGAAAGCATGGGAGGTATCCAGGATTATAGAATGAAATAAACAAAAGGTTCTCAAACTTTTTAGTATCAGAATCCCTTTACACGCTTAGAACTACAGAGGAACTAAACATTTTATGTAGATTATATCTAATAATATTTAACATAATAAAGACTAAACTGAGGGCAGTTTTTTAATATTTATTTGTTCATTTAAAAATAATCATAATGATCTCACTATATTTTGATATAAGTAACATAATTTTATCAAAGTAACTATAATTTTTTAAAAAGGCAAGTATGAGAAAAATAAACTTGTTTAATGTTTGGTTGAACAGAAGAAGGCTGATTCTCATATAAGCTTCTGTGTTAATCTATGGTAATATCACACATCATGTAGACTCTGGAAAACCACTGCACATTCATAAAAGACTGCGATAGCCAGGACGTGGAAGCAACATGGAATTTCCATCAAGAGAAGAATGGATGAAGAAGTTGTGGTACATATAGACAATGGAATATTATTCAGCCACAAGAAGGAAAGATTTTGTGCCATTTACAGAGACATGAATGGGCCTAGAGACTGTCATACAGAGTGGAGTAAGTCATAAAGAAAAAAAATGCCATATATACTAATGCATATAGGTAAAATCTAGGAAAATGGTACAGACAAACCTATTTGCAAACCAGGAATAGAGACACAGGATATAGAGAACAAACATATGGTCACCAAGTTGGGGGTGGTGGTAGAATGGATTGGGAGACTGGGATTAACATAATACACTGTTATGTATAGATGGCTGGTGAGGGCCTACTATATAGCATGGGGGTAGGGGTGGAAAGAAGGGACAAAAAAAGAAAAAGACTACACATTGCTTAACTTATCTGTACCTCAGTTTCTTCACTGTTCAAATGGATATGAAAGTAGTCCTTATTTACCTCATATCTCTAAGAATTAAGTGAGCTTGTCACATAAACTGCTTGGAACAATATCTGGCACACAGTAAGAACTGTTATTCTCATTATCACCATTGTTTTGCATTTTCTCTGCTGACCCACTCCCTGAAAAAGGCAAGATGTGTAGGGTCTTCCTCCATGTCTAGGTGGAAGAAAACTCAATGTTTATATGCATTGCACTCGAAGGGAAGCACAATCCTCACTCTGCTTTCTGTGGTGTCCCTCTGAGACAGAGCACTTGGTGCCTCTGATCTGTAAACAGTGGCCTAGTTTGGACAAGCAGTCATGCAGTTACTCAGACTCAAGGCAGTCGGACCAATCCTTAGAGGGTTAAGCCATACAGGCCTAGCCATAGAATTCTTCGCATGATCATCAAGGTGTTGAGCTGGATGGAAACTCAGGAGTCTATGCCTGCTACTCGCCTCTGCTGCTGCTGCTGCTGCTAAATCGCTTCAGTCATGTCTGACTCTGTGCAACCCCACAGACGGCAGCTCACCAGGCTCCCCCGTCCCTGGGATTCTCCAGGCAAGAACACTGGAGTGGGTTGCCATTTCCTTCTCCAATGCATGAAAGTGAAAAGTGAAAGTGAAGTCGCTCAGTCTTGTCTGACTCTTAGCGACCCCATGGACTGCAGCTTACCAGGCTCCTCCGTCCATGGTATTTTCCAGGCAAGAGTACTGGAGTGGGGTGCCATTGCCTTCTCCAACTTGCCTCTAGGTATGGTTATTTTCCCTGCTCTGTCTCTGGTGTTTATGCTCTGGTCTTGGTGTGGGCACTTTCAGGGATTAGGAGATTACCTGAAATGTTTTCTTAATTGACACCATATCAGGGCTTTCCAGACCTTAGTCTTCCCTCTCTAGAGCCTTTTCTTCTTGAAGTCTCTTTATCCAGGGCATTCCCTCAGTGATAGGGTTTGCTACTATTTCTACGGCATTAAACTACACTATTTCCATTTTTTCTGCAGGAATGAATATGGGTGAGAGGCAGGGGCTTTGGAAACAGATTCACACTTGACTATGAACTGCACAACTTCAAGTTACATCACTACTCTGAGCCTTGGTTTCCTCAGATTGCTAATAAAGATAAATGGGAAATACTATCTCACAAGTTTAACTGAAGATTTTGTGAGATGATGCACATAAAGGGCCTCATAGGTTGTTCAGTGTGGTAAGCAGGGGGTTGACTTAAGGCTGGTGCCTAGAAACAGCCTGAAATGGGGATCAGAGTGTTTGGTTAGGAGAAAAGGAGAGAAGTGAAAAGGATTTGACAAAAGAGACTCTAAGCCTGGCTGTGGTCTCAGCTGGAACTCACCTTCAGCCTGATCCCACAGTGAACTCTGGAGCATGAATGGTACCCTCGGTTCCCACCTTAACAATGGAGCTCTGTGCTTTTGCAATTTTGCATCAGGTCATCATTGGTTGGGGCTTTCCTGGTGGCTCAGACAGTAAAGAATCTGCCTGCAGCGTGGGAGACCTGGGTTCGATCTCTGGGTTGGGAAGATCCCCTGGAGGAGGGCATGGCAACCCACTCCAGTATTCTTACCTGGAGAATTCTCATGGACAGAGGAGCCTGGGGGGAGGGGCTTCAGTCCATGAGGTCACAAAGAGTCGGACACAACTGAAGTGACTGAATCATTGGCTGGGGTATGAGAAATGGAGGAGAGGGGAAGGGCTGGGAGAAGGAGGACTGGAGGATGTGCATAAGGTCCTTGATGGTGTGGTTCCCGATCAATAGAATGTACTCCTCTCGAGCAGGGAGAGGCTGCAGGAATCAGGTGCACCATCCCAGGAAAGAGGATGCTAGAGGTACTCACAGCACTTACAGCCTTCACACTCTGTCCTGCTCTGGTGCCCAGGCTTCTCACATTAAGGTTAGCTCATCTAGGCACAGCTTCTTCAAGAGCCCAGTTGATCACAGCTCCCAAGGACACAGATTAGAGAGGTTTCATGAGACTCACTCCAAGTCTGACACTGCGGTCAGTCCTGAGAGTATGAGGTTCATCACCTCTGGTCCTCCATGCTTCCAGGTCCATCTCCCCAACTCTCCTGGTCAGTACCTCACCTACCTAGGTAGCTTGCATCCTGTGGTAACCAGTCTCTGAGGGTCTGAGTCCCAGGACACCATGCCTTTAAGCCTAAACATTTAGTAAGTGCCAGGCAGAGTGGAAGAAGCTAGGGGACGACCTGAAGCCACATACATTCTGTGCTTCATTGTGAAACAGCAGCCCCTTCCTCCCCACGATCACAGTTAATTACAACTGCTGCCATGGTAACCCCTTTCCTTGTGTGATGGTCTAGTGGGACAGTGGGCCCCAGGTGACCTGGAACCCATCATAGCTGTAAGTTATTATGAGTCTCATGTTTCCTCAGCCCCCAGAATCTAAAGTGTCAGGGGCCAGAAGCATATCTTCCCCAAATAGTTCACTGGCAGTAATAGCAAGGAGGTACCCAAAGAAATTCACAACTGGGCTCCTCAACCAGGATAGGTATCTATTCTTCTCCCATTCCCACACCCGCCAGTGATTCCCAGGGCTACCTTGGAGCTGGTTGAGAAGGTGCACAAGGTTCTACTTCTGGTTGAGAGAGCTACTTGATAGCTCCTGGCCACACAGGCATCCAGTTTATTCCCTGGTAGCTCAAATCAGTAAAGAATCTGCCTGTAATGCAGCAAAGTGGGGTTCTATCCCAGGGTCAGGAAGATCCCCTGAAGAAGGAAATGGTAACCCACTCCAATACTCTGGCCTGGAAAATTCTATGAACAGAGGAGCCTGGCAGGTTACAGTCCAAGGGGTCGCAAGAATCAGACACGACTTAGCAACTAAACCACCATCATGCGGGCATCTGGGCCCTGGGCTTCCTCAGCTCAAGTCAGCGGCCCCCAGAGCATCACAAACCTGCCGCTGGCCTCAAAGCTCCACTCGCTTGGCCCGGGCCCCACATCACTGTAGGACATGCGAAGCTTCAAAGGAGTGCCCCTCGGAGCCGCTGCCTCCTCCAAACACGCCTTGCCAAAGCCCAGCTGAGGCAAACTCAAAGCTAAATATTTGGATTGAATGGGAGGGAGAGTCCAGTCCCTCTGAGGGGTATTTTACCCAGGCCATCAGGAGAGGACCAGCTCAGAGCACAAGCATGCTGCGGCACTGGAAAGCCACGAGACTGCTGTGTGGTTGGCCGGCAGAAGGAGCAGCCTTGCCTGTCCCTGAGCTCCCCAGCCTGCCTCCCTCATCCCATTTCAACCTCTGGACTGTCCTGTGAGGCTGCAGGGTGGGAGGCCTCTCCGGCTGTGTGTGCAGAATTTGAGCCCCCCACCCCAAAAGGGGAAACAGCCTTCTCCCATGTGCATACCAAAGACAGGTTGAGTCACGTCTTCCATGGGCAGTTTCATCCCCTTCCTTAGCGACTGAGGGTTTCTGCCTAAAGATGACTGTGCCCAGTGGAAACATATGATGCCATGAGGGCTAGAAAGATCATGGATTTGGGAGACAACAGAGTTCACCCTCTGTCAGTTCTGTGAATTCAGACCCATCACAGTCGAACTTATGGAGCATCCGAATCATCTGGAAAGTGCAGGCAGTAATGGATGGCCTCCCCCCAACACCCACCACTGGACTACACTGAAGATGGGCTGTGTCAGTGTGTTCTTAAAAGCCCTTTCCATCCTCACCAGGCAAAGAAGACGGAGGTGATTGTACTGAAGAACTGATCTTCACAGCCTGAAAGAAATTGAAGACCTCAGACTTCCTCTTGTCTCTGCCTTGCATTCTGTAAGAAAAAGAAAAAAGGTTGCTTAAGTTGACCTAGTGAAAGAGTAGCAAAGCCAGGCTGAGCTCTCCCAGGCCCGGGCCGTTCCATGACCCTCCTCTTTCTCAGAATGTTCTCGAACAGTGAGCACAACATTTGTTCTCCGTGAAGTAGATGGGTTAGATGATATGCCTCTAAGTTTACAGATTAGGAAATGTGACACAGGGTTACCAGAATGACCTCAAACGGCATGGTGAGTAAGTGGTGGCTGAGGCTCTTGCTATTCATTTGCCCAAAGCCATTTCTTTTCAAAATTTAAAGGAAAACAAACCTAGAACTACTCACCCCAAATATTTGCCATCCAAATGTTCAAAGGTCCCTGTTCGTACAGACCCCTATCCAGTGCAGTTTCCCCTTTATAAATCTCTGCCTGGTAGGTAGCCTGCCCCTGTCCAGTGAGCTCCTGTGTAGCTCTCATCAGACAAATAATTTAGTTGTTAAACATCCCCAGCTTTAATATTTACCAACAGCCTACTGCCTACAGGACACTAGATGTATTGATTGTTGGGAAGTTCTCCCCTGGGTTGGAACATGATCTGACTCCCTGTGGCTGTTGGCCATCTTGCAGTCAGACTTGAATCCAACTGCCCAGTGTGATTTCTTTGCTAAGGAATTTGGCAGAGTTAACCATTCCCTTCTTCTTCTTGATACTCTGTCTTCCCTGTCTCCTGGCAATCAGGCTCCAGGTTCTTCTCCTATACCTCTGGCTCATTCTTTTCAGTCGCTTTCACTGGCTACTCTTCTTCTTTCCTACCCCTTATATATTACCGTTCAGGATAGTGTTGATTCACAGCCTCAGAGACTCAATTCCCAAATAATAAATCAGCCCAGACCTCTCTACTGAGCTTCACATTAAACAGCACAAAGACATCTCCATTTGGATGTCCCACAAGCATCTCAGATTTGGCATCTCTAAAGCTGCTTCTCTAATCCCTTGGAAGCCTCCTCTCTATTTCATAGGCCTTAATATTCCATATCCAACCCCCAAACTTGGACATCATTTTATTCCCCCCTTTCCTTTATGCGTAGTCTAATTCCTCAATTCTTCCCCCAGCACCACTCCTATTGGTTTAGTTCTGACCCCATTTTAGTTTCCCTAGAAGGGAACAACAGAGGATGAGATGGTTGGATGGCACCCCCCACTCAATGAAAATGAGTTTGAGCAAACTCTGAGAGATGGTAAAGGACAGGGAATCCTGGAGTGCTGCAGTCCACGGGGTCACAAAGAGTCGGACACAACTGAGTGACTGAACAAGAGGATGTAACAGACTTCCTGCTTGCCCCCTGGCTTTGTTGTAACGAAGACAATAAAACAGGAGTGATCTTTCTAAAACGTGGTAACTTTGGTCACTCTTTCCCTGTTAAAAGTAGTAAGAGACTTGCATCTTCAAAGAATAATGTCCAGGGACTTCCCCGGCGGTCCAGTGGTTAAGGCTTAATGCTTCCACTGCAGGGGGCATGGGTTTGACGCCTGGTTGGGCAACTAGGATTCCACATGCTGTGTGATGTGGCCAAAAGAAAAAGGGTCCAAATTTTATATCATGAGCTAAGGAGCCCTGTGATCTGGCCTCTGTCTGCTTTTTTGATTCATTTTTTATTTTCTCTCCCCATGTCATCTGAGGTCTTCTTACACTTGAGTCTGATCATTTCTTAAATATTCTCTGCTTTCTCTAGCTGCTGGCACTTATCAAAGTCTATTTTCATGTGCTGGGATGCTCTTCTTTCATACGGTACATTTGATGGTGTCTTGCTTCCTGAGGGGCTTCCCAGGTGGCTTAGTGGTAGAGAATTTGCTTGCCAATGAAGAAGACCCAGGTTTGATCCCTGGGTTGGGAAGATCCCCTGGAGAAGGAAATGGCAACCCACTCCAGTATTCATGCCTGGAGAATCCCATGGAGAGCCATTCTGAAGAAAAATCTCCTTTGTGAAGCCATCTCCACTTTCTCCAGGTGGAGGTGGTCTCCTTCAATGTTATATCATGACGCCATTCTATATAATATAACCAGTCACTGGGCCTCTCTTCTATGTCATGGTGACATTCCTGATGTCATATACTGATGTTTATTCATCTCTCGTAATCTGTTGCTTAGCACAGGCCTAGAACAATGCAGGTGCTCAAACACTATTTGCCAAATGAATTAGGTAGCAAAATGAGTAAATGAATGATTGTTTATCTCATGCCTCCACACTATTTCAGGCTTTCTAAGCATACCCCAAAATGCTTAGATATGACATTGTTCATAGCTGCCCAGCCAGTAGAAATAGCCCTTTATCATTTAAATTTAATTAGAATGATCTTTCCATGTACAGAAAATAGTTCCAACAGTCCACTCGAACATGAGAGACATTGAGAAAATTAAAGATCACAGCAGTTTAAAATAGATCTGTGTCTTCTCTTCACAGACCCCCAGCTTCCCAACACACCATGTCCAAAAGGGATTGTTGCTCTTGCTGTGTCCATCCCTACTGCAAACACAGAATTTGGTAGCAGCATCCTTCCCATTATCTTCTCTTCCACCTGCTGATGGGTGCTTCTCTCCATGTTGCCTAATTCATCCTAATAGATACTGCCTGTTTGCTTGAGCTGGGTTTGTCCTTCCTTGTTATTGAGGGCTTCAGATTTGTTCCCAGCCTAGATGATGATCGCCTCGAATTTAGGAGAATATGTCTTTCTACACTATTCTGCCCTCTGACCTATAGCAATTTTCAGAAGGTAAACTAAGGAGAAAAAAAAAAAACAAACTTGAATTAGACTTAGTTAGGGCTGACTTTCTACTTGAACTCTTTGGATGTTGTTTCCACCACTCCTCCTGACTTATCCTAATGTAAGACATTCACCACCATATGTTTTCTTCCTTTGCCCTCCCATATGATCAACCTGCCCAGTTAAGGATTTTTGCCATAGGGACAATTTGTCAGACTAGAATCAGAGAATAGAGGAGCTAATTTTGAACAGTTAAATTTAACCATCTTGATGTTGTGAGTAAAAAAGGTGTAGAAGGCAACTGTGTTTACAGCCATTGGGGTCTCCTGTCCTCTACACCTGAGCTCAGACAACTTGGAGACCCACCAGCTGGGAGAGAAAAGGAAAGTGAGGGGAAGTCACCAGTTAAGAGATTGGTGTATGGCTGAGTCCAGTCCACTCCCTGCAGGTTGACTCTTAAGGGAAGACGAGAAGGGAGACCAGAACTCCTCATATCAGTCTGACTGTCAGAGCCATCTTCACCTTCTTCCCAGAGATGTGGGCATGCCTTGCTGCCAAGAGGCTGATTAGCTGCAGGCTTCCTCTCAGTGGGCCTCTGGTGGGAAAGTTTTGTGCTATGATTACTATTTGTACTAGTAATACTTTCATGCATTGGAAAAAATCCTGAGGATATTCATTTTTCAGATAATCTATTAAAAAAAAGTGAAGGAGAGCTATTTTTGAGAAATAGAAAAATGAGGAAGAGAGAGATAACTAAGAAAGGAGACAGATGTAGAGACAGAAATAGAGAAATGGGGGCAAGAAAATGGGGAGAGATTGTCTCCTGAATTCAGCTTCCCCAGAAATACATCCTGAACGGATCTCTGGGTAAGTGGTTTAATAAGGAATCGCTCCCATGGGGCCTGGCAAAGGAGAAAGTGTTAGTCCCTCAGTTTTATCTGACTCTGCAGCCCTATGGACTGTACTGTGCCAGACTTCTCTGTCCGTGGAATTCTCCAGGTAAGAATACTGAAGTGGGTTGCCATTCCCTTCTAAAGAGGATCTGCATGACCCAGGGATTGCACCTAATCCTCCCACATTACAGACAGATTCTTTACTGTCTGAGCTACCATGGTAGCCCTGGTAAAGGAGAAGGGGGATATTTTTACACTTACAAGAATGATGTCAAGGATCTGAAGACGTCTGCACGGAGGGTTGCCAGATTTAGCAGTTAAAATACAAGACACCCAGCTTAATCTGATTTTCAGATAAAGAGTAATTTTTTAATGTAGGTATGTCCCATGCAATATTCATTGTTTATCTAAGCTTTGAATTTAACTGAGTGTCCTGTATTTTATCTGACAACCCTATATGGGTAGAACCCTGACACTGTCCACTAAGACAGAGGTACCCAATCTCTGGGATCTAATGTCTTATGGTCTGAGGTGGAGCTGATTTAATAATAATAGAAATAAAGTGCACACTAGATGTAATGCACTTGAATCATCCCAAACCATCCCCCATCCCTGGTTCGTGGAAAAATTGTCCTCCACGAAACAGGTTCCTCGCGCCAAAAAGGTTGAGGAGCGCTGCACTAAGAGACCGGAGGAGATCACGTGGGAAGGAAGGCCCAGTCGCTCTCGTGCCCTGGGCACTGAGTTCTCGAAATGCAATTTAGGGGTCAAAGCATTGAGATCAAAATACATAGTAGAAAGACCGCATTTCCATTCCATCTCCCTTCTCTCAAGTTTTCAAATCCAGCTGCAGCTGGAGGTGATTCTTGAACACATTTGATCTTGAAATAATGCACACGACACACAGCATGACAACCTGTTCCCTCTGATTTCAAAAGTAATGAGTGCACGTTTTAGAAAATTTAGAAAATATATAGGATATTTAGAAGAAATAAAAGATAACCCATTATTAGTAGAATGGTACATTTCTTTCTGTTCTTTTTCTAAATACATGTGTTTATGAGGTTTTGGTTTTCCTTTTCAAAATTAAGACAATAAATATGGCTTTAAATCCTGATTTTTTTCAAAATGAGCATTATTGAGAGAATTTCCTAGCATTATTCTTTGCAAACATTAATTTTAATGAATGCATAATAAGTCATATTGGGCTTCCCTCGTAGCTCAGCTGGTAAAGAATCTGCCGGCAATGCAGGAGACCCCAGTTCTATTCCTGGGTCAGGAAGATCCCCTGAAGAAGGGATAGGCTACCCACTCCAGTATTCTTAAGTTAACTTATACTGGTTAGTTTATAATTTGTGAATTCCCTTATCTTGGACACTTAAATTATTTCTAGTTTGTGGGTATTAAATGACACTGTGAATAGCTACAATAAATATTTCTCAACATGTCTTACTATTTCCTTGTATTATTTCTAATGCTCTTTCACTTCATTTTAGACATGCCTGTTACTAGAACCTGGAGAGGTGGAGAGTTATTTAATTATCTTTTGCTACAGTTTTTCTACTAGGATAGGGTTGCTTCTGCTCACTGTGAAGATAATATTCAATGCAATGGATAGGATCAATTGATACCTGCATACCTCTGGAGACTATTAGGAGAACATAAAGGATACAAACCATGTTCTGGATGGCTCAGGAGGTGGAGAGAAGACTAAAATAAGAAGTGAGGGACAGACAGATTTAGTTCTATATGAGAAGAAGTGTCCTGAGTTCTGGGAGACAATAGAAATATCTCCCTCCAATAACAATGAACACTGGCTTGCCGAAGGCATTTATTGGAGGAGGGGGAGCACCTATTCTGGGAGAAATGGCCAAGCACAGTGGCTCAGAGTGGGGACTCTGGAGCCAGAGGGTTAGGGTTTTAATGCCAGCTTTGCCATGTTCTGGTTGTGTGCTCTGCAGCAAGTGGTACAACCTCTCTGTGCTGCAGCATTTTCATCTGAAAATGAAGTAAGTCCTAATGGTTGTTGTGAGAATTAGATTAATGACTCATGTATAACACCGAACCATACTAAACATCTACTTACATGTTCCAAAATATTAGCACTTGTTTTCCATGCTGTTACTTACTGTAGACAGGATTGATTATGCAATATGATTGACTGATAATTCTCGGCACTTGGGAGTCTATACTTGGTCTCCAAGGGTCAGTGTTCCACTACAGTGACATCGGTCCCATCTAGCATCGGTCCCTACTAGCATTCTGCAGGGCACACTCTGGTTCTGTTTTCATATCTGTGTGTCATTGTGTCATTGTTTACCTTTTTATGAGCAAAACCAACTCTAGGACTCTGTTCTTTTGCAGCCGTGATGGAGGCCAACTGTAGCTTTGTAGCTTATCCATTTTGGAATCAAATAGCTGCCTTGTAAAAGTAGTGTTGCAATCTTTAAATGCCCGTAAAGAGGGATTTGAACATTTATCTCACATCATGTGATTTGGTAAAAGTAAACAGAAAGTCTTTCAGTTGAAGAGTGGAAGTGATGACTGAGTGAAATGATATAAAACAGGAGAGTTAGGTTGAGAACGTGTGTTAACTGTAAATAGATGAAGGAGCAAAGTGGGCTTGGTACAAGAAAAGTCAGATTTTTGTATGGCAAGCAAGACAAGGATAGGGGCAAGTAGGTGTCACCAGGAGAGTGAGCATCCTCTTCTCTATTTATGTCTCGTTTCTTGGCTCCCCCCATCCAATGAATATTCATGAGGATATACTAACACAGAATGTATTGTTTACCTGGAGAATCAAATCACCTTTGTTTCTATGACTGAAGTCCATGAAATACTGTAGACCTCAACAAATATGATCACTCACTAACTCACTGAGGCTGGTTTAGGGAAAGCCAAACACTATGACCAGTTGTTCCCTTAAACTGCCCAAGACTGAAAGTAAATAAAGACCCACTTCATTCATATAGTATAAATGAATGTTAGGAAACCATTTTAAAGGACAGCCAACTGTTAGAAGTAAAAATGAAACTGTTACAATTGCAAGGTCAGAGAATGCATTAAACGGTAAATTACATTTTAGAGAGAAAGGGGTGTGAACTGGAGAGACCGAGAAGGGTGAGGGTGGTAAAGATGGGGAGAAGATACATCCCTGTGATGGGAACTCTGCTCATACATCTTCTCTGCACACAGTGTACCTCAATAATGCTTAGAATCAAGAAAAAAGGGGTCAAATTTTCTTCCAGTGACTCACAATCCACCAGAGCTTCTGGAATTCAGACCTCTTTTGTCCAAAATCCTAGAAATATCCAGCCCTATAATAAGGCAAGTTCACAAGGAAACTTGTAGCCTTTCACTGTGGTAGTGTTTAAAATATTGAAGTATCTGAGGATTTACAGCTTAATTTTCTTTTTTTCAGAATGTCTCTCGTGGATAGATTTGGCCTGATGGCTAGAGAGGAGACGCCATCCCTGGCCACTGAGATCATTGGCTCCCGTGACCTAACACCGACTCATGACAAAGACTCTTAAATGTTTCTTTTACCCTGTATTTTGGTCACAAACATTTGTTATTTGAAAGGGCTTGTAAATTTTTCTTTTTTTTAATGTCAGCTCTGGAACACCATGTGAATCGTAAGCTTAAAATCCAAGCTGCTTTTAGAGAATGGCTCCTGAGGGGATACCCAAGGGTTAGACTGTGGAATCTGACGTCTTCAATTAAGGACAGTCCCCAATTTCAGGGGAGGCAGGGAAGGCCCAGAGGGCATGGACACTCATGGAGGAACTAAGAGGTGGCTGGCATGAGACCGTGCAGGGAGGTCATGGTCGAGGGGCCCAGGTCAGTGGAGTGGTTGAAGAGCTGTTTGCTGGCATTGGTATGAATATAAGGAAGATGCAAGTGGTTTTCTTGGTGATATATAAGCGTTCCCAGAGAAGAGGAGGAAAAAGTGGCAGTAATAGCTGTGTGTTTGTTATCGGTGGGAGCAGTGATGGTGGTTTTAAACTCAGATCCTCAGCCTGCCGAGCCAGGCTTGTCTAAAGCACGTTGATAACTGTAATCACTCTCTTCTTCTTGATAAGGCTGATTTTACACCTCTGATAGGTTTACACCTCTCTAAGCCACCCTCTAGCCCTCCAAAATAACAAGGGGACATTTTATAGATAACTTTCTTCTTTAGAAATGGCTGGAAACTTCACCCACCACCTGGAGGATGCTGGCAACAATGTTAAAGCGTACAGAGAAGGTTCTAGATGGTGAGAATATTAGGCTTACACTGTGCCACTAGTATAAACTCTTTTCAAATTAATTCAACCAGCACTCACTGCATACCTACCAGGATCCCCAGACCTTGCCAACCTTAAGATGATTCTGATATCAACAAGAACAGTCTTTCCTTCCATGCCTCTATGCTCCAAAAGTTCCTAGAACACCTGTCCTTCTAGCATCCTCACTTCTGAGAGGTATCAGAGTGTGGTAGGAAGACCATGGGCTTCAAAGGCAAATCCAGACTCTGCTACTAGTTAGCAGTATAACTGAGAAAGCTACCTCATCACTCTGCAATTCAGTGTTTGCAAAATGTGGATGGGATCTATTTTAGATCACAGCTGTGAAGGTTAACTATTGTGCAGATAAAGCACCTGGCCACCTGCCAGATTCAGAGTTCAGGTGCTCAATCAATGATGCCTGTTTGTCAGTTTCCCTGTGGGCCCCTAGCCCCGTGTCTGCTGTTGCAATGCTGCCCTCTCATTGTCTGTCCAACTGTCCCTGTTATCAGGGCTGCCGTTTTTCCTGTTGCTTTTGCCATCACCCAAAGGTCTCCCAGTTATGTGAGTAGATTCCCCGGTGGCTATATTTGACCACAAGACAGAGGGCTTTTAGGTATAATTATGGCTGATTCCCATTGGTGCACAGTAGAAACCAACAAAACACTGTAAAGCAATTTTCCTCCATTTAAAAAATAATTAAAAAACCTAATCTGGACTTTGGGGTATTGTCATCCTATAGGAGAGAAACTTGAAATGATTTGCCAGGAAACTATTTGAAGGGTAATCAAGTGAAATTGCTTTGTTTCATCTCAAGCATGTTTCTTCTCTAAATGTCCCAAAATAGGACCTCAAAACCTTGACATTCTTCCTGTTCAGAGCCAGTTTGCTATTTACCCAAAATTTTTTTACACTTTTTATATTTCTTTTATTATCCCCAATAAGTCTGGTACAATGCCAGGAAGATAGTAAGCACTCTGATACTTGATAGAACATGTAACAAATGCTGCACACTGGATACACTTCAGATAAAATATGAACTGGGCTAAGAATTATTCTCTCCTTATTTTCATTGAGGGCACCCTGTTCAGATGCCCTTATAAGCCCTTAGCACACTTTATTTGCCTTGTCTATTGGAATTAGGCTTAATAGTTGTTCCTGGAACAAAATGATATATTGCAACTTAGAATATGGAAAAGGTAAGATAAAATATGATGAAATATCAAACAATAAAGATGGTTTTGACAAAACTTTGATAATTCACCTACATAAAGATTTTTAAAATAATTTGTCTGGGAATGCAATTCAATATTATATTCAGTTTATTTTAGAATAGTTGTCTTTATCTGAAAGTCAATACTCAAATGTCACCAAATTACTGCGTAATTACTTTCTTAATCTAGTTTGCATATATTGAGAGGTAACACATTAGTCAAGTCATAGAGTGTACTCTGAGGCTTATGTGGAATTGTAATTGCTTTCAACTATTACTGAAATCTCTTTTCAAAGACCCCAAAGCAGATTTTATCACTCTAATATTTCAAGTGATCTTAATTTCTAACCTTGAATCCTCAGACTCCTTGCATTTCTTCCAGAGGTGTAAATCTTAATAAAGACTCTAATGGCATCAGTATGTTCCAGTGTCCCTCAGGCTTAAATAGAATATTCCTTCTTCCCTGACACTGTGACCCTCAGTGCCTGTGGAAAGTTCAAGACACAGAAGCACAAGTCATCCTCAGGCTCACTATTTGGTGGGGGCATCAAATACTCACCAAACTGTATTATAGTCTTTTTGTGACATGTATCAGAGAACAGGTTAGTACAAGTTCTCAAAAGGTACTGGGATGAGAAAGGTCAATCATAGTTCAGGAAAGACCTCACAGAACAGAAGATATTTAAGAAGCCTTAGTGGGAGATATTGATTGGCCTAAGACATGTGAATATATTTTCAGGCTTAGGGGTCAGTATGATGTAAAATTACATAGTATATTCTAGAAAGTGGCAAATAGTGTTACAATGAAAGAATACAGGATGTTTGCAGAGGAGTTACTAGGATCAGCCTACAAAGCATGGTTGAAAACACACTGAAGACCCTTGAAGTTTTTGAATGTATAATAATGAGGTAGTCTTTTTCTTACAAGCAGTAGGAACTTAATAGGTTTTAAGCAAGACAATGGCCATAAGAAATGTATAATTTAGAATGGCATTGTGTAGAGGATGACACTTGTCAAGGATGAAATGGGACATGCAGAAGATAGCTTCATAGGTAAGGTAGTTTTGAGCTTGCTCCTGGAGGAAGATACTAAGTTTTAATAAGAAAAGATAGGGATTGGGAAGGGAAGTTTTGCTGTTGCTGGAATAGTAATTACAGCAACTCCTGTATTACAGAAACTACTGCTATCTCCAAGCATGTCCTGTGCAAGCCTAGGGCTGGGAGTGACCACTCTGTGCCCTGAATTCCCAGGTTTCATGCCTGGCTAATAGAGTCCATACGTTGGGACACAGTACACAATTCTCACAAGAAATTACCAAAGGAAAATCTCTTCCAGAGTTGCAGGAGAAACCGTCTTCAAAGTCATCTTAAGAACCACGTGAGAGAGCACTTAGCCTTCCTGCTGGCTTGTGAGGACAACAAGGGGCCTTGTATTTACATCTTGTCTGTGGTGATAGAAGTAGACCTATGCATGCGATAAAATTGCTGAGAACCTAACACACATACACACACACACACACACACACACACACACACATGCTCATAAAACTGAGAAATCTAAATAAGACCAGAGGATTATACCAATGCCTATAAAACCTAGCTGTGATATTGTACTACAGTTTTGTAAGACATTGCCATTTGGGGAAACTGAATAATGAGTGCATGGGGTATCAGTATTATTTCCTAACACTGAATGTGAACCTACAGTGATTTCAAAATAAGTTTCATTTTTTAAAAACTGGGCCGGTGGGCCATGACTGAAAAATGAAAGTTCTTTCTATACTGCTTTCCTCTACTGTAGAGACTGGAGATTTAAAGGCATCTTACCTTGAGACTAGGGCTCCAAATGTGATATAGATTTTAGATGCATTTCTGGGATGTGAAGAAGGTGGATGAAATGAACATGGACATGAAGGCATCTAGTTAGACCCTTCCACTCTCCTACTCCTGGTTTGAGCAGACATCCTGGTGTCTAATCACTATTCAGTTCAGTTCAGTAGCTCAGTCTTATCTGATTCTTTGCGACCCCATGGACTGCAGCACACCAGGCCTCCTTGTCCATCACCAACTCCCAGAGTTTACTCAAACTCATGTCTATTGAGTCAGTGATGTCATCCAACCATCCCATCCTCTGCCGTCCCCTTCTCCTCTACCTTCAATCTTTCCCAGCATCGGGGTCCTTTCAAATAGGTCAGTTCTTTGCATCAGATGGCTAAAGTATTGGAGTTTCAGCTTCAGCATCAGTCCTTCCAATGAATATTCAGGATTGATTTCCTTTAAGATGGACTGGTTGGATCTCCTTGCAGTCCAAGGGACTCTCAAGAGTCTTCTCCAACACCACAGTTCAAATGCATCAATTCTTCGGCGCTCAGCTTTCTTTATAGTCCAACTCTCACATCCATACATGACTACTGGAAAAACCATAGCTTTGACTAGATGGAACTTTGTTGGGAAAGTAATGTCTCTGCTTTTTAATATGCTGTCTAGGCTGGTCATAACTTTCCTTCCAAGGAGTAAGTGTCTTTTAATTTCATGGCTGCAGTCACCATCTGCAGTGATTTTTGAGCCCCAGAAAATAACATCTGTCACTGTTTCCACTGTTTCCCCATCTATGTGCCATGAAGTGATGGGACCAGATGCCATGATCTTTGTTTTCTCAATGCTGAGTTTTAAGCCAACTTTTTCACTCTCCTCTTTCACTTCCATCAAGAGACTCTTTAGTTCTTCTTCACTTTCTGCCATAAGGGTAGTGTCATCTGCATATTTGACGTTTTTTATATATCTCTCAGCAATCTTGATTCCAGCTTGTGCTTCATCCTGCCCAGAATTTCTCATGATATACTCTGCATATAAGCTAAATAAGCAGCAAGACAATATGCAGGCTTGATGTACTCCCTTCCTTATTTGGAACCAGTCTGTTGTTCCATGTCCAGTTCTAACTGTTGCTTCCTGACCTGTATACCGATTTCTTAAGAGGCAGGTCAGGTGGTCTGGTATTTGCATTTCTTTAAGAATTTTCCACAGTTTGTTGTGATCCACACAATCAAAGGCTTTGGCATAGTCAATAAAGCAGAAATTTTTTTTTTTTCTGGAACTCTCTTGCTTTTTCGATGATCCAATGGATGTTGGCAATTTGACCTCTGGTTCCTCTGCCTTTCTAAATCCAGCTTGAATATCTGGAAGTTCATGGTTCACATACTGTTGAAGCCTGGCTTGGAGAATTTTGAGCATTACTTTACTAGCGTGTGAGATGAGTGTAATTGTGTGGTAGTTTGAGCATTCTTTGGCATTGCCTTTCTTTGGGATTGGAATGAAAACTGACCTTTTCCAGTCCTATGGCCACTGCTGAGTTTTTCAAATTTGCTGTCATATTGAGTGCAGCACTTTCATAGCATCATCTTTTAGGATTTGAAATAGCTCCACTGGAATTCTATCACCTACATTAGCTTTGTTCATAGTAATGCTTCCTAAGGCCCACTTGACTTCGCATTCCAAGATATCTGGTTCTGGGTGAGTGACCATACCATCATGATTATCTGGGTCATGAAGATCATTTTTGTATAGTTCTTCTTTGTATTCTTGCCATCTCTTCTTAATATCTTCTGCTTCTGTTAGGTCCGTATGATTTCTGTCCTTCATATCTTTGCATGAAATGTACCCTTGGCATCTCTAATTTTCTTGAAGAGATCTCTAGTCTTTCCCGTTCTATTGTTTTCCTCGTTGATCACTGAGGAAGGCTTTCTTATCTATCCTAGCTCTTCTTTGGAACTCTGCATTCAAGTGAGTATATCTTTCTTTTTCTTCTTTGCCTTTTGCTTCTCTTCTTTTCACAGCTATTTGTAAGTCCTCATCAGACAGCCAGTTTGCTTTTTTGCATTTCTTTTTCTTGGGAATAATCTTGATCCCTGTCTCCTGTACAATGTCAGGAACCTCCATCCATAGTTCATCAGACACTCTGTCTATCAGATCTAGTCCCTTGAATCTATTTCTCACTTCCACTGTATAATCATAAGGGATTTGATTTAGTATAGTATACTAAACTGAATGGTATAGTGGTTTTCCCCGCTTTCTTCAATTTAAGTCTGAATTTGGCAATAAGGAGTTCATGATCTAAGCCACAGTCAGCTCCCAATCTTGTTTTTACTGACTATATAGAGCTTTTCCATCTTTGGTTGCAAAGAATATAATCAATCTGATTTCAGCATTGACCATCTGGTGATGCTCATGTGTAAAGTCTTCTCTGTGTTGTTGGAAGAGGGTGTTTGCTGTGACCAGTGTGTTCTCTTGGCAAAACTCTATTAGACTTTGCTGTTCTTCATTCTGTACTCCAAGGCCTGCCTAATTTGCCTGTTACTCCAGGTGTTTCTTGACTTCCTACTTTTGCATCCCAGTCCCCTATAATGAAAAGGACATCATTTTTGGGTGTTTGTTCTAGAAGGTCTTGTAGGTCTTCATAGAACCATTCAACTTCAGCTTCTTCAGCATGACTGGTCAGGGCATAGACTTGGATTACCATGATATTGAATGGTTTACCTTGGAAATGAACAGAGATCATTCTGTCATTTTTGAGATTGCATCCAAGTACTGCATTTTGGACTCTTTTGTTGACTGTGATGGCTACTCTATTCCTTCTAAGGGATTCCTGCCCACAGTAGTAGATATAATGGTCATCTGAGTTAAATTCACCCATTCCAGTCCATTTTAGTTCACTGATTCCTAAAATGTCAATGTTCACTCTTGCCATCTCCCGTTTGACCACTTCCAATTTGCCTTGACTCATGGACCTAACATTCCAGGTCCCTATGTGATATTGCTCCAATTACTATTAGCTTTGTGGTATCAAGAAGCAATGCATGGGCATCAATCATTTTCATCAGTGTTCATGTAACAGACATTGTGTGGCTCCATACATAGCAGTTCTGAAGATAGTTTCTGGGTTCTTGGGTTATGAATAAGATTGGTTGTTCCTAAGACCAATTCTTCCTTTTCCCAATTGTGAGAGAGGTGCCAGCTCCTCTGATGGGCCAGTTCAAGGGTATTGCTCTGGGAGACCTACCTAAAGCTTCCCAAGGTTTCCCTGAGTAAGAAACCTTGTACTTCTTTTCAGGACATCTGTTATATGCCTAGAAGAGCTAGAGTGAGATTTCTGCCTGTTTGTTTTGTTTTTATCTTCAACTGAACTCCAATGCTGATGCCCTGTGACTTTACAAACCCATCATTCTTCCACAGTATTCCCACTCCCCAAAACAAGATATCTTCAGTCTACTAGTCTAAAAATGTCTACAGCCAGTTAGCTAAAATCACAGAATGGTCCAAGGAAGTTTCCAACAGGTAGAGTTCCCTGGGGTGTTATCTGAAAGTGAGAAGAAAAAGCAGGAGGAAACAATAGGGTCATGGTTATGCAACATTTTTGAATGGGAGTATCACTTATGGCAGCACAGGTGAAATGTTCCAGAGAAAGCTTGCATGAGTACATGCTCAGTCACTTTAGTTGTGTCTGACTCTTTGCGACTCTGTGGACTGCAGCCTGCCTGGCTCCTCTGTCCATGGGATTCTCCAGGCTAGAATACTCGTGTAACCTGCCATGCCTTCCTCCAACGCATCTTCCTGACCCAGGAATCAAACCCTCATCTCCTGTGGCTCCTGCATTGCAGGCAAATACTTCACTGCTGAGCCACCAGGGAAGCCCCAGCTTAAGGAGTGCTAGATGCTATTTCAATTAAACTGCAATTATGTCCAATGAATAAACCTTCAGATCTATTGTAGCATGATGATTACAGACAGCAACAGGCAATTTGCAAAGATAATAGATTTTAGGTGTAGTAGCCACACACACAAAGATAACAGTGAGAGGAGATAGATATGTTAATTATCTTGTCTTAATCATTTCACTATGTATCTCAAACCATAGTATTTTATTTCTTCAATATATACAATTATTATTAAAATATAATTTTTTTGTAATTGCAAATGCATTCAAAGTCTTCAGAGCTTTATTTGTTCCTTCTTGGTGAAAATCTTGGTGTGATTGTGCTGTGCATCCCCACAGGAAATTAAAAGCAGCTGAGGGGGGAGTTAAGCTCCTATCTCCTTCCCTTGTGGTATTCTTTCTCTTCATCTCTTAAAATTTTAAGAGTCTCCCCTTCACAGTAAGTAGAATGAAATGGAGGTGTGCTTGCAGGCCAGGTAAATGGGCCAGCTAGAACCAAAGAGGTTGGGTGCTACAGTTGTGGTGTTAGTGAGACTCTGTGGCTTTCATGTTTAGAGAAAGGAGGCTTCAAGCGGCTGGACCCTGGAGGAAGGCCGCCTCCTCTATGGCCTGAGCTTCCCTGTGTGTTTCTTCCCTTCCCCATTCTCCCCACCCACCTTTCATCATCCTCAGAAGCCCATGTGTGTGAAAAGCAACAGAGGAATGTGGGTGGGTTGACTTGCATAATTAAATCCATGTTGCATCGTGTTCTTTAGAATTAATAAGGAATTCATCCCATTGAAACTCACCATGACATCTTCCCTCTGACTCAGATTTCTTTTGCTTTTCTCTCCTTTCCTCAGCTAAAAGCATTAGACATGGGGCTATGGTTCAAATTAGTATCTTACATTTCTCTCCTCTTTTTTTTCTAATTGAACTTTTCTGTTCAGTGAAGAGTTTAGTTTGTTTAGATTACATTTTTTTCTTCTACTTGTTCACCAGTGTCTTTTTTTTTCTTCCTTCCCTTGGGAAATGTGCACAGCAAAGGAGCTAACATGAGAGCTCTTTATCTCGCTTTTGACTGCAAAGTTGGAGAAAGCACTGCTGGCCAAAGCTTGCTAATCCAGGCACTGTTCTTTGAGGCTATTCATTCTTTGGACCTTCATATCCTGACACCATGAAAACCATGCTCTCATAGATGTCCACTGAGGCCAGAGGGAGCTGTGTCTGTGAGGTCACAAGACAGAGAAGAACAGGGAATAAACCGTACTTCTAAATTCCTGGGTCATGTTGCAAAACACCTTTTTATTGGGGGTAATAATCTGACTTCATTCCCTTATAAAAGTGGATTTATGTGATGGATACGTGATATATATTTTTCTGCCACTGTTCTTGTGGTATAGAGGTTGTATCAGCTAGGATTAAATTCAACTGTGAGTAACATAAACCCGAAATAACAGTGGCTTAAACCTGATAAAAAGTTTTTCCTTCTTTATGTAGAAGACCAGCTGTAGCCATCCAGGGTTGGGATGCTGGCTCGGTTCCATGAAGTCTCCCTCACAAAGCTAGGCCACTGTATGGCTCAGAGTGTGGCCCTCATCTTCATGGTCCAGGTAGGTATTCACATGGTCATCTTAAGAATATTTGGGCTTTCTGGGTGGTTCAGATGGTAAAGAATCTGCCTGAAGTGTGGGAGACCTGGGTTTGATACCTGAGAAGATCCCCTGAGAAGGGAATAGCAACCTACTCCAGTATTCTTGGCTGGGAAATTCCATGGAAAGAGGAGCCAGGCAGGCTAGAGTCCATGGAGTGGCAAACAGTTGAACACAACTGAGCAACTAATACATTCACTTTCTGCAGAACGTTCCCATGAACCATCTGAAAGAGCTCATCCTCTGGCTTGGCTTTATAGGTTCCTGATAACCACAGGGGGCAGGAGATTTGGGGCTTTGTAGTGAGACCAACACAGGCTTGAGTCTAGCTATGCTGGCCTAATGGACTTGCACATTTGAACAAACCCCTTAACCTCTACTAGGTTGTATGTAATGTAGATATGCTTTCTCATATGTACAAAGGAAATTACATATCTGAGAGCCATAAGAGGATAGAAGAAAATATGTTAAAGAATTGGCCTTCTGATTAGCATAATAACAGACAGCAGTCTACAGAGCTTTTAAAGTTCTCGCTGAGAGGTGTTTCTGTTTTAAAAGAAAACTAATTCCGTGTTTAGAGACTGGTGATTTTCTCTTCCTGAGAACATCCCCCAGAATGGGCTGCAAGTTCTTTACAAGCCTTTCTCCCAATTAGAAAAAAAAAAAAAAGCTGATGTGAAGCGGACAACCCTCTTGGTCATTCTACCTTCCATGAGGCAAGTTTCATTCTCCTCTGTGGAGGATACAGTGGATTAATGGCAAATACCCGTTCCCCATTCCCTTCTATTGTGGTATTTTTTAAAACGGCAAGTTGAGAAAGAAAATAGTATAAATATTGTGATAGGCAAAGATGTAGGGGTAAGATGTATTCCTAAACTACTCGAAAAATAAATTCTACATTGAATTTTTCAAAAGTTCAAATAAAACCTTGCAAGTTGAGAAATCCATTGGTGGGTCGTGAAATCAATTTAGTGGGTCATGGCCAGCACTTTTCAATGAAAGAATAAAATAGAAGAGGTTAGAAAAAATCAGGGCACATCACAAATAGTTAATACAGTTTTTCATGAAATGGGTTTCATATATGTGGGTGTGTTCATATATGTGTATTCTGTGTTATTAAGTAAAATGTGTTTCTTAAAATGGGTTGTGAATCCTGAAAAGAATAATAAAGTGAGAGGAATCACTCTACCTGACATTAAAGCTGACATTATGTAGATACAATCATTAATACAGTGTGGTATTTGCAGAAAGTTAGATACATAGATCAGTGCAACAAAATAGAGAACCCAGGATAGACCTCCATAAATATGCCCAACTGATTTTTTTTATAAAAGTGAGGAAACAATTTAAATGGAGGAAAATTCAACTGGCTTTTTCAATTCAAATGACCTTTTTAAAAAATGCCCAACGAAGCTTGCCATCACATCTGCATTCCAAGTAGCAAGGGGAAGACAAGAGAAGCTAACCGGTGTGCCTGCTGTCTTTTAAGAAAAATACCTGGGAACTTCCCTTGGATCTTTGTCTACATCCCACTGGCCAGAACGTAGTCACATAGCCACATCAACTGTAAGGAAATTTGAGAAATGTCTTCAGTCTGAACATCATAACCTGTTAACATTTCTACTACTCCATAGAAGTAGAGAAAAATAGATATTGGTTGCTATCTGTGCTACCCAGAAACATTGTGCAAGTATGGAATTCCATCTCTCCCAGACATCAAAATGAAATTTCTGCAGCACATATTTGATCTCTGAGTCAAAACCTCAGATACCTCCTCAATACATATAGAGTCAAGTACAAACTCCTTCATAAGGATATTTAGGTTCTTGAAAACTGGTTCAAACCCAGATTTCTATCCATTCTCTGTCCACCACATTCTTCCAAAAGCTAAGACCCTACCACCTCAGTGATCCTACTCAAACTCTACCCTGGCTCGGGTTGTATTCCCACACCCACCCACCTCCTATATCTGATGGACAATGCCTCAGCCTTGTAGACCTAGTGAAATTAGCATTTCCTCTCCCTGATGCTCTTACTGACTCCTTAAACCCAACAGAAGTAACTATTCCCTTCTCTAAGATTTCATTAACCTATGGTGATGGACAGGGAGGCCTGGCATGCTAAGATTCATGGGGTTGCAAAGAGTCGGACACAATTGAGCAACTGAACTGAACTGATATGTATGGCAATCTTGGAGTTTCCCAGGTGGCGCTAGTGGTAAAGAACCCGCCTCCCAATCAGGAGACATAAGACACGTGGGTTCAAACCCTGGGTCAGGAAGATCCCCTGGAGGAGGGCATGACAACCCACTTCAAACTCACTTCAGTATTCTTGCCTGGAGAATCCCATGGACAGAGGAGCCTGGCAGGCTACAGGCCATTGGGTTGCAAAGATTCAGACACAACTGAAGCGACTTAGCATGTATGCACGCACATGTCAATCATAGCACTTAACCTCATGTCTTACTGAGACTTACCTGGTTTTTGCTTTTTGCTTTTGTTTTGTTTTTGCTGGGGACTGAAAGATCCTCCAATACCAGGCTTATTTTTCAGATGGTCTGTGTTCACAGATCTTAGAATCGCTCCACATCCTTCAAATTATTTGTTGAATTGTTGAGAGGTTTCTTGGGGTCAAAAAAGAAGAAAGAAAAAGTATCTATTTACAACAGGTGTGCTTTGAAAGGACAAAGATGGTACTTCACAGGTTCTGTTGTGAAGAAATAATCTGTGCTTAGAACTGCTTAAAACGAGTAGGGTGAAAAGGATGATTCTTTGACATCTTGAGATTCCTATTTTACTACAGTGAAAGGTCAGGTTCAAAGTCAGTCACAGGAAAGTCCTCCTGCACTTCATGTTCCCGTCGTGGGCACACCTGTCTGCTTGAGGGAAGGAGGTTGTCTTCAGAGTTGGCATGCAAGGACAGCTTCAAAAAGAATCATTGCTCTGGTCATATATCTGGAAGAAAATCCTCTTCTCTCTAAGGGAAACAGAAGTTTTATTCTTGGAAGCCATGCTTTTTAAAAATTAATTTATTTATTTTAATTGGAGGCTAATTACTTTAAAATATTGTAGTGGTTTTTGCCATACATTGAATCAGCCACAGGTGTACATGTATTCTCCATCCTGAACTCCCCCCGGCCTCCCTCCCCATCCCATCCCTCTGGGTCATGCCAGTGCACCAGCCCTGAGCACCCTATCTATGCATCGAACCTGGACTGGTGATCTGTTTCACATATAACATACATGTTTCAATGCTATTCTCTCAAATCATCCCACCCTCGCATTCTCCCACAGAGTCCAATAGTCTGTTCTTTACATCTGTGTCTCTTTTGCTGCCTCTCATATAGGGTCATCATTATCATTTTTCTAAATTCCATATATATGCTTTTTTGCATAAAAGACTTTTATATTTCATTATTATTTGTAATTTTGTGCTTGGCATCCTTCTCAAGAGTAAAATTTATTGTATGGTTTTTGTCTTTTGAGAGGTGAGGACATTTAAATAAAAAACTTTATACCCATTAAATAACACCTCCCATTTCCCCCTTCCCCAGCCCCTGGCAACTATCATTCTACCCTCTTCTGCTACGAATCTGACCATTTTAGGTTCTTCATATAAGTGGAATCAAGCATTATTGTCCTACTGTGACTGGCTTATTTTACATTCCATAATGCTCTCCAGGTTCATCCACACAGTCACATATGGCAAGATTTCCTTTTATTTTTTAAGGTGGAATCATAACCATTGTGGGGCTACCCTGGTGGCTCAGACAATAAAGAATCAGCCTGCAATGCGGGAGACCTGGGTTCGATGCCTGGATGGGGAAGATTCCTTGGAGGAGGGTATGGCAACCCACTCCAGTACTCTTGCCTGGAGAAGCCTCATGGACAGAGGAGCCTGGCAGGCTGCAGCCTATGGGGTCACAAAGAGTCAGACACGGCTGAGCTACTAAGCACAAACACACAAAACTATCATATGTATATACTACCTTTTCTTCACTGAGGGACATTTAGATCGTTGCCACATCTTGGCTGTTGTGAATAATGCATGCCTTCCTTTTCTGGATGAAATATCAGGTGACATTCTTCATGGGTGATGTTCTCGAAATGCAATCCCACTGTTAATTGGCTTTCTTGAGCCTCAGTCTCATAAAACTGTAACATTCAGATCCCCTACTATGGCAGAGAGTGTTTTGTTTATTAGATCTACATGTACCCCTTTATAGTTCTGTCCTCTAACTGGATCAGCACCGTGACTTATCTGAACCAATAGATTTGAACAAGAAGTGACATGAGTCACCTCCTGTCATGATAGGTAAGATCCAGTGTCTCCTATCTTTGTCTTCTCATGAGGGACACCTGTTCAAATGACATAGTAACAAACTGGATTTTACATGAGTGTGAAATGAAACTTTGATGTATTATTAGGCCACTGAGATCAGGAAGTCTGTTATAGCAGGTGGAATTAATAACTATCTCTAATATACTGACAGTGTAAGGCTATTGGGAGGATTAAACAGATCATTTAAATATAAGCTCAAGCCCTGTGTTTGAGAAAAAATATGCATCAGTCATATGGTAAAGTAAGATTGCCATTATGTGATAAAATGGTTACACTGAAAGAATAATACTGCGGCTTCCCTGGCAGTTCAGTTTTTAAGGCTGCACCTTCCAATGCCAGGGATGTGGCTTTAATACACATGCCTCTTGGTTAAAAAGCCAAAACATAAAACAAGCAATGTTGTAACAAATTCAGTAAAGACTTAAAATGGTCCTCATATAAAAAATATTTTTAAAAAACAGAAAAACGTCTAGAGGACAGGAAATCTTGGTTCTAGAGTTGTAGAACTTTAGATCTGGACTTAGAAGTCCTTTAATCTTGTGGTTTTCAAACTTGTGTGATTACAAATCTCAAGTTCTTAGGAGAAATACAGATTTCTAGGTCTTGCCCCCAGTTATGATTCATTATCATCTCTAGGGGAGGTTTTGTTGGTTTTACATGGAAGGATAGTGAGTCACAATAGGTTAGTGACGTTCCTTATAACCTCAGATATGCAGATGACACTGCCCTTATGGCAGAAAGTGAAGAGGAACTAAAAAGCCTCTTGATGAAAGTGAAAGAGGAGAGTGAAAAAGTTGGCTTAAAGCTCAACATTCAGAAAACTAAGATCATGGCATCTGGTCCCATCACTTCATGGCAAATAGATGGGGAAACAGTGGAAACAGGGTCAGACTTTATTTTGGGGGGGCTCCAAAATCACTGAAGATGGTGATTGCAGCCATGAAATTAAAAGATGCTTACTCCTTGGAAGAAAAGTTATGACCAACCTAGATAGCATATTCAAAAGCAGAGATATTACTTTGCCGACTAAGGTCCATCTAGTCAAGGCTATTGTTTTTCCAGTGGCCATGTATGGATGTGAGAGTTGGACTGTGAAGAAGGCTGAGCACCGAAGAATTGATGCTTTTGAACTGTGGTGCTGAAGAAGACTCTTGAGAGTCCCTTGGACTGCAAGGAGATCCAACCAGTCCATTCTGAAGGAGATCAGCCCTGGGATTTCTTTGGAAGGAATGATGCTAAAGCTGAAACTCCAGTACTTTGGCCACCTCATAGGAAGAGTTGACTCATTGGAAAAGACTTTGATGCTGGGAGGGATTGGGGGCAGGAGGAGAAGGGGACGACAGAGGATGAGATGGCTGGATGGCATCACTGACTCGATGGACGTGAGTCTGAGTGAACTCCGGGAGTTGGTGATGGACAGGGAGGCCTGGCGCGCTGCAATTCATAGGGTCGCAAAGAGTCGGACACGACTGAGCGACAGAACTAAACTGAACTGAACTGAAGGCCACAGAACTGATTCTTTAGCATGCTGGGACTAGAACCCAGCTTCCACAAAGTCGAATGCTTTACTTCTGGGCTCACATAATAATGTTCTAATAGAGCAAGGCCGAGACTGACCTTTTGTCCCTGTTTTTCTGATAAATCATGTCAAGACCTGCAAATGATTTTACCCCTTAACAATGAAAAGAAGATGTAATTTTAAAATTACCTTGGATGTACAGTAAAAGCAGCATTCCCATAATCAATCATCCAAAATCATGGGGTTATTTGGAGCTATTTGAAGGAAAGTAAATTGAAAACATGTTTTTAAACAATGCACCAAAGAGTTATCAAATCATAAACATCTAGATTACTTTAACATGTTGATTATTCCACATTTAGGGTCTCTTTACAAAGTAACTCTGGACATGAAGAGACCTGGAAAATTCAATGAATCCCTTCCTAAGTTGTTAACTGTATTGGGTTTAATCATTTGGCCTGTGGGAACATGTGTTAAACTAAATATATACATATATATATATATATACACATATATATGGGGAAACAGTGGAAACATATACATATATGTATATATATATGTGTATATATGTGTGTGAGTGTGTGTATATATATATACACACACTCACACACATATGTACACACATACTTTTTGGAGCTATTGTTCACACTTTTTGCTATGTATAAGACATGGAGGCCTGTTACTAAGATATGTCTCTGAGGATATAGAAATAGCTTAGGGAAAGCAGTGGTATAGCACTGAACACATTAAAACATATCTGGAATCTTAGAAATCAAATACACAGGCATTCCATAATAACCCTTGGGTTTTAAAATAATTTCTGAACCTGAAAATTCATAACTAAATAATGGCAGCACATTTATGACATTAAATGCCTTAAACCATTTGTTTATTATTATATGTGGATTTTAAGTTTTATGTTTAAGAAAATTGAAAGCCTACCCTTTTCTCCCCCACTTCAAGGGGTGATATACCAATTACCTTTGAGAGGCTTTGTTTTTCTCACTGGAAGAGAGCTAAACCAAGACTGAAATTTACATTAAGACATCTCTTTGGTTATCAAATCTTTGATCGTACACTCTTGTTAAACTAAACCAAATTAAATTAATCTTTGTTGAAAAATAAATGATGTCATTCCTGGAGGGTCCTGTTTTACTCCCAAGATGGTGTTCTGGTTTTTCTAAGTAGCTTAGAAGAAAGCAAAGGCTGAAATGGCTCTTGAAACTGAAAAGAGGAAATTGCCTTGAGTGTGGCAGGTGTCTAGAAGGAACCACTATTCATGAGTGATCCATGACCTAAAGGGTCATCATCATAAGACTAAATTATATGTGCATTCTTCCTGAGACCGGATTCAAAGACTGAACTCTAAAATTAATCTAGATGTTATTTCTTCTTTGAGTTCTAAAACGAGCCCAGGGAAGATTAGAAGTCATTCATCTGACTCTGAGAATCACAGTGCATCCTCTGACTTTTCCTGGAATGGATTCCTTATGTGGACGCAACGTGAATTGAATTGCATCTGGTTATTGTTTTTAGAGAACTTTGCTGAAATTCAAACTGAGCCCATGTATTGTGAGCTGATTTATCAGCGCCTGCCCATATGAGAACCAGGATGAAACTGGGAGCCCTGACAACTAGGAGTTTGCAGTGAGGGCCAGGTACATATTAAAATGGTATGGCTCTGGGGCCAGGAAGGGTGAACGCAATGCACTCCTAGAAGGAGAAGGCTTCTCTTAGGGCCCTGACAAGGGTGGAGGGAGGGAGATAGAGTGACAACAACGTGGTGGAATGAAGATGGACTTTGAAATCATCTTGGAATCCTGATTACGGCTCCACCATGGAGGAATTTGATGATTTGGGGTTAAGTTTTATAACCACACTGAGCCTCAATTTTCCTCCTGGTAAAATAGTTATAACAATGTCTGTGTTACGGAGTTGTGAGAATTAGTAGGAAACTATGCCTAGGACCTGACATCTGGTAGGTCAGTGAAATATAGAAAAGTGGTCAGTCTTCAATAATCTCATTGGCCAGTAACACGTACTGAACCTTTACTATGGTTCAGCACTTTGCCACTACTGATCCTGAGCACACAATTGGCATCACTGCATACTCAGTAAATGTCATGGAATAACAAAATGATGACTGAATCCCTTTCAATGTTGACTGTCCGTGACCATGAAAGAGAGAGGGCAAAACCACAGGGGAAGCGCCCATGCACTGGTGCACTGATGCTGGGGTTCCCCAATGCAGGCCAAGCTCCGGGTTTCTAGGATAAGGCCTCTCATCACTTTGTTTTCCTGCCCTTCTGTGGAGAGCTGTACCCCCAACTGTGGGGTGGTAGGCCTCATTGAGTGTTTTGTGGTCTTGCTTCTCCTGAGTCCAGAGGGTAAAAACTGAAACACAAACTAAAAATGTCAAGTTCGATTCTGCTCCAAGAGCTCCCGAGGGCTGGGCAGAGGGGTTTGCAATTTCACCGCAAAGCATTTACAAGGGCCACGAACTCTGGCCGGACCAAGAATCCAGATAGCATAACCTCTGCAGACCCAGAGTGCCTCTGGATTGCAGGGGTCGGTAAAAGGGAAGGTTCTGGGGGGTCCTGGAAAAGACTCTTTCCACCTTGGTTCACCATCCTGCTATGCCTCAACCCCTGTGCAGCCAGGGCACACTCGGTTTCTGGTTTCAAAATGAAATTTTCACACGGCCCAGATCTCAACCCACCCTAATTTAAAGAAACAGGCACTTGGCATGTGATCCAGAGAGATCAGCAGTGGCTCACATACAGCTGTGCACATCTGGCACACAGGTATGTGATTCCGCATGAAGATAAATTGTGTGGGGACCAAATGCACAGTTGTTAAACCAAAAATGAATTGCTTCTTGGAAGCAATCTTCCTGCACAGCAGGGCCTCTGCGTGAGCTTGATCTTTTTCATTAGGCCCTTCTCAGAAAGCACAGCTTTCTCCAGAAGGTCTGTGGGTGAAGCAAGGGCCATGCCCACACCTGCAGTGGGCCGTCTGCTGCTCCCTACAGAACTAGGATGCAACCTCTGACAACCATGCTCAGGCAGCCTTCCTGAGGGAGTTCATCTGAGCTCAGGATCCAGGACGAGGCCAGATCCTTCCCTGATACTGCTTCACTTTCCATATATTGTATTTTGCTCAGGCATTTGTTTTTCAGGGGAGAAGTCCTTTTGTGAACAGTTGCTGAAAGATTAGAGTCCTTCACCAAACTCGAGTGGACTTCCCAGGTAGTGCAGTGGTAAAGATTCTGTTTGCAATGCAGGAGACATAGGAGATGTAGGATTGATCCCTGGGTCGGGAAGATTCCCTGGAGAAAAAAATGGCAACCCACTCCAGTATTCTTGCCTGGGAAATCCCATGGACAGAGGAGCCTGGCATGCTACAGTCCATGGGGTTGCAAAGAGCTGGACATGGCTGAGCACACCCACATGCACGCACCAAACTCAGTGGACCAAGGAGTCTCCCTCCCTAGGGGAACCTTATGGAGCTGATGGCATCCACCCCAAGGGAGCATCTTGTACCTCTGCAGAGAACATCACACTCAGATGCTCTTCAGATCAGAAGTTCCACTTCAAGATGCTTCATCGGTCTGAAGGAAATAAAAGAATGAACCTTAAATTAAGCAGTCTCCTGAATTCCATAAAGCGCTGTTCTTCTGATTCAGTGGCTCAGTGACTAAGACATGGTGTCGAATGTTCCATTCCAGGCTACATTTCACAATCTCAGCAACAGAAAGTTACTGGTTATTGGCACAAATGAATCAATACTTTTGAAGAAGATTCTTTCCATCTTTTTCCCATGTGATGCTATTACAAGCAAAGGTCTACCAATTTGACTTTATTTTTGTTTCTCAGTATCTTCCTCTCTCCCTCCCTCTTTCCCCACACCCTCATATTTATTTATTTCTCTCATAAATGGAAATACAATCTATGTCTTATTCTGTTTGAGTCAGCGTATCAGATTAGCCATAATATCCATTACTGCAATGTTGTGTATGCTGGTTTTTGTCTAAAGTTTTGTATCCGTTTCCCAGCTGGGTGAACCCGGGGTCATTCTCTATAGTTAAACTCAAGGTCTCACCTGTTTTATGACTCCTCCTCACATGGGAATGACTTTATTCTCTATGCTACCATTATGGTTGATGCTTATGCATGTATTAACACATGTCAGCCTTATAATTATCTGTTAATATGTCTGCTTTCCCACCACACCATGAGCCTCTCCACATCAAGGACTTTCCGGTTCTTTCAGCTTCCAATTCCTAGCCCTGTTCCAGTACATAAATATTTGGCCAATGAATACCAGTATAGCTCTTCCTTTCCTTGACATGACTTTGTTAGAACCCAGGCATCCCCAGTTTGTGAACTCCATGATAGCCCAGGATACCAACACAATGGGTCCTCCATAAAACTGACCTGGACGTGACCCAGAAATCAAACAGAACGCAGTCACACTCTGAGGCAACCTTCAATGGCCAGAATTAGCTGGGGGCCCTCACAAGGGAGCAAATAAGAAGAAACACGTGGGTAAGTGGGAGCTGGGCGAACTTTCTTTGTTCTGATTGTAGAGAATCCTAGAAAATGTGAGTATTTTTAGATCTCGTTGCTGGGACCAGGGTGCGTGCAGGGAGGCGAGTTACTGTGGGAGCCGCTGAGGGTATTCAGGGCCAGCTGCTGCCAGAGGTCCCTGAAGGGCTTCCAATGCAAGCTCCATCCACAGCAACGCCTCCTGACACATTGTCCCTATTAGCACACTCCATTTTGCCCATTTGTACAGGCTTGCCTTGGATCGGTAGTTTATAGCTCTACTAAACCTCAGAGTGAACAAAAGCCTTGAGGGGGAAGGTCTGTCTTCTGCAGAACTCAACATAAATTCTACACTTATGTGGGAACAGAAAACCAAGAAGAACTGAAAGCATGTATGAGTCTGCTGATTACAAAAGTCTACCAACCTGTTTTGGCTTCCAGGGTGGCTCAGTGGTAAAAAATCCAAGCGCCAGTGCAAGAGACTTGGGTTCAATCCCTGGGTCAGGAAGATCCCCTGCCACTCCAGTATTCTTGCCTGAAAAACTCCTTGGACAGAGGAGCCTCGTGGGCTACAGTCCATGGGGTCACAAAGAGTCGGGCACGACTGATGGCCTTAGTATACATGCGTGTGCGTGTGCGTGTGCACGTGTGCACAAATACACACATCTATCTATCTATCTACCTATCTAATCTACCTATCTATCTGTTGGCTCATTTACCAACAGATAGTTGTTTTTCTATTAAGTTTCTAGGAATTCAATCAACCAAAATTACTCACCAAAATTAATGACTGATAACTTTGTCAGTCACTCTCTTCCTGGTAGATGAGTTTTATCTCAGGCTCCAACCTGATAATAAAATCTCATAAGCATGACAGCTCAGAAAAGAGTTTCCAAGAGGAGTTTCCCATGATTTCTTATCCTGACACCAAAATCTCCCTGCCATTGCACTTTATGGTCTCTCCTGCTGGCCTCTCTCCCAGGATTCCCTGAGTTTGCATGGGCTCTATCCCTACATGGTCTGCCTAGGGGCCAGGTACCAGCATGTCTCAGGGACTGGTTGTCCTGTTCCTTGCAGTGTGTGGAGAGAGATGTGGACACGTGGAGTCACGGAATAGATCACAAAGCACTCTCTCATTGCTTCTACGGAAAAATCCATGTTGAAAAGGTAACCCTTGGAGGAGGTGACCAGATTCGATTGGAAGTTTTTAGTCATCTAAAAATGTTTGGTTCTTGCTATCATGCACAGCACCCAGTCAATAATAACAGCCCACGATTCCAACTGAGGGAGTAAGAAGCCTGGTTGCCCGTGTGCAACAAAGTGACAGCTTCCTGTACGCCTCATTTTAGCCTCTTCAGAGCTTTTACACAATAAACTAAAAATTGTTAAGTGTTGTTCTGGAGGACAATGGAAAGAAAGTTAAGGTTGTGAGGAAGGGAGGAAGCACTAGATTTGGAATTAAAAAGTTGGAAACTCACTCCATTTTTCATTCTGCTACTTCAAAAAACCCCTTACCTTCTCTGAGCCTATGTTTCTTTCATTACAAAATAAAGAAAATCAAGCATACAAGTCCAGTTTCATTTACTTTGTCTTTTCTCACTTTCTAGGGTCTTTACAAAAAAAAGATTTATTTGCAGAACCTAAAATTTTTATTTCCACTGTGCATATTCTGGCTTCTTTTCTCTTGTTTCTTTTCATGGATTTTGTTCAGAAGGATACTGTTGCACTGGGTTTCCTTTCAGTCCAATTACCAGTTTTGCTCTCTAGCAGCCATCGTGCCTGGGTGGGCCTGGGCCCGCAAAGCTAAGTCTGTTTTCGTGTTTGGGTTACTGATCCGTTTAGAGGAGCTATTCATTAAACACTTGCTAACTAAAATAATCGCCCTTCTCTTAAAACCAACACTGAGAAATGTTCTCTCTAAAAGTTCAGCCTATACTGAAAACCCCTCTGTATCCTGTGGTTAACAGAAACTGGTCCACTATGAACTGTTTTCTGAATTAATTCCAGGAAGACCTCCTCTGTTGAGAAGGAGATACCAGTTATCAAGCAGCTTTCTTGGGCTGACCGATCTTTAGGGCATCCATGTTAAAGTTTCATCTTCCATGGTGTTTGTGACATTCTTCAATCATATCTTTTCATCCAAACCACATCATTCCAGACCTCCAAGACCAGTTTCTTGGTAAATCTTGTAAGCTCCTTTCCTCTGTTTCTAGGAGTTTAGCAATCCCAGGAGTGTATCACGTACATGGTACTGTTTGAAATCAAGGTATTGTGAAATCTGGCCTTAGATATGAGTGGAGTCAGCAGCTGTCTGTTCTTAATGCCCCAGTGGCTCAGATGGTAAAGCATCTGCCTACAATGCGGGAGACCCAGGCTCAATCCCTCAGTAGGGAAAATCCCCTGGAGAATGAAATGGCAACCCACTCCAGTATTCTTGCCTGGAAAATCCCATGGATGGAGGAGCCTAGTGGCTACTGTCCATGGGATCGCAAAGAGTCAGACATGACTGAGTGACTTCACTATCTTCGCTATTCACTAATGCCTTTTTTACAAATATTTATTTATTTATTTTTGTCTGCAGTGAGTCTAAGCTGGACATGACGGCTTCTCTCTAGTCGTGGCACATGGGCTCCAGAGTGCCTGGGCTCTGTAGTTGGCAGTGTGTGGACTTAGTTGCCCCATGGCATGTGTGATCTTAGTTCCCCGACCTGGGATTGAACCCACATCCCCTGCAGTGGAAGGAGGATTCTTAATCGCTGGACCACCAGGGAAGTCCCAGTTCCTAATGCGTTTGAATTGCAGCTAAAAGAACAAGATACCTTCCCAGAGACACCCATGATGTGAAGTGCCATCGGCTCCCAGAACTAATTTCTGACTCCAGCCATATATATATGGTCCTAGCAACTTCTCACCCCAGGAATTCAACTTCCAACAAACAGGTAGGGAGCCCTTATTGTAAATTTAAAGCAAAGAAATTTCTTCTTCGTCTCCCATTGTTCTGCCTCATCTTGGTAGGATCACCTTCTCTCTGTTCTCATCAGCAAATACACAAGATGATGCCACATAGAGCATGGTCAAAGCTACTTTTGGGGAAAAAAAAAGACTATGTAAGGCCACTTATGAGAAGTGGAGGATGACTGAAAGAATCTTAAAATGAGATCTGGGGTGGGCAGCAGCCAAGTAGAGAAATAAAGCTTCAACTAAAGGGACAGTGAAGTTACAGACAGTGGCCTTTGGCAGAAAGAAGAGCACAGAGCCTACAGTAACTTGGAGAGAATGTGAAACACTGGCTCTGCCGAACTTGGCTGAGCAAAACGGTGTATTTGAGTCCCTTAGTTCCATGACACACCTTCAGCAAAATCTTAATGTGACTCTACTTTCTTATAACAGAGAGCAAAGAGTTCTTGCCCAACTTAGACTCACCGCAGTCGAAAAGGGGCTGGCTTCCTGACAGGCAAGTGTTTTCAGAAAGCACCCCCACAGCCTTCCTGGGAGAGGTGATGTGCACCTTCCAGGGAAGGACTAGATCCACTGGTCCATCCACCCCTGAGATCCTCGGGCAGATGGAGGCCCTCAGTGCTCTATGTGCTAGACAGGATACCCATCTGTAGGTGTCTGAACAGACAGCACTGAGTGGAAAAGTCTAAGGGCAGAGCAGGGGGGTAATTTAAGAATCTAGCTACTCACGGCTACTGTGAGAGCACAATTCATCAACTCCTAAGTGATGAAAGTTTAGTCACTCAGTTGTGTCCGACTCTTTGCCACCCCTTGGGACTCAGTGGGTGAAAAAATCTGCCTGCAATGTGGGAGACCTGGGTTCAGTCTCTGGGTTGGGAAAAGCCCCTGGAGAAGGGAAAGGCTACCCACTTCAGTATTCTGGCCTAGAGAACTCCACGGACAGTCCTTGGGGTCGCAAAGTCAGACACGACTGAACGACTTTCACTTCACTTCATGGACTGTAGCCCACCAGGCTCCTCTGTCCCTGGGATTTCCCAGGCAAGAACACTGGAGTGGGTAGCCATTCCCATCTCAAGGGGATCTTCCTGACCCAGGGATCAAAACTGGGTCTCCTGCATTGCAGGCAGATTTTTTACTGTCTGAGCCATTGTCCACAATATCGTCTCCTAAAACACAGTTTAAAGTAGTGTGTGGTCCTACTCCCTTGGGTCTTTCTTAGCCTAGAAGTTAATCAAGGTCTTTAGGAGGAAAACTGGGAAGTCAAACAACTCATGGGTCCCAGAGCATACATTTTAAATGTTCAGAACTATGCAATCCACAAGTTAGTTTTTATTTATGAACAGCCCCAGTGAGAATAAACTAAGCAGAGGGTGTCATACGTGGCATCTTTATTTGAAGCAAGCCAGGCAGTCTGGGCTGGCCATTTGTTTCCTTCAGGGACTTTGCATGTGTGTCTGCCATTCAATCAGCAACATGTGATCCAATCAACCCAAACCCCAGGCTGCTTCCCATCAGAGTGCATAGTTTTACCAATTGTCCCCAGTTTCAATGAAGGCACTCTAACCCAAACCCAGTTGCCCAATGATGAGCCCGACATCCCTAGGAAAGACAGTGAGCACATGCAAAGTCGATTTGGTTGTGTCCACCTCTTTGCAACCCCATGGGCTGTAGCCCACCAGGCTCCTCTGTCCATGGTATTCTCCAAGCAAGGAGTGGGTTCCCATGCCCTCCTCCAGAGGATCTTCCTGACCCAAGGATCAGACTCACATTTCCTGTGGCTCCTTCACTGCAGGTGAATTCTTTACTGCTGAGCCACTGGGGAAGCCCAGAAAAGAGGGTACCTACACCCTACCACCACAACCTATCATCCTAAAAGTCAGAAACCCAGGTTCTTCCTAGGTGGCAGCAGCCTCAGTGATGCTGAAGATGCCAACAAGAATCAGGAACCCTTGTTGCAGAATGGTGTAGCTTCACTTGAGAAATGACTATAGTGTATTCTGACTTGGGGAGCAGAAGTATTTGAAGCAATATTTTTATTAAGAATGTATCACCTGAACTTGCTTCATTTCTCAGGATTTTTCAACCAGAGACATGCAATAGATGGGCTTCGATGGTTCATCCTTCTGTAAGTGTGAAAGCTCCTTGTGGCATTGAAATGTCTCAAAGCTTACAGCCTCAGTGGCAGTTCTTTGACTTTTGTGATTTGTTTCAGATGAATTGACTTTTAAATAAATTAGCATTTTGCTTCTCCCAACAGTGTCTATGTGGATTTTAAGGTTCTCATACATACATGGAAAATACAGTTTATTCAGTCTACAGATAATATTTGGTTTGTGTTAAAATGTACAGATGTCTATGTTAATTCTACAGTTCCCAGTGGGAATGATGAAGACCAGACATTAACATAACAGAATGTCTCACAATACACTGTGAAGACCAGAGAAATAAAGGTTGATTTTGACTTGATAGGTAGTCACCTACCTGTGACTCTTAGGTGAAACAACTACTTCTAAAGGTGCTGATTATAATTGGGGCAAATGGATTGGTGTCTATTATGAGTTACTAAAACTGTAAGCTCTATCCAGGTTCCCTTGTCTTGCATCCTTGATCAGCCACTGACTCAAGACATGGCTGAGGAAATGTCATGTTTTCCCAATTTTATTGAGAAATTATCAACATACATCACTGTGGAAGCTTACAACATACAGTGTGATGGATTGATCTTTATCTATATCTATAATATGAAATGATGACCACAGTAGTTTTCTGCTAACAACCATCTTCTCATATAAATACAATTTAAAAGAAGAAAAGGAAAAAATGTTCCTTTTACTGAAAGTTCCTTGGATTTCTTCTTCTAATAACATTCTTACGGTCATACAGCAGTGCTAATTACAGTTATCATGTTGTACATTACAACTCTAGTACTTTGTTTTCGAACTGGAAGTTTGTACCTTTTGATGCTCTTCTTCTAGTTCCATCTGCATCTGGTAACCACAAGTCTGATCTGTGAGTTTGGGGTCTTTTTGTTGTTGTTTGCTTTTGGCTTTATTTATTTATTTTTTGTTCTAAGAGTCCACATATGAGATCATACAGTACTTGTCTTGCTCCATCTTATTTCACTTAGCATAATGCCTTCAAGAGCCATCCACATTGTTGAAAATGGTAGAATTTCCTCATTTTTATGGCTGAGTAATATTCCATTTGTATATACACCAAAACTGCTTTATCCATTCACCCATCAATGGAGATTTACATTGTTTCCGTGTCTTGTCTATTGGAAAGACTGCTGCTATGAACATGGGAGTACAGATGTCTTTTTGAGTCAGTGTTTTTGTTTTCTTTGGATGTTTCCAGAAGTAGAATTTCTAGAGCATATGGTATCTCTATTTTCAATTTTTTGAGGATCTTCCATTCTCTTTTCCACAGTGGCTGCACCAATTTATGTCTCACTAGCAGCGCACAGGATTCATTTTTCTCCACATCCACACCAACTTTTGTAGTCCCCTCTCTCTTTTGATGATAGCCTTTCTAAGAGACCTGAGGAGATAGCTCCCAGTGGTTTTAATTTGCATGGAAAATGCCATTATTGCTCTCTGAGACTCGATTCTTCTTATGGGACACAGTAGGTGGGATGTGAAATAGAACAGCAGTTCTAAATCCTTTTTGATTTATACATCTCATCGAAAATTTTATGAATGCTAAGAGTTGTCTCTCTGGAAAATACTTATATGCACAATGCTTACTGAATATGCAGGGGACTCGTGGATCTTCCAGAGCCATGGTAAGAACCCTTTTGGGTGAGAACCACTGGGGTACCTGCAGCAAGGACCCTGTGGTTCTAAAGAGTCGTGGTTACACAGTCATGGAGCCATGATGGTCTCACTTTTATTTCAAGTACCTCCTTTGCAGAGAGATAATAGGAATCGGTTCCAGAGAGGCATCTGGAAAGCATGTAGCATGACCTCCAGCTGTGTTCAGTTTCAGTTTGTTCCAACTGGTGACCCTGCAGTGCTCTTTTTTTCTCTCCAACCCAGACATGCTCTGTCTCCCTGGCTGCCCCGTACCTTCCCTGGCCTTATAAAAATGATTGTGCCAAAGGCAAGCAGACTCCACCCAGGAGCGGGGCCTTACAGCAGTGTCTCCTACTAGGACAACTCTTTCAGCTGATTTGGAGATGTCCATTTCCTCCTTATGGATTTGCTTTTCTTCCTAAAGGCCTCTTCATACTTCTGAGAATGGACTCTTTACAGGCACCTGTCAACCACTCAGGAGTGGAGGCAAGTCAGAGAGAGAACACATAGCTTCTGGGTGCTGATATCTTCAAGCTTCCAAGTCGATTAGGAGACTCTGTGACCTACACTGTGTAACAGAGGACTCTAGATGCTGGGCAAGATGTCCTTTCTCATACCAAGTCTCACTCCTTCAGGTTGATAGCTGCTGGAGTTTGCATCTCCCAATATCACTTTGTCTGGTTGCTAGAAGACACAATATGTGGTTTATATCTGGGTTTAGCTAAGCATCTGGAAGCTCAGTGATGTGGCTTAAACTGATAGCGAGGATGATGTTTACAAGCGCGAAGAAATAGGACAATGTCCAAAGAGAAACCCTTAACTGGTCATGGAAACTGGGGACCTTTTCTTAGACTCCATCGTGGCCATTCCCCTATCATTACCGCGATCTGTGCTGTCTAATGCAGCAGCCACTAGGCACATTCACTACTTACATGAAAAATAAAACCCCTCAGCTGCACTAGCCACCTTTGAAGTGCTCAGTCATTACATATGGCTTGGATCTATTGGATTGGGCAGCACAGATATAGAACATTCCCATCACCACAGAAAGCTCTATCAGACCCTAGGGATCTATACCATGTGTTCAGTAAATATGCATTCTATGTCTGCACCTAGAGATGAACAATAGGAGTTCCTGTTCTCAAGGGGGCTTATGGGGTATAGAGGAGGTCAACATAGGATGTTACCATCACAGTAGACTGAGCTCCTGAGGTGGAGATAGGGGAGCTATTCCAAGCAGAATCAGCAGCTTGAGACCTAAAATTACCGTGAATTCAAGAAGGGAGAAATTTTATTTTTCCAAATATAGAGTAAATGTGTCTAGTAAGCAAAAAAAAAAAAAAAGTGATAATAATAACTGATCAATTGAAGATAGAAGATAGGCAAGGACTAGATTTGATGGGATTTGTATGCCATGCTTATTTGGTAGGTGTTTTAGAAAGGATAATTCTTCTACAACTTGATCTTTAGTTTTGATTTATTTGAGTTTCTTTTTTTTTCTCTCAAAATCAAATACCGTTTTGCCCTTTCTCAGAACATTTTGCACGGTCTTATTGCAAAATGTAGAATACTGAGCTCCCATCCTCTCTGTAGCTTAGCTGGTCATGCTTCCAGGCACTCCCCCTGGGGTTCATATCCCCTGATGTCACATTGTCTGGTTGCTGAAAGACACAATATATGGTTCATGTCTGGGTTTAGCTAAGCACCTGGAGGCTTGGAGATGTACCTTAAACTGACAATGGTGATGATGATTACAAGCCAGATGAAACAGAACAATGTCCAAAGAGAAACCCTTAGCTGGTCATGAAAGAGGATCAAAGAAAACCAGTGTGAGAACAAGCAGATAAAGACACTAGGATTCTACAAGAGGCATTCCTACAGCTCTTCATCGCAAAGACTGGGGACTTCCTTTCAAATGATTGAAATCCTTCCATCTGTGATTGAGATGCTATCTGATAGATAGCAGATTTCTATCTCTCCTATAGGCATCATGATGACTGTTAGAGATGCACCCCATGAAACTATAGTTGCATTCCAATGAACATTTATTGAGCATCTTGATAAGTGTCCAGACCTTGCTGCATTCAATGGAGACAATCTCATGGTTCCAGGGAGAGAAGGCTCTTGTTGTTATCATGATCCTGACATCTGGAATGTTCATTACAGATTTCAAAACCCTTCCACCACTGTCATCTCCTGGTCTCAAAATATTCCTGCTAGGTAGATAAGATCAGGTTTGCTATCCTAGTTTTACAGATGGCAAAACTAAGGTCCAGAGATATGAAATCACTTCCTGATATCACTTCAAACTAGGGACTTGGAGCCAGTTCTCTTATTCCCAGATCTAAGCTTTGAAACATGTTCCCAGAAAGCAAGTTATGTAATTACAACAAATTCCCCTAAAATCAAATTTTCCTAGTACATTGGGATGAATCTGAGGCAAAAATGCCATGAGATCCTTTACAATTGCATGTGGTTAAAAACAGACAGAATATTCACTGCAGCTCATAAGCCCTAAACACGCCTGTTAATGATCAACAGAAGTTGGAAACTGATTTCCTCTGAAAGTCATCAAGATTAAAATGTTCAGGTGGCCATAACCGTCAGTGACCTTCCTGTTACATAAGAGTTTCATGTTTAAAAATATCCTTTAAAGAATGTAAATAAAAGTACATCTATATCTCTACTCACCATTTCAGTGAATTCCAAAAGTTTGTGACAAAAATAGTGTCACACTGAGCTCGGGCTGCAAACACTAAATAAAGACGTCTGTTTTGAGCTTTCCTTGAATTGCAACTGCATAATTGCAAATAAATCCCAGACATACTGTTTTAATTAATGGAAAATAATAAGATAACAGTCACAAGCATGAGGCTTAACCAACCATACAGCTAAGCATACATTTGTTTTCAATTACAGTTAAAGTGTATTCAGCTGAATACAGCTTAAGTGGTAATTGCATTCTTTACAAGTTGCTAATAACCCCTGGAATGGTCACTCTAATAAAAATTTGTCTCTAATGGGTACATGTCCTGCTTCCTCACATGTCAAGGCCAGCGAAGTCATTAGGAGCGCTTGCAGTCCAATAGCCTATCTGGAGATTTAGACTTCTGTCCAAGGCCCACACATGAACCACTCACTGTGTACTTAATGTGGGATGCGGCGTGGCCATTTGATTGTGGTTTTATGCTCTTTCCCAGGAATGCTTCTCAGGGGCGATTCTTCTATTGCAAAGTGACTGTTCATCATTTCTTATCAGATGAAGCCTCTGACAGATGCTACAGGGGGATGCAAAAGGCTTTGCTTAACCATCCAGGCTATAGGGACATCTTTTTGAGATACTCACTGACCTCCACCCAAATTTCCAGAACATTAATCTGTGTTTATTGGGTGGATGGTTGTAGGACTAGTCTGTCCACAGCATTCCAATCCAGGAAAATATGTCTGGGTGCACACACAGTTTGATAAATCGTTTTTAATGTTCTGAGTCAGAGGAAAATGTGAAGTCTAACATTATATGTTCCCTTTCTTTTTCTTTTTCTTCCAGTTTTGTTGAGATATAACTGACATACAGCACTATATATGTTTAAAGTGTGAAACAATGGACATAATGGTTTGACTTACATATATCATGAAATGGTTACTGTTTAGTGAATATCCATCATCTTACATGGACACAAAGCAATTAAAAAAAAAATGTCCTCATGATGAGAACACTAAGGTTTTACTCTCTTAACATTTAGCAGTGTTAATTATATTTATCATGTTGTACATGATATCCCTGGTATTTGTCTTATAACTGAAAGTTTATACCCTCATCTCTTCCTTCTAGTGATTAATATATCTTTCTTTTTATCTCTAAGAAGGAATTCAGAATGGGACCGGGTACAGGGTGGAAGCAGATGTTGGTCACCAGCGATGACTCTCCAAAACTAAACCTGAGTGGTCCAGTATGTGTAGAAGTAAAACTACAAGCTGTAGGTTCAATATTGCCTGTCTTCCATGTCTTTGTGAAAGTGTTCAACTCCATTTGTGAATCTATGGTGCTATACTTAAGTCTGGCCCAACTTTTGCATTTTAGAGTCAGTCATTAAATATAAAATTTTCATTTGTCTTTTCCTAATACTTTTATTATCTGGATCACTCTTTCTCAATGTCTCATTTTCTTTAAAAAAAAATTAATTTATTTTGTTGTGCTGGATCTTCATTGTGTCATGCAGGATCTTCAATCTTTGCTGCAGCATGCGAACTCTTCACTGTGGCGTGTGGGATCTAATTCTCTGACCAAGGATCGAACCCACGGCCCCTGTATCGGGAGTCTTGGCCACTGGACCACCAGGGAAGTCTCCTCAATGTGGAGACTCTTATCATGTTTCTCTTTCTTCTCTCCTCCTTCTACCTTCCTCTCTGTTCTCCCTATGAAAAAATTTCAGAGCAAATAACAGTGAAAGCTTGTCTTAGAGTCAGTGCCTATGTGGGGTGGCTCTGAGCTGCAGCATTTCCTCAATTGCCATCTCAAATATTTGTCACTCTAGCTCAGATGGTAAAGAATCTGCCTGCAATGCAGGAGACCTAGGTTCAATCCCTGGGTTGGGAAGATCCCCTGGAGAAGGGAATGGCAACCCACTCCAATATTCTTGCCTGGAGAATTCCATGCATAAAGTAGCCTGGAGGGCAGTACAGTCCATGGGTTCACAAAGAGTTGGACACAAGTGAGTGATTAACACATTCACTTTCTGACAATATTGTTCTGCATCTCTGGCTTTGGAGGGCTATTACATACAGTCCAACTGTTGGAAGGTGATTATTTCCAAGTCTACTTGAAATTGAAGGAAGACCTTGGGAACTATGTATGCTCAGAGAGAGGAGAGTAGACATAAAGGAGAAAAGGGGACGATACCTCCCAATTTTAACAGAATCCAACCCCTAGAAACAAATTTGAGCCTGTAATTAGCAATGTTCTCCCAAAGGAAAATGTACAAAGCTATGAGTTTTCATTCTGGAATGCATTAGAATTTGCAAGATTTTCTCCCTAGGATGCAAAGACCTTCTTCAGAGTAGGGAACTAGATTATATCCAAACATATACTCCCTTCCCACCCCCTACCCTCTACCACAGCACCCTGTATCCTGTTTTCTACATAGGCAGTAGCTGGCAAATAAACATTCCTGGTGGAATTCAATAACTTGAACCAGAGTGTAGAATTACAGAATCTGCAAGGTTGGAACAAAGCTTCGAGGTCATCTAGACCAAACTCTTTCTCTTATTGCTCTTGGCTGGAGGCTATTGGCATCTCTTCACGTTTCTATGTCCCATCTGCTATCAAACATTTTTATGACATTTATTTCCTCATTATAGTCCTTATTGTGCTTTATTTATATATCTGTGAGGCACATGAGAGTTGGAAATTCTCCCTTCCCTAGCAGTCTTTTTTCCCCCAAAGCCCCAGCCAGCCAGACTCCCTATGCCCGGGACAGGCCTCGAGGGCTCCCATGACAGCTTTACTCCTCACTTCCCTGTACGTCTCTTTTGTCTTCTCCATGCCTCCATCATCAATTTCAAACTTCCTGTCCTGACATTCAAGGCCTCCTTACACTTTGAATCTGTCTTTATCGCCTCCCTTATTTTCCCTGCATCTCCCTCCCTAGCTCCCACTCCAAATTCTGGGCATTCCTCCAAGTTTCTCCATATTCCTGGAACCATCATCCCCTACTTTCCCCCTCCCCTGTTTCCCCCATCATCTGTCAAGCTTTCTCTTATTTCTCTTATCTTCCCTAACCCTAAAAAAATTTTGAAGAAACTCTTCTTTGACACAATAAACAGATGTATATTTAATCTTCTATTAGCAAACACTGGCCCATGGATGCTTGATCATTGACATACACACACCACAGAAGTACTCATACTTTGATCTTTACTGCAGCAAAGAAGAGAGGCAGCTTCCTATGTTGGACACAGTAATGTGGGAAGGAAGCATTCAGTGGAACAGAATTAAGTTGTCTTGATTTGCCCCTGTGTGGGACCAAGTCATGAGAACAAGAATTATTAGGGTCCTGATCTATCACACCAATAGGTCTTCCATCATTTCAGGTAAAGGGAAGGCTAGACACTGGGGATATTTTTAGGGTTAGCTCTCATAGTAGAGTGCTTTGGGGTAAATTATGCAAGCTCTCTGACATTCAGTTTCTTTACTTCCAAAAGGAGATGATCTTAATGATAATACCTAATAATGTCAATGAAGTAAAAATGCAGGTAAAATTGCAAACAAATTGTAAAATGGGTGTAAATGACAGAATCATAGCAACATTTCTGACTGCAGCTGTGTTAGATTGTCAGCTTGACTAACAATGGGAAAGCCACTTCACTCGTGGTCTCAATTTCTTCATCTTTAACACAGAGGCAACAAATTCCTGTCATGTATATTCCAGCAAGCTGTTTAAAGATACCTTAAGAGAAGAGACATGAACACTGTAACTCCTAAATATGTGATAACATTAGGTATCGTTTTCATCATGGTTGGCAACATCCCCATCTGGGTAAGAAATAACATGAGCTGTCTACAATCCCTCTGTTTTATCTATCAGGGACACACGCCTTCCCTACACTTCCCCATCTCATCTGACTCACTAGCATTTATGTTTTAATATTTATTTGTCTATTTATTTATTTGGCTGCACCAGGTCTCAGTTGTGGCATGCAGGATCTTCAATCTTCATTGTGATGTGTTGGACATTTAGTTCCCTGACCAGGGATTGAACCCAGGCCCCCAGGATTAAGAGTGTAGAGTCTCCAGAATGGCTGTGATCCAAAAGTCTGCAAGCAATAAATGCTGGAGAGGGTGTGGAGAAAAGGGAACCCTCTTACACTGTTGGTGGGAATGCAAACTAGTACAGCCACTATGGAGAACAGTGTGGAGATTCCTTTAAAAATTGCAAATAAAACTGCCACATGACCCAGCAATCCCACTGCTGGGCATACACACCGAGGAAACCAGAATTGAAAGAGACACACTGAGGAAACCAGAATTGAAAGAGACACATGTACCCCAATGTTCATCGCAGCACTGTTTATAATAGCCAGGACATGGAAACAACCTAGATGTCCATCAGCAGATCAATGGATAAGAAAGCTGTGGTGCATATACACAATGGAGTATTACTCAGCCGTTAAAAAGAATACATGTGAATCAGTTCTAATGAAATGGATGAAACTGGAGCCAATTATACAGAGTAAAGTAAGCCAGAAAGAAAAACACCAATACAGTATACTAACACATATATATGGAATTTAGAAAGATGGTGATGATAACCCTCTATGTGAGATAGCAAAAGAGACACAGATGTATAGAATGGACTTTTGGACTCTGAGGGAGAGGGAGAGGGAGGGATGATTTGGGAGAATGGCACTGAAACATGTATACTATCATGTAAGAAAAGAATCACCAGTCTATGTCCGATACAGGATACAGGATGCTTGGGGCTGGTGCACGGTGATGATCCAGAGAGATGATATGGGGTGAGAGGTGGGAGGGGGTTTCAGGATTGGGAACTCATGTACACCCATGGCAGATTCATGTCGATGTATGGCAAAACCAATACAGTATTGTAAAGTAAAATAAAGTAAAAATAAAAATTAAAAAAAAATAAATCAATAATTTAAAAAAAAGAGTGTAGAGTCTTAGCCACTGAATCACCAAGGAAGTTCCACCAGGGAAGCTCCTCACTAGTATTTATATTTCAGGTGTCGGTTACTTCTCTGATCCCTTCCTGAGGGACCAGCCCAAGCCAGCAATCTCCTATACGCTCATTCATTGTAAACCCCAACTGAGTATACCTATCCAGAGATTTCCTTTAGGATGAGTTTAGCAGTCGGGTTGCACAGAGTTGGACACGGCTGAAGTGACTTAGCATGCATGCATGCATTGGAGAAGAAAATGGCAACCCACTCCAATATTCTTGCCTGGAGAATTCCAGGGATGGAAGAGCCTGGTGGGCTTCCATCTATGGGGTCGCACAGAGTCGGACATGACTGAAGCAACTTAGCAGCAGCAGCAGCAGCAGGGAAATTTGAGAAATTTCTGAACAGTCATTCCTCTCTCTCTCACAGTCTGAGATTTTCAATTCCCTGGTTTCAGACATGGTTTCTATTCTTCTTAGTATGTGCTAGACATGGCCCACAATACTGCTAGACTATCACATTATTATATTTTTCTTTCTATAAAAAACAAGTTTGTTTATATAACAACAAATTTGGATATGCAAGTGGTAGGCAGTTCTGAGATCTCTGGAAATGAAAACACTTAGGTAAAAGTCTTCAACTTGCTAAATTTAAAGTTTGATTCCTGAAATCTATAGATCTTCTTTTTCACAGAAAGTGCTTCCCAAATTAAATATTTTCAACTTTATCCATAGACAGAGGATTAGAACTTATATTTCATTGATTTGTTTTAAGGTGAAATCCCTTTTGAGAGATTCAAAGGTTCAGAATTATTTGCTGTGAAATTCTCTTATAGCTAACTTCCTCTCATCTCTAATTTTATTTTTCTGTTAAATTGTGTTTAATATTCACAGATTCATACTATTGGAGTAAGAATTCAATTTAATTCTAGAGTTTCCTAGTTCCTTCTTCACTTTGTAGTGAGGCAGAAAGAAAAGACAACTAAGATGATGTCTGGAATTCGCCTAAATATGTAATTTTTTTTCTTTTCAACTTAATTTCCATTCCTACTATAAGGAATGGCTATTTTGTAGGAAGTTCGAATCAATTCTCAGAATTTGCCCATCAGTTTGTCTACAGCATTTTACATTCATTCCACTCTATCACTTTTACCTTTGCAAGCATTTCTTACTCTTTTTACTTTACTTTTAAAATTGCATTAGGACACATTTTTCATATGATTTGTCCAATATCATTCACACTCACTTTCAGTGCTTCATTACTCCCTGCTTCCCACTGTGTCATTGAACTTAGGGTATAGTTTGCTAATTTGGAGATTTCAGTTACTGGTATCTGAGTACAGGAGACTGTGCCAGGCTGTTCCCCGTTCTCTTTAAATAAAATTAAAAAAGTTAGAACTATATTAAAGGTTGATTGGAAGCCTCTCCTAATCTCAGTGTTTGGAAGTTCCTGAGATCTGAAACAACCTGAACTCAAACAACCCAGAGATCCCACTTCTGTAGGTACTAAATCCAGAGGTGGGAAGACAGAAGTACCACCAGAGCACAATAGCTGGTGATATTAGTTTCCTATAGTTGTGTAAGAAATAACCACGAACTTACCAGCTGGAAAGGACACTAATTTATTATGTCCCAGTCTGCATGCCATGTAACTGGGTTCTCTGCCAAGAATCCTACAGGACAAAGTCAAGGTGAGGTACTCATCTGCAGGTTCTAGAGAAGAATCCGCTTTCAAATTCATTTGGGTTGTTGATCAAGTGGGCATACTCCTGGCTGATTGTTGGATGAAAGTCCTCATTTCCTTATTGTTTGTGGGCCAGAGGTTGCTGTCTGTCCCATGGCCACCCACATTCGTCCTCATACTTCCCATATGACCCTCTCCATCTGGTGAAGACTTTTGAGAGTCCCTAGGACAGCAAGGAAATCAAACAAGACAATCCTAAAGAAAATGAGTCCTGAATATTCATTGAAAGCACTGATGTTGAAAGTGCAGCTCCAATAGTTTTGCCACCTATGAGAAAAGCCGGCTCATTGGAAAAGACCTCAATGCTGGGAAAGATGGAGGGCAAGAAGAGAAGGGGGCAACAGATGGTTGGATGGCATCACCAATTAAATGGACATGAGTTTGAGCAAACTCAGGGAGATAGTGGAGGACAGGTAAGCCTGGTGTGTTGTGCAAGGAGTTGGACATAACTAAGTGACTGAACAACAGCAGCAATCTTCATAGCAGCAACAACCCATCCAGTCCTCATGCTATAAATCTCTGTAACTTCTCCTTCAGCCTTTATAGACTCATGCTTATGCCAAGCCCACCTGGATTATTTCCCTACATTTTTTTTTTTCAAAAAAAAAAAAAATTTTTAAGGGCAACAGTACCATGTTGCAAAAAAACAACCCCCAGCTTGATACAACATCACATTCACAAGTTTCAAGAATGAGGTCAGAACATCTCAGAAAGGAGGAGGTCATTTTAGAAACGCTGCTTACCACACTGAGGCATTTATCTTTTCCATTTAATGAGAAAGTTTCAGAAACAAAGAAAAATCACATAGAAGATGACACCTCCTGAGAATAAGAAGACCTTGAGTGAGAAGGAAGTTTCCAGTAAACAAACAGGAAATTTTTAAACTGCATTGATAAATTCTCTGCAATTACCAGTGGAATGAAACTACAGGACAGGCACAAATCATTTCATAAGGAGGGAAAGAAGAAAGGAAAAACAAAACAAAACAGAGTTTTGTTAGAAAAGATCCAGAAATGCCAGGCTTGAGTTTAAATATACTGACATGAAACAAATGAGAAAAGATGAGCCATGAAGGGAAACCATGCAATCGAATAATCAGCAAGGACACTGAGAGCACAGAGACCGGGCAGCTGGCGAACACGGAACAGAGTCCCGAATGAGAATTCCCAGATGATGAAAAGCACCAAGGAAACAGATACCCTGCTCAGAGCCAACAAGCTGCTTCAGGCTGAGAAATCCCAAGATTTAGAAACTGGAGATGGTGGTGGTAGAGAGAAACCCAGACACTTCACTGTGGGTGGATCCAATAAATTGCAAGGAAGAGATCTTATGCTAACTATGAGTAGTGCAGCCTAATGAGCCCATTAAAAGGAAACAGAGGCAGCAGGATGAACACTAGAAAACACATACACTAGGTATCTTTTACTCTTCAGAGACTCCCATACTGTTAAAACAAATATGAATATATATCTTTACCTTCTATCTGAGGAAACATTGGTGGCTCAGTGGTATAGAGTCTGCCTCCCAGTGCAGGAGATACAGTTCAATCCCTGCATTGGGAAGATCCCCTGGAGAAGGAAATGGCAACCCACTCCAGTATTCTTGCCTGGGAAATCCCACGGACAGAGGAGCAACTAAACAGCAACAGCAACCTTCTACCTAATTCTAGGAAAATGAATTGCAAACTATTAATGATGATTCAAATCCTTAGGGCTCATCAAGCCTGATCTCTTCACAGCCTGGCAAATATAGGACAAATGAGGACACTGAACATGTCTGAGTCAGACAAGGAGTCTTAAAAATAGTTCATTCTAGGGATATTTCCAATCCATTTTAGTTCGCTGATTCCTAGAATGTCGATGTTCACTCTTGCCATCTCCTGTTTGACCACTTCCAATTTGCCTTGATTCATGGACCTGACATTCCAGGTTCCTATGCAATATTGCTCTTTACAGCATCGGACTTGCTTCTATCACCAGTCACATCCACAACTGGGTATTGTTTTTGCTTTGGTTCCATCCCTTCATTCTTCCTGGAGTTATTTCTCCACTGATCTCCAGGAGCATATTGGGCACCTACTGACCTGGGGAGTTCCTCTTTCAGTATCCTATCATTTTGCCTTTTCATACTGTTCATGAGGTTCTGAAGGCAAGAATACTGAAGTGGTTTGCCATTCCCTTCTCCAGTGGACCACATTCTGTCAGACCTCTCCACCATGACCCACCCGTCTTGGGTGGCCCCACACGGCATGGCTTAGTTTCATTGAGTTAGACAAGGCTGTGGTCCTACTGTGGTTACATTGACTAGTTTTCTGTGATTATGGTTTGTGTGTCTGCCCTCTGATGCTTCTCATAACACCTACCATCTTACTTGGGTTTCTCTTACCTTGGACGTGGGGTATCTCTTCACCTCTGCTCCAGCAAAGCGCAGCCACTGCTCCTTATCTTGGACGAGGGGTATCTCCTCACAGCCGCTCCTCCTGACCTTGAACGTGGAGTAGCTCCTCTTGGCCCTCCTGCGGCCGCTCAGCCACTGCTCCTTGGACATGGGGTAGCTCCTCTCCACGCTTCTGCACGGTCCATCACAGCCGGCGTGCTTCTATTGAAGACTCTTGAGAGTCCCTTGGGCTGCAAGGAGATCCAACCAGTCCATTCTAAAGGAGATCAGTGCTGGGCGTTCTTTGGAAGGACTGATGCTGAAGCTGAAACTCCAGTACTTTGGCCACCTCATGCAAAGAGTTGATTCATTGGAAAAGACTCTGATGCTGGGAGGGATTGGGGGCAGGAGGAGAAGGCGATGACAGAGGATGAGATGGCTGGATGGCATCACCGACTCGATGGACAAGAGTTTGGGTGAACTCCAGGAGTTGGTGATTGACAGGGAGGCCTGGCGTGCTGCAATTCATGGGGTCGCAAAGAGTCAGACAGGACTGAGCGACTGAACTGAACTAAACTGAATTGAGGAATATTAGCTCGCTGCTTCCCAGACTAGGGTTGTAGCACAGGGGGCTGTGGTCATCTCCCTGAATAGATAAGCTGGCAACCAAAGACACATCTTATGCTACTTAGTAAAATAGCAGCTGGAGTGTAGGTTTTGCCCAAGTTTGGATACTCTGTATATAGCCATCATGGGTCTCCTTTTAGAACATTTTTATAAACTTATGTGTGCTTCTCTGTTTAATTCCTATTTTCCCTTAAGAACAGTATTTATTTTCTCAGACAAGGAATTTTAAAGTAAAATTTTTATTTCACTTCAATTCTCAGTGGCTTTTGAAGGATGAAGATTTCTTTGTTGGTCAAGATAGGTCTTATTTTACCAACCCAAACTATTCTAATCAACTTTATGTGATTTTAAAGAAGTTTATTTTCCATTAAGTGCTTTTGGCATGAAATGGGGATAACAGAGAGGAGATGTGTGCTCTGTGCATGAATTCACACATTCACTCAATAAACAACTGGGTATGAGAGTACTTAACATGTTTCAATGTTGGACCTCAGGTCCTCATCTGTGAAGGGCAGAAAAGTAGGAGAAGATTATTTATACTCTCCTTTTTAGTGTGAAAAGACAATGAGTCAATGAGTCCAAGCATCTACGTGCCATGTAGATGGTTCCAGGGCTATGCTTGGCAATATTTAAAGGCATGCCATTCTCACCACATTCTATCTAAATAGGACCCCTGTCAGCATAGAAAAGTGTGATGTTGTGTAGGGTGTTGTATAGGAGGACCATATCTCAAAAGGGAACATTATGAAAAATGGAAGATCAGTAATACTAGTACATGCAGCCTGATAAAGAATCATCTCACTTTTGGCTACAGCTCTCCATTAATCTCCTGGGATTGGCTGAGAAGAATAGAAGAGGCTCCTTTTGTTCTGGCTGAGAAGAGCCCGCCTGCTCTTGAGATACCATCTTAATTTAGTGAAAATGCTGCTAGCTAACTGTCCAGCTTACAGTCAGGGGCATGGGAAAGAGCCCAACAACGATTGGGGAAGGCAGAGTGTAGTGATGAGCTCAGATGTCTAAACATAGATAGAAGAGAAGCCAAAAGTTGAGGAGGAGATTACAGGGGGAGCAGGCCAGTGGAAAGGCTGTGTATCCCGTAGGCATGGTGACAAAAACCAAGAATTAAAAATGATCAAAATTAATCCAGCCAACTTTATTAAGAATAACAAGAAAAGGTCTTGAGTTAAAGGCACATCCCCATATGTGACTTGTCCTGTAATATTGATTCTTTTAATGACAAACACAGTTTTGAGTTATAATTTCTAAAACAGATTTTTTTTTCAATTTTTGAACTTACCTTGGGCAATCAAAATAGTAGTGGCAGGTATTTGAAGTATCTATTTTAAGGCAGGAAGGGACACAAAGAGAGAAAGTATGGATCATAAGAGAGAAAGAGAAATCCAGATCAAACCTTTCAAGAATCTTTTTGCAGATTTACCTCTAAAAAATATTCTCTAGTTTTCGAAGAAATAATCGAACAGTGATTAGTTCAATGATTAGAACAGTGATTATTTAAATAATCAAACAATAATCAAAAAGTTCAGTGATTTTCAAGTTAAGGAATCAACTTTAGCTTGACTCTCTCCCCAAGATGATCCACACCCTTCAGTCTTATAGCTCCACAAAATCTGCACAAGTGAGTTCCAACCTGGGCCACCAGAAGGACAGGCATCATTCCTCCTCTAAAACTACTGACCGCTGACCAACAAAACCTATCTGCTTTGATTTCCTGTATCTGGGTATAAAGGAAGAGCACAGGAAAGCTGCCACATGTAAGTAGGAAGGTCTTGCTTTGGTCTTGGGATCCTCTCTATGGTTCTTTGAGATTGTAAATCCATGATCAGAAATTAAGCTGAATTTACAAATATTTCACTGATGTTTCTCATAATCTCTAAAGGGAGAGAGAGTCCTTCATTCATTGTTATTTATTTATTTGGCCCAAAATGCATATAATAAAAATGCACATATTCTGAGCTAGATGCTGGAAATAAACATAACCTTAAAGACTAGAACAACTCTGATCATTAATTGAAACAAAGGATGAAATTTAGTGATATTTTTAGGAACGTCAATAACTGAAAAATTATTCAAGATCTTTGATCTTTGATATCATGGATCTCTGCCTACTATTATGGGAATGATGTTTTTGTGAAATAAGAGCTACAAAGTGCATAGCATGGTGACTCCTGTTATCAAATGAATGTGCTTTGGCATACTGCAAATGCTTGATAATATTAGCTCATTAATTCATAGACTCGTACTTTTCAACTGTTCAGTCCCTTTCATTTACGTTAATATGATTCTTACACGTCAAACTCTCTATTTTGAGGATGAGCATGAAATCCCCTGAAAGAGACCTCATTTTACTGAGGTTACCACTTTCTTGCTTCAGCCACCAAGATCTAAATCCAGAAGATGACATCTAAAGCCCCAATGCAGGGACCAGACAGACAGCACTAGCATCCAAGCAAAAAGTCAGCCATTCAATGTCTGCTGTTCCTTTCTTGCCCAGTTATCTGGCCTGTGCCCCCTGCCCAAGTCCTCCTACACTGCTCCCATGTGGTTAAAAATGTCACCATCTGGGGGCATATTTACTTAGCCACCTACTTCCTGGCTCTGGGATTCTGTTTTGTTAGATCCTGTCGTCACTACCAGGCTGGAGGCCAATGTTTGTACTGGGTGGGAGTTACAGGGAGGCATAAACAGAATCAACCCTCTTGTGCTTTAAAAAATCAGGCTAGGATTATATACATATTTCATGTCAGAAAAATGAAATGTGTCTTGGCGGTGGATGGGAAGCTGGAGCGCTTGGAGGGGGAGTGGAGAATTGGCAGAATCGCTCCCCTGTTCCTTGGGCCCCAGCCTGACAATCATTCAACCTTACTCTTGGACTCAGCTTCTTCCCCCTCTTCTGAGGCTTTCCAAATGCCCCCAGCTTCCTTGCTGTCATCCCTAGCATATTGTCCGGACCCAGAATGCCTCAAAAAAAGAAGAGCACATTGACAAAATGGTGTATGTTCCCAAAAGTAGGTAAGGCTTAGATTCTAGTTGCTGGAGTGAAGCTCCTCAGCTTTGCTTTGAGGCTCGTATGGCAAGGCTGATTCACCCATTTAGATCATCTATGATCTAAATGGGGATATAGATGAACATCTACCATTTCACTGGAAGTGGAAATCTCACTTCTTGGGTTTGTAGAGTGCTGAGATTATTATCTGCTGATTCTGTTTGCTAAATTTCTCTAAATTCCATTTATTCTGGCCAGCTCCCATGGTTCTGCTTCTCTAATTCCTGGTGTTTTCTAGCATCACTCAGAGTTTCAGTCCCTTCTGAATTGCTATCTGCACAAAATGTGGCCCTTGCCTAACTCCTTTAGACTCACCCTTTCACTAACTAGCTCCCAGTTCCTCCCACTATATTCCCAGGAGAGACCACCCTGTTTTATACTGTCCTTGTCCTAAGCCCTCAGACTCCTCAGAAAATGTTCTTCCTGCTACTCATGGTCTCAGAAATCCTGACGATCTCCAGTGACAGTGCTGCTTCTGTGCATGTGACCCCTAGATACTGGTTCCCAGGGGCATAGGTACATTTCTAGAGACCTACATGACAGCTTTTAGGCCACTGCTTCCCCACTCACCTTGAGAAAACCCTCTTCCTTTGAGACTCAGGTCACAAATCTGTATGTCTGCCATCTGCTAGTCTCTGGGTAGGTCATTTCTTCATATTTAGCACCTCCTTATAGCCAGGCAGAACATCTTACTCTCCACCTTAAATACTAAAATGCAGTGGGTGATATCACTAACCATAACCATAAACCTTTGCTAATCTGATTGGCTTCAAACTATCTTCCCCATCTAAACAATTCATTCCAAACACCACAAGCCAGACCCTGGACCTTTTCGTCTAAGTGCCCTTGTTGTTGTTGTTAAGGCGTTAAGTCATGTCTGACTCTTTGTGACCCCATTGGACTACTACCTTCCTTCTCCTTTGCTGTCTTCTGGAGTTTGCTCAAACTCATGTCCATTGAGTCAGTGATGCTATCTAACCATCTCATCCTCTGCTGCCCCTTTCTTCTGCTTTCAATCTTTTCTAGCATCACAGTCTTTTCCAATGTATCAACTCTTTGCATCAGGTAGCAAAAGTTATGGAACTTCAGCTTCAGCATCAGTTCTTCCAATGAATATGCAGGGTTGATTTCCTTTAGGATTGACTGGTTTGATCTCCTTGCTGTCCAAGGGACTCTCAAGAGTCCTTCTCCAACACCACAGTTGAAAAGCATCAATTCTTTGGTGTTAAGTGCCCTAACTCTCACCAAAATATCACCTTTGGAACCACACCCTTCTAGCTTTATTCAAACAGTGCAAAAATATGATAATTTAATAGGGAATGAAATCTTCCAATTTCAGGTGATGAATCTGGACATCAAAATAGAAACAAACACTGTAGTTAGCCTCAAAGTTTTATTTGGGAAGGAGTAAAAACAGTGGGAAGAATAAAAGAAAAAGAATATTGTTGGGGGTGGGCTGAGAGAGAGGCTCAAGAGAGAAGGAATATATGGATACACATAGATGATTCACTTTGCTGTACAGCAGAAACTAACACAACATTGTACAGTTGTAAAGCAACAATACTCCAATTAAAGAAGAGTGTTGATGACTTTTCCCCTTAAAAGAAATGCCTACATCATCTTATTGAAGAGATAAATTCAGTATTGAATATCAAATAAATTCAATACAGTTCATGTCTTCTTCAGGAGAAAATAGCATTTCTGCTAGCCCTCCATAGAGCTGCAATGAAGGATAATATGAAAGGCTCATATGTGATGATTTCTTGGTTTGTTAGTGGTGAAGAATCCACCTTGTACCAGTGTGCCAGAGACTAGTCGACCTAGCCCCTGTGCCATGGTCAGCCCACCAAAGGCCAACTAAAGGTGAAGTGTTCCACCCTACTGAAAATGTGTGTACCGTTCCAGAATCTGACATGTCTAAAATAGGAGGCTGGGAAACTTGCCTTATCTAGAGTTGAGTCCCAGATCTTGGCATTGTCCAAAGCAATCCAGGAATTCAAGTTACACTAATGTAATCTTCCTTCTTGTGCCAAAAACAACTTTTGATTGGGTCTTCTACACTTACTTTGTAGGTCATACGTTCTCCCCCTAAAATGTGAATGATGATGAACTAGCATCAACTGATTTCTGAGAATTTTCAAGGCAAGGGAATAGCCCCCAAACACTTCTGAATTTTTCTGACTTTTTGTCAGATGGCTATGCCTCCCTCAACTCTGTGTTGTCAGCAGAATTAACCAGTATATACTATTTTTTTATAGATTTGGAGCAGGGAGGACCTCAAGTCTGACCCCTGTTGGGCCTCAGTAAATCTCACGGTGCACAATTAAAGACACTCCTCTGAGCTTTGTTTTTCTACCAGTCCATCATCTCCTCCCATGCACTCTGAATACTAGCAAAACTTCTTTTCATCAGAAATTCTCAGTGAGATTTTTTTTCAACATCTGTGCAAGACCCAAATAGGTTATTACATAGGATGTGATTTTTCTTGTGACCCTCCCCCAGGAATATTTCAGAGTCTTCCATTAAAACGGTCCTTTTCTCATGTGAAAGGCTTCGCATTTCTTTCCTGCCTGTGTCCCTTGGCATCTTCATTTTTAAACACTAATGCTCTGGAACTGCTCCTCCTAGAAGACCTCTTTCCATGTAGAGTGTATATACTTTACTTGTTCTTTCATTTAAGTTCAAAATAAAATCATTCAAAATAGGAAACAATACAATTGCCAGTCCTGCCTTTATTCAAGGACCACTTAATTTTGTTACCACTTGGGTTTAGAGACTCTTGGAATATTAACTTGGAAATCTCTTGAGATCTTTGTTTCTTTAAGTGGTTTGTTCCTGGGGTCTTCACAAGAGTATTATTCTTATATTAAGACCAAAGTTAATCTTACAGAATAAGTTCATGTTCATTTTGAGGCTAGACCAAGACTTCAAAGATATCTTCCAGATGGGACGTATCTACTTCAGTCTCTCACCCCAGAAGGTCTGGAGTTGTTCTGTCTTCTCTTCAGGAGGCAAAGTAGGACACATGTTCTCATCCAGGTGCCTCACATGAAGCTGAGGAAGACAGTGAGACAGAATTAGAGCCTTGGCACTAATCATATGATAGTTGAGCCCCTCCCCCTTACTGTAGAAAATACAGCAAAGTGGAAAACATTAGAAACTATAAAGAAAATGATAAGGGTAACTCATATTTCACAGCCATGGATATATACTGTTCATGTCATGGGGAATGTCAGCTTTTATTATGAAAAATTTGTTTTACATAATTTGGCATGGCTTCTCTTTTACACATAGTAATATAAGTCAAGTATTTTCCAGCGTGAGTCAAAACTCCAGTATATTTTTGATGATCATCTGGTGTATTACCAACCATACCATAATTCAACTAATTGCCCCGATTTTCTAGAGTTTTTAATATTTTAAAGAATGTAACAGTGAGTATCTCTCTACAAATATTTTTTCCCTTCTATTTGATAATTAACTCAGAATAAATTCTCAAAGGTTTGGATTGAGGATAGATATTCTAAGATCTTTGGTATTTATTAACAATTCTTTACAGATAACTTATGCCAATTTATCTTTCATCCAGGGACATATTAAAACCACTAACTTGTTAGATTGGCATAAGTATTAGTTATTCTAAGTCTTTAGAATTTTCACTATGAAAAAATTCAAATTGACATAAAAGATACAAGAATAACACAATAAACTCCTCTTTGTTCTTTGTCCATATCCCCCAATTATTATTTTTTGTTGCATGAATTATCTCTCTAACCACATATCATTATTATTAACGCTATCATTATTATTATTTGTTGAAAGATTTAATAATAAGTTACAGGCCCTTTATCCCTAAATATTTCAATTTTTATATACTAAGAACACTCTCATATAATATTATATTTTCAGATTAAGCACATTTAACATTAATAAAATGTTATCTTTAAGTGCATAGTCCTATGCTGAAATTGTCCTAATACTGTCCTTTGTTTTGTTTTCTGATCTAAAATCCAATTCAGGATGACATATTGTGTTTTTCTGTCATTTTTTTTTAATCTCTTTAATCTGAGATAGTTTCTCTGTCCTTATTTTTCATGACATTGACATATTTAAAGAATATCGACAGGTTGTTTTGTAAAATGTTCCTCCACCTGGGTTTTCTGAGTTTCATCATAATTAGATTAAGGTTACACATTTTTTTAAAAGGATGTCACCAAAGCGATGTTGTGTTCTTCTCAGCAGGTTATATCAGGATGTCATTTTGTCCTATTTTTGGTGATGTCCACTTTGATCACTTGGTTAAAGTGGTTCTGCCATGTTTCTCTGCTGTTAAGGTAACTTTTCCCTTTTGCAATTAATAAGCAATCTGTGGGAAGTTACTTGAGACTACATAAATATTCTGTTCCTCCACAAACTATTCCTCCTGGGTTTTAGCATCCATTTTGATACGTGTCTGAAATCACTATTACTATGATTTTTGCAAAATAATTTCTCTAACTCTAGAATTCCTTCTACATTTATTACTTGTCATTTTACTGTTACAAAAAGCATCTTTTTCTTGCTATTTTGTATGTAGAACATATATGTATCATTCAGTCATTTGTTCATTTGTATTTTAATATCAGTATGGATATATGGATTCTTTTTCATATTCAGTATAACCCACTACAGATATTATTCATTTTGACAATGTAACTGTTGTTAATTTGGTTAATGGAATCCTATAAAAGACTGTCTCTAAATTCCTTAAATATATCTTTGTCACTTTCTTTTAGTCTTTTCTTATATTCTGTACCTTCTCCTCCACAAAAACATTCCAGAGTTTGTCTCATTATTACCATCCTCTCATTCTGTAATTGGTCATTTATACAAGGAAACTTGAATTCGTTCAGTGGAAAATGAAATTAATTCTAGTTTTTTAATGCAAAATGTCTGTTTTTAATTTTTGTCTCTTTGATTATTAGTGAAGTTATTTTTTTCAATTTTTTTTTGCTTTATGTTTCTTTTGTTATTGTCTTTTTAATTTGTACAGTGTTTTCTTTGGGATACCTAGAATACACAATTATGAATGACTTGTATTCTAATATTTTGATTGAATCACTTATTTCTAAGGGTAAATATACATTTTTGACTGAATACTGGAGTGGGTAGACATTACCTTTTCCAGGGGTTTTCCCAACCCAGGGATTGAACACGGTTCTCATACACTGTGGGCAAATTCTTTACCATCTGAGTCATCAGGGAAGCCCAAATATGCTTTTAATATGATTGTTTTAAATGGTGGGTGATTGATGCTTTTGAACTGTGGTGTTGGAGAAGACTCTTGAGAGTCCCTTGGACTGCAAGGAGATCAAACCAGTCCATCCTAAAGGAGATCAGTCCTGGGTGTTCATTGGAAGGACTGATGTTGAAGCTGAAACTCCAATACTTTGGCCACCTGATGTGAAGAGCTGACTCATTTGAAAAGACCCTGATGCTGGGAAAGATTGAGGGCAGGAGGAGAAGGGGACGACAGAGGATGAGATGGTTGGATGGTATCACCAACTCAATGGACATGGGTTTAGTTGGACTCCGGAAGTTGGTGATGGACAGGGAGGCCTGGCATGCTGTGGTTCATGTGGTCACATAGAGTCGGACACAACTGAGAGAGTGAACTGAACTGAACTGAACTGACTGAGTGAATGAGTGAAAGTCAGTCAGTCATGTCTGACTCTTTGCGATCCCATGGACTATACAGTCCATGGAATTCTCCAGGCCAGAATACTGGAGTAGGTAGCCTTTCCCTTCTCCAGGGGATCTTCCCAACCCAGGGATCGATCCCAGGTCTCCCGCATTGCATGCAGATTCTTAATCAGCTGAGCCACAAGGGAAGCCCAAGAATCCTGGAGTGGGTAGCCTATCCCTTCTTCAGTGGATCTTCCCAACCCAGGGAGCCAACCGGGGTCTCCTGCATAAGACTCTTAATAAAACTGTGTTAGGTGGTAGAATTCAGTCACATATTAGAACACATCTCTATAGTTAAATTCAGAATGTCAGCCTATGGTAGCTGAAACCAGTCTCCTGTGCTTTCTGCATGACTGTGACTATAGTGAGATTAGGTAGTGAGGTATGTAAATTCTTTATGGGCAAAAACACCAATGGAGTTTGGAAGAGGAAAAGATAAGTCTGAAGACGAAAGTACCTGTGACAGTGGAAACAGGCATCTCTAAAAGGGAAAAGAAAGAATTATTCCAGAAGTAGTTTTATAGAGAAAGGAAATGTTTTCTCTCAAGCAGTACCAATTAAAAAAGAAATTATAAACCAGAGTGAACATTTATTGAAAACTTTACCTTTATGAGGGACTTCCCTAGTGGCTCAGTGGTAGAGAACCCATCAACCAGTGCAGAAAACTCAGGTTTGATTCCTGGGTTGGGAAGATCTCCTGGAGAAGGAAATGGCAATCCATTCCAATTCTTGCCTCGAAAATCCCAGGAATGGAGGAGCCTGGAGGGCAGCAATCCATGAGGTCGAAGAAGAGATGGACACAACTTAGCAACTAAACAACAACAACAACTTTAATGAAGTTGTTTATGAAGAAATACCATGAGTCTGAAACATTCTATAAAACATGCAAATGGGAAAAATGATCTGTCTGCTTGTTATAAAGTAAGCAGACACACCCAGAACTATCTAAATACACAGTGATCACTCTTAAAATGAAATTATAAGGAGATTCAATAGTAGATTCTATTTGGGGACATGGATCTCGACCATAAAGTCACATATTGAACTGTAGATGTCAGGTCTGAGATGGTTTTGATGTCAGAAATTCTCCCATCTCACCCACAAGCACTGCTGGCCCTCAGGATGCCACTGCTTGCCCTGGGATGCAGAAGTGATGGGGAAACTCTGGCTGCGCCTCAGTCGACCTGTCATCTGGGTTCCCCGCATCTGTGGCCGTTCAGTAGCTGCTGAAATGTCAGTTTCTCAACTTTTGACTTCCTGTGAGATCACAGGATTTGTTGTCCATTTAGGCGACTCGCAGCCAGAGGCACACTTGCCAGAAAAACAGTTAAGTTTGGAGAGGGGAAGGAAATCACCTGAGTTTTGACTGTCACTCCACGGTTTCCCTTTTTCTCTCTAGCGCTTTTCCGTTCCTGGCTAGAGTCGCTTCCGATTGCTCACGGGAGCCCCTAGAGGCTTTTCTTCTCACCCAGTCCTCACAGCTTCCTCTGGAGGACACTTCCATGCTAGAGTCTCCTTTCCGAAAGTGCTAAATCTGATCTCTTTCTTCCCTTGACAATTATTTTAGAAAATTTGGAAGTGCAAAAAAGGTAAAGAGGAAAATAAAAGCTACATACAATTCTATCACCCAGGATTAACCACTATCCACTTTTCTTTAAGTCTTTATTGAATCTGTTACAATATGTTTTCTGCTTTGTGTTTTTTTTTTTTTTTTTTCCTCTCTCTCTCTTTTGGCTGAAAAGCATGTGAGATTTTAATTCCCTGACCAGGGATTGAATCCACACCTCCTGCATTGGAGGATGAAGTTTTAACCACCGGACCATTAGGGAAGTCCCAACTACTATCAACTTTTAATGTGTATCTTTCTATTCATTTTCTCTCATTCATGTGTCTTTTTTATATGTCTTTATATAATTCTCTCTCTGCATGTGTCTATCTCTCAATATGTACATATATAATAGACAACATATATATAATATACATACATATATATTGAGACAGGGAGAGACAGAGAGAGAGAAACAATGATGTAGTCCCTCCAACGTGTGCACACACACACACTCACACACAAGAAATAAATGTCTATTTTATTAAGCCACTGAGTTTCAGGTTTATGTGATAAGCAAAGATAACCTACCTGATGTAGATACCCCAGGTAAGGTAGCTGGTAACAGATGGGTGCACACAACTGTAAACAGAGGGATGGAGGGTGGAGGAGAAAGCAATAAGAGGGGACGATGAACACTACCTCTGTTCATAATTAAATGAGGAGACTGTGATAAGCAGGCCGCCCATTTATGTATGCTTCAGATCCAGATATATTTAAAATAATCAGACAAGGATTGAGAAATCAAGGTCGGTCTACTGACCCTTTCTTTCATTCAAAATGCATTAGTTCATTGCCTGCCACATGTTAGGTTATCAGATTGATCAAAGATTAAGACGCAGTCCCTTCTTTCAGGGTGGAATTGTCAGGAGAAAGATCAGCTTCTTCATAACTAAGTCAGTAAAAATAGCTGTTTTCTATATAGACCTTCGGGGAAAAAGAAAAGTTAAACAACTGACTTGAATAGTCTCACATTTCATTAAAACCTAGTCTGGTTGCTTTTCCTCCTTCTGTAATAGACTGAGATTTAAAATAGATTAGCCTCAAGCTTTTGCTTTTTTTTTTTTTTTAACTTCTGGCTTCTAAGAAAATTCTAAGATCCATAAACTGATCAAAGTTCTCAGGTTAGGGGTTTTTAAAAAAAATGAAAGTAAAGAGCCCAGATAAAACAGTGATGGGAAAATCAACACTTGGTTGGCTCATCTTGGCTAACAGTATTTAATTAGAAAAGATTATTTAGAATCTGGAGCAAACTGAAAATTGACTCTCAGAAGCTCTGGGTCATTTGCTATTTGACTTGCCTCATTTTGCTAATCCAGGTTACTATTGTGTGCGGTGCAAAGACAGACAGGGACCTCACTAGAAGGAGCTGACTGTCTCATGAGAAGCAGGACAGACTGAAGGGGTTTGCTCTCTGTGCTGGGTCACAGAGGGAAGCAGAGCAAGGATGCAGAGAACAGCCACCTGCCTGAACAAGAGCCACGCTGACTGCACGCCTGAGCAATGAGCAACAACTTATGGATAACCTTCCTCTTCACCATTCCTGGGAGTGTCTCTTCCCTTTGCTATGTGACAGAAGTGACTCTTCTGCATGAATTCAAAGATGTGGAACAAGAACACTGTTTCTTTTTTAAAAATAATTTAAAAAAATTCTTTTCTGTTATGGTTTGTTAAGGGATATGGAATACAGTTCACTATCCTACAGAGTAGGACGTTATTGTTTATCTATCCTATATGTAATAGTTTGCATGAGCTAGTCCCAAACCCCCAATCTGCCTGTCCCCCAACCTCTTGTCCCCATTGGCAATCACAAATTAGCCCTCTATGTCTGTGGGTCTGTTTCTTTTCCGTAGCTATGTATATATACTTCTGTCATATTTTAGGTTCCACATATAAGTGCTATCATGTGATATATTTGCCTTTTTCTTTTTCACTTCTTTCATTTAGTATGATAATCTCTAGGTCCATCCATGCAGCTGCAAATGGCATTATCTCATCCCTTGTTATTTGTTGTTGTGTTAGTCTCTCAGTCGTGTCCAACTCTTTGCAACCCCATGGTCTGTAGCCTGACAGGCTCCTCTGTCCAAGGGTAATATACCATTGTGTATATGTGCCATATCTTTATCCATCTGTCAGTGGACATGCAGTTTGTTCAGGAAACCCTGCTCTGTCACTCTGAAATAGACTACTATTATGCTTCCCTGACCATATCATCAGCCAGAAAGCCTGATCCTGATGTCATTTTTTTTTTTTTTTTTTGCACTTTTGGCTTCTTTGTCCCTGGAATCTTGTTCTACCACTGAGCGCTTCCCAACTATATGATTAGCTTATTATTCAATGCTCCTCTGTGTTGGAAAGGTCATGAAGATAAGGTTCAGAAAATAATTGTGTTTTACCTTCAAATCTAAAATACAGCTTGGCTTCCCAGGTGACACAGAGGTAAAGGATCTGCCTGCCATGCAAGCGACACAAGAGATGAGGTTCAGTCCCTGGACTGGGAGGAAATGACAACCCACTGTAGTATTCTTGCCTGGGAAATCCCATGGACAGAGCAGCCTGGCAGGCTATAGTCCATGTGGTTGCAAAGAACTAGACATGGCTGATCAACTGAACACACAAATTACAACACCCTTGAAAGGTAAGTGATGTTTTAGAAAGAGAGATAGAATGTTGGTAATATTACATGGTCTCCTCCTGGGAATAGGGGACAGGGAACATTTGAATACTGCCCTAATCTCACAGCTCCTTCCCTTAAAGTACCCAAAGGGCTGATAAATACAAGGGGCTACAGCAAATGGGAAATTAAAGTACACTGTATTATTAGTCTGGCCAATGTCAAAGAAACAAATGCAGAACTTTCTGGTAACATATCCAGGACACATGGCATCCTCTCAGATCCCAATCCAGATCCCCAGGTTCTAAACTGAATATTTTATCTTGGAATCTTAACATCCTTGGGCTGCTCATATGGAAAAGGAGACACAACTCATAAATAAGGAAAGTACAACATGGAAAAAGAAATAAAATTAATCTGGAGAAATTTCAGAGAAAATCTTTTATTAAAGAAAACAACAAACAAACAAAAAGTACTCAACCATAAAAAAACAGCTCTGTCATAAAAAGTGAATTCTCATCATCAGGCAGATACGTATCCTGGACCTAATTCCTAGTTTATAGATGTAGAGGGCTTGTGGGTCATTCCAATATCAACCCTGAGAACAAGAAAAAGAGAAGAGATGGGTGACAGCAGTCCCCCTCACTGGTGGAAAAAGAAAATGTTCATCTATGGTGACCTGCCCACTAGTGAATATGACCCAAACAGCAGCAGGACATCTGGCACAGTGTAGTACTTTATTCTGTTAGAAACCGAGAAATGGAACAAGAGAATGAAGGGACAGTTTTACCAAGCACTCACAACTCTGGGCTTGGTTGGGAAAGAAAGAAAGGCTATTATTTATGTTAAGGTTTTTGTTTTATTAGGGCTTTCCTAGTGGCTCAAATGGCGAAGAATCTGCCTGCAACGCAGAAAACCTGGGTTCGATCCCTGGGTCAGGAAGATCCCCTGGAGAAGGGACTGGCTACCCACTCTAGTACGCTTCCCTGGAGAATTCCATGCACAGAGGAACGATTATCATGTTCAATACTACCACTGTGAGCTTCTTATTCTTTGCAGGAGAATTTACATAGGTACTCCTGCAAACTCAGTCACTGCTAAAATTAGCTAATCCAATCCTCATTATGTAGAAGGGGGAAAATTTGCCTCTGAAAGATTATTTTGACCAAGATCTCATAGCTATTAAGTGTAGATCTTTAGTTATCTGAAGCCAGAGCCTACGCCACTGTCATTAAAAAAAAATCTGAAGTTATGCATGAATTGCATGGTATTGATTAACAATTTTGGGATATCATTTGATTTTTTTAATTAGTCATTTGGGATTTGGCCTTTATGAAAATATTCAAAGTAGGTACTGAGTTATAATTTCTGTACCCAAGTGAAACAAAGTTCAGTTCAGTTCAGTTGCTCAGTCGTGTCCGACTCTGCGACCACGTGAACCACAGCACGCCAGGCCTCCCTGTCCATCACCAACTCTCGGAGTTTACCCAAACTCATGCCATTGAGTTGGTGATGCCATCCAACCATCTCATCCTCTGTCGTCCCCTTCTCTTCCTGCCTTCAATCTTTCCCAGCATCAGGGTCTTTTCAAATGAGTCAGCTCTTCACATCAGGTGGCCAAAGTATTGGAGTTTCAGCTTCAACATCAGTCCTTCCAATGAACACCCAGGACTGATCTCCTTTAGGATGGGCTGGTTGGATCTCCTTGCAGTCCAAGGGACTCTCAGGAGTCTTCTCCAACACCACAGTTCAAAAGCATCAATTCTTTGGTGCTCAGGTTTCTTTATAGTCCAACTCTCACATCCATACATCACCACTGGAAAAACCATAGGCATCGCTTATTGTGTACTTTGCTCTGTTCTCTAAAAGTTGTCTTGATATAATCAAGAACAGAAGCTTCTGCACACTGAGTACTTTTACATCTTTCAGAAGAAAGCATTCTCCCTTTTAAGCATTCATCATCACCTTTATTCCTATCCTAGTAACCCCCCAGTGCTAGGAACCTGAGTTGAAACAAATACTTAGTGGAAACAATTATGGGAATATGTAGCATTTATTTTGCATTAAATATATAGCATATTTCCTTCTCATTAAGGGACATATGACTGAACCTCATTAACAGGTTACAGAGACATGAAAGTTTCCCATTCTATGCATAAATGTATATGAACCTGCTTTCCAGCTTTTATATAATTTTACCATCTACGTATTCACATATACAAGTGCATATATCCACATGCATATGGCACACACGAGATGGATAGTATTATTATGATTGACAGACAGGTGGAGACATCTGGAGTGTCACTCCTACCCTTACAACAACAACAAAAGTCAGACAGTCTCCAAGTTTATGGCTTTTCTTGATTGCATCAGAGAGCTGAGGTTGCAGGGAGAGACAGGACAAGAACCATGGCTTAGCTGACACAGACACACTCGGACCCCAGTTAGGTAATGCCATGCACTATAGTCAGGGGACTGATGGCCGCAAGTGTCAGATGGTAGGAGACCGTGAGGCTCCTTAGTCCTGAAGATCTCGAAGAAGTTTGTTCCTTCTTATTCCGCAGACACCCTGGGTATTGGCAAGATGACTGGGCAATATCTTGAGAAACTATCCCTCACAGTGCAGCCTGGACCCCTCTTCTCTTGCTCCTGACAAGGGAACACAACCCTTAATATTTAAGGTGGGGAGAGTGGTTTTGCAACACTGCCACCTTTGGGGCACAGGAGAAAACCCACTGCATCTGGACTAAAGACATCAGAAGAAAACCTCTCCTCCTGGGGCAGAAGCAAAGATTATTTTCAGGGCCCAGAACTACAGCTGAGGGGGCATCTGGAGCAGTGGCTTAGAAAGGATCACTGAAGAAATTTGCAATCTCTGGTGTGGTGAGTGTAACCGTAACCTCAGACCCATCCCTACCTCCGACTGGAGGAACTCAAACTCCCACATTAAAACCATGGCAGAAAGGAATATGTATTCACTCCTATGAGTTAAAAAAAGAAAAAAAAAAAAAACTACCTCAGCCCCTACTGTCCTCTGGGCTTCTCAGATGGTGAATAGTGGTAAAGAACCCACCTGCCAGTGCAGGAGACACAAGAGACACATGTTCCATCCCCGGGTTGGGAAGATCCCTTGGAGGAGGGCATGGCGACTCACTTCAGTATTTTTGCCTGGAGAATTCCATGGACAGAGGCGCCTGGTGGTCTATAATCTGTAGGAGAGCAAAAAGTCAGACACGACTGAAGTGACTTAGCATACACACACTACTATCAAGGTGTTTGGCTTTAAACAAAAACTTACAAAGTATTTGTAAAAGTAAAGAAAAACAACATGATGCTAAGAGATAAATCAGTTAATAGAAGCAGACTCAGATATGATGCAGATGTTGGGACCATCTGAAAAGGAGTTTAAGAAATAGCTAGAGGTTACTATTACTGATTTTCAAGCTGCTAAACTGTGATGTTTCTATAGGATATTGCAGCCTGTGAAACCAGGATAGGCCAAGACAAATTAAGCATTCTTTACTTGATACATATATATATACTCAGCAACTAAACTGTAGACCAAATTAAATGTCCACAGACAGTGATGGTCTTCACCTCACACTGGTCTCAAATAGAGTTATTTCATCAGGAAACATTCTTGGGTCCAGATGCACATTTCTAAATGTACAAATGATGCTATGTAGAGTGTAGTAAGAATCTGTCCTATTGCACTTGCTAAGTGGAATCTATGTATATATATATATAGATTTGTGTTATTGTGCAGCAGATACCAACATAACATTGTAAAACAATTATTCTCTGATTAAAAAATTTTTTAAACAAAAAACTAAAATGAAGACAATTACACGTTAGATTCAACTCCTATAAGCCCTTCGGACCTCAAGATTATATTCATTTACATCATCATTCATCTTGGCCTCCTAGTATCATGTGATGGCTTTTCTTGGCCATCTGCTTGTGTGCCTTGATTCCACTTAGCAAAGGCAATAGGACAGACTCTTACTACACAGCATCATTTGCACATTTACAAATGTGCATCTGGACCCAAGAATGTTCCCCGATGAAATAACTCCTTTATTTGAGACCAGTGTGAGGTGAAGACCATCACTGTCAGTGGACATTCAATTTGGTCTACAGTTTAGTTGCTGAGTTATCTATTCTGCCCCTATAATTCTGTTTAAGCCTGTGTTTTATTAATTTATTCCTTCAATAAACCAGTCTCTAGGGCAAAAAGCAAACAAATGTGTGTATCATAAAATGCACAGGCAGTAACTCTGCCAACTCCAGGATTGTCAGGAACTGTTGTATGTATTTTTCCATGAACCATGTATTACTCACCATAATGCTCTAAATATTATTAAACTCATTTTACGCTTGAGGAAACTGGACAGAGTTTGAACATTACCCAAGTTATCATCTCATAACACACAGATAATGACAGAGCTGGCTTTGGAATAGCCTTTTCAAGTTAGTGTCTAGTAGGCCATAGCTGAGTTCATAGTGATAGTCCACAAATCTCTGCAGAGAGACATTTCATATTGGGACGATTTCTAAGGATGGTCATCTTATTCTTTTCACCTCCTCTGGTGTACTTTTGAAAATGAATCATATGAGAGTGCTACAAAATAAGAAGTTAGAATATTTGGTCTCAATAACAGCTTCCATCTGTGACAAACTGTTGAACTTTAGAAAGTTCCTAAATTTGAGAAGCTTTGCTTTTTAAGTTATCATCAGAGCCAGGCATACTGGCTCATGGAACACAGGTCCATCTGTTAAATGAGGACAGAGTCTCATGAGGGACTGAAAAAGACCAGTGGGAATAAGTCTGCATAGAGTCACAACTTCTAAAAGCTATGAAATTAAACTCTAAAAGAAACTCTTCCTTATTTACATCCCCCTTGGTAGTTTTCCCATGTCTTGTCACGTGCTAGGTCCTATATCTTTGCCCGTCAGTCTTTTCATTTTCTTCACAGCACTAATAATATTCCCTGATGTTTTCCCTTTGTTTTCTCTGGTTTTCCTTCCCAAATCAAACACAAATTCCACAAGAGCAGAAAGTTTGTCTATCTTGTTGATTGTTATCAGAATCCAGTAAATATTTGCTGAATGCCTGAATCTTGTCTAGGATGTGGTTGAGTATGCTCTTTGCAATGTCTGTGGCATTAAGGGTCGGACCATCGCTTGTAAGTAGGGAGCAGGATTTCCCCTGTGGAAACTCAGTCCTACAGCCAACTTGGAACACAACAGAGAAGGAAGGCAGATGCTCCCATATAGAGCCAGGGAGGGGTTTGGCTTAGAGTCTTGGACGTGAAGATTCAGTTCTGCCTCAGGGAGATCTTTCAGGACAAGTTTTGGGTTTGGGACACAGGCATTGCTTTGTGGGTTCGTCTCCAACCTTTGGTAAAGTCTTGCTAAAGTCTTAGGCTGCTATTAATATCAATTGAATGATGAGGATCAGAGGAGGACTCACTCTTTGAACCTGGAGGGGAAGGGATCTTCAGGGTGGATGTGTATGCAAACTACAGCATCAGCAGAACAGAGATCTTATCTGGGGATTTTCAGAGGGAAAGCAATAGGAAGATACCAGCAAGACAGAAGGTCAGAGCAGATGGAGGAAATTGATTGTTTAAGAAAAACTGAAAGTCTGAGAAATGCCTGGGGCTATTTGCAGGGGAGGGGATAATTTCTCACAAATGGATCAGTCAGGGGGTCTTGCTTTAGTATCAGGAGAATTGAGGAAATATTACCTTATTTTGCATCCTTGTTTTGTGAGACAGCTGCCATATGACCCACAAGCATGTCTGTTTAAATCCAACCTACAGTGTTTCCTCAGTGTTAGCAAGTGACAACTACTAAACTTTTTTTTTGTGAAATGGAGAATCGATCCTTTCTTTTTCAAAGCATGTGCTTTAAAAGTCCTTGTCACGTGATTTCCTTGGATAGCTATATTATGCACATATTCCCTCCTTCCGTAATCAACTGATTTGGGGACTTTCTTGATGGTCCAGTGGTTAGGGTGCCACACTTCCACTTCAGGGGGCACTGGTTCAATCCCTGGTTGGGGAACTAAGAGCCCACAAGTTTCTTGGTGTGGACAAAAAAAAGAGGAAGAGAGAATGAACTGATTTTGATTCCTGATGAAGCACTTATTTGAATTCTAAGTATTTATCCATCTAAAACCCTTTCAGGTTCATTGTGATAAAATCAATTTTCATTTGTAAAGTACCAAATAGCCAGTCTTGGACAGGAAAGTCATTTACGTAACTCAGAACCATCTGGAGTGCCATTCCTCTGGGTTGTTTCGTGTATATTTCCAATCTATTTTATATTCTTCCTCCCGCAATCCCGTCAGTCAGACATTTTCACCTACTTTCCATTCTTCCTAGGCTTCAAAGCTGGCTTCGTGATCTGGCAGCTTATTAGTTTTCAGGGGCTGCGTAACAAAATACTGCAAACTGAGTGGGTAAAACAACAGAAATTTATTCTTTCCTAGTTCTAGAAGCTAGAGATGTGGAATCAAGGTGTCAGCAGATTTTGTTCTGAGGGCTGTGAAAGAGTCTGTCCCACTCCTGTCTCCTAGCTTCTGGTGGTTGCTGGCCATCTTTGGCATCTCTCAGACTGTAGACTCATCACCCCAGTCTCTGCCTGTATGTTCCCATGGATATATATATATACAGTTTGCATATATCTGTATGCATATCTGTTTCCAAATTTTCCCTTCTTAGAACAAGGTCATATCGGACTTGTGCGCATGTGTGTGTGTGTGTGCACATGCGCTAGGTTGCTTCAATCGTGTCTGACTCTGTGCTACCCTGTGGACTGTAGCCCACCAGGCTCCACTGTCCACAGAATTCTCTAGGCAAAAATAGTGGAATGGGTTGCCATTCCCTTCTCCAGGGGATCTTTTCGACCCAGGGATTGAACCCATGTCTCTTACCTTTCCTGCGTTGTGAAGCTGGTTCTTTACCACTGGCACTACCTGGGAAGCTATTGGACCAGGTACCACACTAAATGACCTTATCTTAACTTGATCATCTGTAAAGACTCTATTTCCAAATGTGGGCACATCCACAGACATGGGAGGTTAGGACCATAACATCTTGCAGAGGGACACAATCCAACCCATGAGAGGCAGAGTGAGGGGAGTGAGGAGCATGAGAAGGAGACTGTGCCTGAATGGACCACTGCCCCTTCCCCCCACCCCCACAGTGGCTCCTGAAGTTAATTTCTCAGGCTACCAGTCATGCCTGAGACTTCCTCTTTCCTTCTCAAACACTCTCACTCCTATTTCAAAACCCATAATTTTAACTCTACATATGACAGCTCAGATCTTAAAATCAAATCTTAGTTTGATTTTCTTCTGGAAATGAAACCAAGATTCTCTCAATAAAGATTCCACCATTAGGAATTCTGGGTGATTTTTGTCTCTTTCAAAAGCATTCAACAAAGGCAGCATTAACACATAGATGAAAGACTGAGGTGGAAATTTATTTGGTCTTCAATGTTGTTGCTTTGTTTTTTTTTCTTTTATCAGTTATCCCCATCTTTATAAAATGTGCAATCATCCTACTCAATCTTCAGCCACCATCCTTTTTAAGTCATGGTCAGCCACATAGAGATTGTAAGCCTTTCTCCACCCAGGATGCACAGTAAGTTGTCTTCTAACCTGCTGTTTCCTCTGCCTGGAGTAACCAGAGCTCGCTTGCTCTGGAAAACTCTATCCAAATTTCAAGACCTGGATTAGGTTTCATTTTCCCCAACTTTCTCAGGGATTTGAACTCTACCTACCTTTTCCCTTCTCAATAATGTTATAAGAAGCTTCAATCCCCACAGCTTGGCCATTTTTTGAGGTTGTTGACCTAACAATCTTTCTTAATTATACCATGCTTCTGAGAGAATGGACTGTCACTCTTACCATTGTATGTGGACCCTTTGTTATTGTTCAGTCACTAAAGTGTGTCCAACTCTTTGCAAACTCATGGACTGTAGCATGCCAGGTTGCCTTCTCCTTCACAATTTCCTGGAGTTCACTCAAACTCATGTCCACTAAGTTGGTGATGCTTTCTAGCTATCTCATCCTCTGTCACCCTTTTCTCCTCCTGCCCTCAATCTTTCCCAGCATCAGGGTCTTTTCCAATGAGTTGGCTCTTTGCAAGGTGGACAAAGTATTGGAGCTTCAGCTTTAGCGTCCGTCCTTCCAGTGAATATTCAGAGTTGATTTCCTTTACGATTGATCTGGTTTGATCTCCTTGCTGTCTGAGCGACTCTCAAGACTCTTCTCTAGCACCACAATTCAAAAGCATTAGATCTTTGGTGCTCAGCCTTCTTTATGGTCCAACTCTCATATTCATACATGACTACTGGAAAAAACATAGCTTTTACTATGTGGACCTTTGTCAGCAAAGTGGTATCTCTGCTTTTGAATACGCTGTCTAGGTTTGTCATAGTTTTTCTTCCAAGGAGTAAAAATCTTTCAATTTCATGGCTGTAGTCACTGTCCACAGTGATTTTGGATTCCAAGAAAATAAAATTTGCCACTGTTTCCACTTTTCCCCTATCTATTTGCCATGAAATAATGAAGATCAAGAAAGTAATATGGCAGGGCTGTCTACTGTCACCCTGTTTGTTTAATTATACGCTGAGCACATCATGAGAAATCCCAGGGCTGGATGAGTTACAAGCTGGAATCAGGACAGGCAGGAGAAACATCAACAACCTCAGAAATGCAAATGATACCACTCGAATGACAGAAAGCAAGGAAGCAAGTGAAAGAGCCAGCTTAAGACTAAACATTAAAAAAACTAAGATCATGGCATCCACCCGCATTACTGCATGGCAAATAGAAGGTAAAAGGTGGAAGTAATGACACGTTTCCCCTTCTTGGGCTCCAAAATCACTGCAGATGGTGACTGCAGCCATGAAGTCAAAAGATGATTGCTTCTGGACAGGAAAGCAATGACAAACCTAGACAGTGTGTTGAAAAGCAGAGACTTTACACTCCCAACAAAGGTCCATATAGTTGAGGCTATGGTCTTCCCAGTGGTCATAAACGGTTGTGAGAGCTGGACTGTAAAGAAGGCAGAATGCCAAAGAATTTATGCCTTCGAACTGTGACTCTGGAGAAGATTCCTGAAAGTTCCCTGGACAGCAAGAAGATCAAAACTGTCAATTTTAAGGGAGATCAACCCTGAATATTCACTGGAAGGACTGATGCTGAAGCTGAAGCTCTAGTATTTTGGTCATCTGATATGAACAGACGACTCATTTGAAAAGTCTCGGATGCTGGGAAAGATTGAGGACAAAAGCCGAAGAGGGTGTCAGAGGATGAGATGGCTGGACAGCATCTCCAAAGCAATGAACGTGAACTTGGGCAAACTCTGGGAGATGGTGAGGTCATGACAGGGAGGCCTGGCATGCTGCAGGCTATGGGCTGCAAAGAGTCAGACATGACTGTGCAAGTGAACAATAACAAATGGGGCTGGATGCCATGATATTAGCCCTGGCTGGCGCTTTATGTTTGAGGGACGTATATAGAGAAAGGATGTATAAGTCACAGAAAAGCATCTCACATATCTTCACAAGCATTGTGTGCAAGAATAGAACATAATCACTCTCTGAAACTTTCCCCCAGTACAATCATTCTTGCTATGAGTGAGCTCCAGGGCAGAGGAAGACATTGCCATTAAGTAAAATAAATATTGAAGACTCACAAGAGCTAATTTTTAAAATAGACATACCTTTAGAGAGGAGTGTGTGGGGAAACTATTAAGGACATTGGTTACTCTCAAAAACTTCTGGTCTTTTGTTCACATGAACCAAGCTCTAAGCTGCAATTTAGAAGCCAACATCGAAGCAAAATTATCTTGCTTTCATGAAAAGCAAAAAATCCAACTCATTTAACCATTTGGCCCTTCACTGTCTATGATGGCTTGTCATGTGACAAAAGTGTCGTACGTCTCAGCAGATGTATGGGCTGAGTCCTGAAGCCGGATATGAGTTAGTGACGCGTGTTCACTGGGCAGAGACATTCAGAACGGGCTTTGTGCTTTCACGGTTTCTGGCATGAGTGGCTGCTACTTCTTGCCTCAAACATTAACATCTAAACAACCAGCAACATCTACCAATAACACTTTAACAAACTCCTTCACATTCTAAACGTAGCATCTGAAACTCCATAAACAGGAGGGAACTAGTAGCAGTCTGAAGTTGTCATCATTGACAGCTTATGATTTATCTTAACTCTCCCTCGCCATTTGGCCACGACTTTAAGTAAACACTTTCCGTCTTCCTCGTGTTCTCGTTACTGCCACCTCCCACTAATAAGAGAGGCTGCCAAGAAAAGCATCCAGACAGTTCATTTACCTCCCAAACTCGCCTGAAAGTAGCCGCCCCAGTTTAGACAAGGGGCGAAGCAACTACTGCACATTTTCAACAGATGGAACAATGCTTCCCAAGTTATTTACATTAACATTATTTGCTTTCAGGATATGTGTAACGAACGGGTAGTTGAATGAAATATTATGGCGCAGACTGAACACCAGCCGCTCAGGCTGGCCATTTATGGTGATAGATGGAGATGGGTCACTTTGCTTTCTAAGAAGCTCAAGAGCTGCGGGTAGTCCATCTTTGCTAAATTCTTGGCACCATCTTGTTCCGCCAGGTGGCTGGAGGCTTGGTCCACCTTCTCAGGGAGGTTCCTGTGTAAAGCATGATGGCCAGAGGACTCCAAGACTGTCTCCTCCTCACTCATCAAACAGTGAAGGAAGATTGATCAAGTGAGTTAGTGACTGTACAGCTGATCCCAAGAATGATACATGATCCTTTGGTTTTATAGAGTGTCACATCCTGTCCCTAGCATAGCATGAGAGACCTTTCTTCACCAGACGGATGGAGCTCACATATGACTCAGCCTTCCTTAAAATGTTTAGTGGCCTGTCCATACTGATCCAAGGTGGCGTTGGGTATCATAGGGTAGACCCTCCCAAGGATCGTATGCCCAGTTGTATTCTTTTCACAGCTTTTATTTATTTTTTAACTTATTTATTTATTTATTTGTGGCTGCGCTGGGTCTTCATTGCTGTGCATGGACTTTCTCTTCTTGCTGGGAGTGGGGCCTGCTCTCTAGTTTCGGGCTTCTCTTTGCAGAGGCTTCTTGTGGTGGAGCACAGGGTCTAGGATGTATGGGCTCAGTAGCTGTGGTGCCCAGGTTCAGTTGTTCCATGGCATGTGGGATCTTCCTGGACCAGAGATTGGACCTGTGTACCCCTGCATTGGCAGACAGATTCTTAACCACTGGACCACCAGGGAAGTCATTTTTGTACCTTTTAAACCAAACTGAGGGAAGAGTAGAATGGCCTCGGGGAGATGACCAGCTACAGTATTGCAAAGGGTGAGCAGAGCCTTTCTGTGTCTTCAGGCGCCCATTCCCTGACCCCACACCCCAAGGCTTATGTCAGACACATCACTGACATGGCAGTCAGAAGCATGACAGGGTGAGGATGACTCAGTGCCAGAGTCAGTCTGGCAGCAAGACTTTCTGAGTTTTATTTGGAGACTCTCATAACAGTTAAGTATTTATATATCCACAACTCCAGGTCTTGTAGGGAACCTCTTCTCCAGAAGCTGTCTCAGCAGGAATGAGGTGAAACGCCAGCAAAATGCTAAGTGCTGGACCTGGAGGGTGTTTCTCCCATGTCCTTGAGCTAGCAGCAAAGCTCAGAGGCACTGGCCTGTCCTTGGTGTTGGTCAGAGGACAGCAGAGGGTGTGGAGGGTGGGTGTTGGGCTTGTTGCATGGCTGCATTACATCAGTGAGTTGTGTGTTGTACAAGGGATGAGACACCACAGGTTGTGTGAGCTGGGTTTGTCCAGAAGCCCTCAGAGCAGCTTGAAATGTGAGAAGAGGGTCCAAAGCATCGTCTCTAGGTTTGCCATCAGGGTATTTGTCTCCTGTTTCATTCTCCCCCTCTCACTCCCTCTTCCTTCTCTCCTTCTCTCCCTTTCTTCTTAAGGAACCCCCAGCAATACCTTGTTTTTTCCTTGTTAAGTCCTCGGAGAGTCCCAGCCTCGAGGTCCTGAGTTTCTCATTCATAGTTGAGCCGCTTCCTCTTAAGGAATGCCCCCCCTTTCCCAGATCAGAGATGGTTTAGCCCAACTGGATTCCCTTTGCAACATCTCTGCCTGACTCCATGGCACCCTTAGTCCAAGCAGCATGATAAGATGCCAGGAATCTTCGCCACATGAAGAGGAGGAGGGGACCCCAGACTAGGCCATAGTGACCATATTCTAGACTTCCTGTCTTCCGTTGGGAGTCTGGATAGTTCTAGGGAAACAGAGCCAGAAAGTGACATTTCGCCTCTATCATTTGGACAAATATTTTTAATATGAAAGAAAAGCACCAAGTTTCTGTATTTGCCTGAGGGGTGAAATGCTTGAAGAAAGTGGCAAGCCCTGCTGCACAACTCCCTGCCCCCACAGCTGCCTGAGGCCGAGGCAGGGACCACGGCTCCTCAGTGCCTGTCCCAGGTGCCCCTCAAACATTCCTGGGCAGCAAGTTCAGCTCTCACGAGAAGGTATATTCTCCTGGCTGACCACACACACCCCTGAGTTTAAGGGCTGGTTCTCTTCTGAAGCCCTTCCAGCCTGTAGCACAAGGCCTTGTACATAAGAGGGATTTTTTTAAACCCCTTAACTGTCACTGCTCTTTGACCAACCAAATTTTATAACAAGGTCAATTATGCTTTCATTTTCCAGGGATAACATACTCAGACACATGAGCCAGTAAAACACACAGGCGTTAACACAGATGTATGTTGGGTTTTCCCAGTGGTAAAGAATCTGCCTGCAGTGCAGGATACCAGGTTTGATCCCTGTGTTGGGAAGATCCCCTGGAGAAGGCCATGGCAACCCACTCCAGTATTCTTGCCTGGACAATTCCATGGACAGAGGAGCCTGGTAGGCTGAAGTCCGTGGGGTTGCAAAGTGTCCAACACGACTGAGTAACTAACACTTTCATATAGTACATAGATGCCTGGGATGTCCACTCAGACAGTCACTGGAAAACACACACAAGGCAACTGATTGCACTCAGATGTAAGGATCCAGGAGCAGAGGCCACGAGGGCTGGGCCCACATGCACCCGCCTTCCCTGACATCACCACCCTTGCTCAGAGCTCCTGGCTCTGCAGTTTGGGCTCAGTTCCTTTGGGCTGAAACCCAGTGCTATGCTACACAGGGGAGGGCAGGGCAGGGCAAGGCCAGGCAGAGCAAAGCCACAGATGGCTCAAGTGTCAGCCTCAGCCCAAGAGGGAGCTCCCTGAATGTAGGGTGATTCAGGCCCTGCCATACTCGGGTTACTTCAGCTTAACCGCCCTGAAATGGCCCTGAACCCCCACTGAGCACACCAGCCCTGCCCACCACACCACTAGTCAAATGTGTGTCAGCCTCAATCCAAACACTAGAACCTGTCCCTGCACTCCCCTAGAAGACGTAGGCATTTGTGCTTTCCCCCTGGACTTCAGGGAAGAGGCCTCAATGCTCCTGCCTTGGCCAGGGGCTCCCAGGAAGATACCTCAGGGTTCTGTCAGGCCTGACCATGCAGGCAGGCTCCATCGGCTTCACTTCTGGGGCCCCAGGAAGCTGAGGATGCTCACTTCCAGGTGAGGGCTCTGGGGACAACTGTGGGTCATGGTTCCTTTAACATCATTTGCCTTCCACCCGTGTAAACCGAGGTAACACCCTCAGGCATCCATGTCTTGACGCAAGCAGGTTATTCATCAATGTGAGTTGTTTTCACAGGTTCACATCACAAGCATTTATAGGCCACTTGTCACATGGCTGGCTCCATGCTAGATGCTGGGGTCAATGGAAGAATCAGACTGGGACTTCTTCTTGGGAATTACGGTAAGCTTGGGGAGTCCAGAAGTCAGAGCAATAAAATAGCAAAAATACCAAGGCCTGGACTTCAAACAGACTAGGCATTGACTTCTGTCTCCATCTCCGACTAGGTGTGCGACTTTGGAAAGTTACCTTAAGGTGCGCTAAGCCTCTATTTTTTTTCTCAACTATAAAAATGAGAAAATCTATTTCACACAAGTTCTGTGAGAACTGTATTAGATTCTGTTCATGATAACAATATTGCTAAAGACAAAAATAGTGCTGGTTATTTACTGAGTGCTTACAATGTAAAGAAAATGGATGAAACGTGGCTCAGACGGTAAAGCATCTGTCTACAATGTGGGAGACCTGGGTTCGATCCCTGGGTCAGGAAGATCCCCTGGAGAAGGAAATGGCAACCCATTCCAGTACTCCTGCCTGGAAAATTCCGTGGATGGAGGAGCCTGGTGGGCTACAGTCCATGGGGTTGCAGAGAGTCGGACACGACTAAGTGACTTCACTTCACTCACTCAGTCCTTACAATGGGCTTCCGTTATAGATCAGATGGTAAAGAATCTGCCTGCAATGCAGAAGACCCAGGCTCTATCCCTGGATCAGAAAGATTTCCTGGAGAAAGGAATGGCTATCCGTTCCAGTATTCTTGCCTGGAGAATCCCATTCACAGAGGAGCATGGCAGACTACAGTTCAAAGAGTTGGGCATGACTGAGTGACTGAACGAACACACACCTACAGTCCTTAGAACTGCCTTTTAACATGGCTAACTAGTTATTAGTATTAATGTCAAGGATAAAGAAAATGCAGTTTAAAGAGGATGAAAGATAAAGTCAAACAACTGGTGCATGGGAAACCAGGATTGGTGCAAGATCTGTTTCATTTTCCAGCCCGTGAACTCCTTATAGCGCTTTCTGCCCTCTCTGAGCCTCAGCCTTCTCATCTGTAAAATGGAAATAATAATACTGCTGTTCTAAGATTGCTAATTGAACCAAGGAGGGGTGTTTGTGTGTGGTATGTGTGTCTGTTAGTTACTCAGTCATGTCCCATTCTTTGCAACCTGGTGGACTATAGCCTCAAGTCTCCCCTGACCATGAATTCTCCAGGTAAGAAGAGTGGAGTGGGTAGCCATTCCCTTCTCCAGGCAATCTTCCCAATTCAGGGATCAAACCCAGGTCTCTTGCTTTGCAGGAATATTCTTTACCATCTGAGCCACCAGGGAAGCCCTTACATCTCTCTAATCCCTTGGCCTTTGTCTCTAGCATCATCAGGGACATGAGCTTACCTTTCAGCACAGATAGTTTTGTCTTTTCTATCCTTGAAAAAATCTATATTTTTTTTCAGTTTCCCTGATGTCACATGGTTATATGCACAATTAAATCTCATGTATCCAAAGTGGATTTCACTTTTCACTTTGCATGTTAACTTTGCACCATTGTCTAAGGCTTACTTACCTAGAAAATTAAAGAAAATCTGCTTTCAGTTAGCCCATGCTAACTGAAGTCTGTTGTCAAACTCTTCCTGGAAGTTTGGGCTTCTTCTTTGTGTGACTTAGGAACTTCAGAAGCACGTTTGCTCTGCTGACACCACCACTGTGATCACTTTGATCACTTGATCCATCACTAGCACCACAAGTCCACTATCAACACCTCCACCCTTATTGCCTCCCCCACCTCCATCCCCCCGCCTCTGTCCCCCTCGCCTCCATTGCCACCACTTTTCCCACTTCCACCATCACCTGCACCACTATCAATCCACCAACTCTAACCACCAATAACACTTCCCTCTTCACTTCCATTATCACACCTTCCCCACAACCACAACCATCTCCACCATCTTACCAACAACCCCGTTAACACCATCTCCCGTGAGAATTCCACCAGCGTAACCACTAGCTCTACACTACAGCCATACTTACAATAATCAAAACGCCTGACACTTACAACTCCTAATCTTCACTAGAACCCTACGAAGAAGACATGTTAATCTTGTTTTGCTCACATAGAGACTAAGTCCCAGAAAAATTAAATAACCTCTCCGAAGTGTCACAACTTCCAAATAGTTGAGAAAGGATTTGATACTACTTTAGGACTACTTGAATGGGAAAAACTGTCATCTTTCCACTATAGTCATCTTGCCTTTGGCCATGCATTCATCTTCACTCTAAAAGGATAGACTGTTTTTCTTTTCTGGAATATAGAATGCAATGTCCTCTTTCAGCCTTGGTGGACTATAGATATGGTAAGAGAATTCCACCACCATAACCACTAGCTCTACACTACAGCCATACTTAAAGTAATCAAAACACAGAGAGCGTTTGTCTTAATTACTGAAATGATAGCAGGAAGTCAAAGTCTCTACAGAGAGGTACAGAAGGAAAACTTGGAGTGGAGGGGGTGGGGGAAAGATTTGGTAAATGTGTAACAATCACATGTGAGCTTTAAAATGTCATAACCATGGGCTCTAACTGTTGGATAAAAGACAATCAAGTCCTACCGGCTGGTGAGGCAAGTCCAGCTGAGGTGGGGGAGGAAAAGGGGCCTGGCAATGAGGCCATCTCCTTGTCAGCATTGGGGTGTAGGGTTGCTGTCACATTGGAAATGAGGGCAGGCTGCAGATTGAGGTTAGCATTCAATGAGAGGATTGAAAGGAGACTTTGAAGTCTAGATAGCGTTTCTAAAGAATCCCTGACGAGAATTCCAGACTTTTATAGAGGGATATGGAGATTGGTTATGTTTTGCTTTTGAACACTTTTTATTTGCAACTTTATAGTTCTTTCTGCCATAAATTTGAACCGAGATGGATATTAAATTGCAAAAACAACACAGACCGTGCCTATTTTTTCACACACTCACAAAAGACTCAGAACAAACTTTGTCTTGACTCGCATGTATTAATAGAACAGAGTTTGGATAATGCCTTTATGCAGGTTTTACTACTCCACTGGAACTATTACCTCCTCTATCCCATTAAAGAGAAAATTGATTTATTAACTGTTGATATTTGCAGTAGGGAAATTCATCAGACCCTTGATCAGTACAGCTAGGAATCATGGACAGCATCTCTGTACTGTAAGAGACAGTACCCATAAGATACAGATGACATACACAAAGTTGAGAGTGTTTTTGTGGTAGAAAGGATAACATCTCTACCTTGCTTGTTCACCATGGAAAGCATCTTATTTTCTAAACCAAGCATGACCAGACTATTTCATTCTGAAGAATCTGAGCCATATATTGGCATTTTTATCAAGGTTCCTATAAAATGGTATTATAAGTACCTTGCAAACTTACTGTCAGTAATAAGACACAGCAAGTGAAGATATTTGCATGTTGTTTTTACGTGATTGTGCATAGAATGGAGCTCAGAAAATGGGTGTTCAGAAACTGGGTCCCTTAAGAATAATTGGGGGAGAAATCCTGATGAGCTACTTAATTTGATCCACTAAGATAAACACTAGGAATGGTGGGATTTGCCTGCTCTTAAAACTCTCCTAAGCATTTCTTCTTCCTTACATTTCTTAAAATAAACAAATAGCTTCATCTGAGAGATATCTTTGAACCTATCATACAAATATGCCCTCTACAAGAGCTTTCATTTGAGTATATTTAACATTTAGAATATAAATATATTGACAGGGCTCACAAAGTAGTCCCTGGGAAACAGTTCTGGGGTGCTGATAACTGCTAAGACTGGTATTTTAGAAGCCATATTCTGCTGATGAATGAGTTGAACCATCTTATGTGAATACTGAGAAGGCCCCAATGTGCCTATAGGAAGCCTCCTGGCTGAGTGAAATCCTCTATGAAGGGAGGAGACCAGCCCTTCCTCCGCGGAACCCAAGTCTCCTGCTGCAGCCTGAAGTACACAGTGGGCATTTGTGGCTATACTGGCTGCTTTTAATCCCTCTGGGTAATAATCTGAAGGTTGCATTCATAGTGTTAACACCGGTGCCATAGCTGGCACCAAGTATGGCGCGTTGACAATTATCTTTGGTCCTAAAGAATGAGGAGCACAGGAGGCCTGTGTCCCACTCCGTAGGAGGTCTTTTCTCCCCTGCAAAGTATGTTGGCATCTTTCTTTGGCTTGTTTCAGAGAATGGGTTTCCAAGCCAGCCATGAACAGTCTCTGGAGCATTTCCTGAGCCAGCTTCTGGTGGGGTATCAGGCTCTGGTGTATTCTGAAAAGAGAAGTTGGCATACTCAAAGAATGAGTATATTTGTAACCCACAATCACATCAACGTGAGGCAACACACAATGTCTGCCAGCAGTGTCTGGTCTGTGTGGAGCAGACTAGTGAGCAGTGAAATAGACTCAGCCAGGAGTGTCAGAGCTGGAAGGACCTCAGCATCTCCAGGGCCAAGGCCACAAGGATGACAGAGAAAGAGTAACCTTTCCAAGGCCACTCAATCATTAAGTGAAAGATCTGGGACTAAGACCTGACCTCCCAGCTCCAGTCCAGGGGTCTTACTATTGCACCAAGGTCCCTTGGCTTCCTCATTTATTAAAAAAAAAAAAAAGGAGCAACAACACTTGAACATTTGTCTGGCAGAATACCTGTCCTGATTAAATGGGCTAACATCTATGTAAGTGCCTCATACAGAAATTATTGTTCAATCACTCAGTCATGTTCGACTCTGTGAGCCCGTGGACTGTATGCAGCTCACCAGGCTCCTCTGTCCATGACATTTCCTAGGCAACAATACTGGAGTGGTAGCCATTTCCTTCTCCAGGAGATCTTCCCAGCCCAGGGGTCAACGTCACATCTCCTGCATTGCAGGCAAATTATTTACCACTGAGCCACCAGGAAAGGCCTCACACAGAGACTAGTCCCCAGTAAATGGTTAGTAGACCCCTTCTTGCAAGGCTATTTCCCACTGGGGTCACACCTCTAACACCACCCATTCCTGCCACGTGTACAGTGGGGGCGACACTACCTTCCCATACATGTAAAACCTGGTGTGACGCTTCCCAGTCACACATGCCAGGTCTGAGTTTCTGCCACAGAACTTTAGATTTGGCAGTATAATACATGAGTTAGTCACATAGAAAATGATATCCTTTAAAAACTGGCTTTGTATAAAAGTCATTTTCCAATTCCACAGGATAGAAACACACAGATAACCAAGTTAGGTCAAAGCTAGAGCCTTTTACTTGGTTTCCTTGATATTTAGAGCTTGGCTTCTCATATCAAACACTCATGAATTCCTGTTCTTCTCAGGAGTACATTATTGTCCATTTTCTCTCTAGTTAGAAGAAAATTACTTTCCAAGCTCAAGAATTTCATTTCCATATCGAGGAAAAGAAATCATGCCCCTTCACCATTAATAGCATCAGTAACTAACAAAATGGTATCCCAAAGTTTGAGCTTCTCTGTGGAAAATTCTGAAAGAGATGGGAATACCAGACCACCTGACCTACCTCTTGAGAAACCTGTATGCAGGTTAGGAAGCAACAGTTAGAACTCTACATGGAACAACAGACTGGTTCCAAATAGGAAAAGGAATCCGTCAAGGCTGTATACTGTCACCCTGCTTATTTAACTTATATGCAGAGTACATCATGAGAAATGCTGGGCTGGAGGAAGCACAAGCTGGAATCAAGATTGCCGGGAGAAATCTCAATAACTTCACATATGCAGATGACACCACCCTTATGGCAGAAAGTGGAGAAGAACTAAAGAGCCTTTTGATGAAAGTGAAAGAGGAAAATGAAAACGTTGGCTTACAGCACAACATTCAGAAAACGAAGATCATGGCATCCGGCCCCATCACTTCATGGCAAATAGATGGGGAAACAGTGGCTGACTTTATTTTGGGGGGGCTCCAAAATCACTGCAGATGGTGATTGTAGCCATGAAATTAAAAAATGCATACTCCTTGGAAGGAAAGTTATGACCAACCTAGATAGCATATTAAAAAGCAGAGACATTACCTTGCCAACAAAGGTCCATCTAGTCAAGGCTATGGTTTTTCCAGTGGTCATGTATGGATGTGAGAGTTGGACTATAAAGAAAGCTGAGTGCCAAAGAATTGATGCTTTTTAACTGTGGTGTTGGAGAAGACTCTTGAGAGTCCCTTGGACTGCAAGGAGATCCAACCAGTCCATCCTAAAGGAGATCAGTCCTGGGTGTTCATTGGAAGGACTGATGTTGAAGCTGAAACTCCAATACTTTGGCCACCTGATGTGAAGAGCTGACTCATTTGAAAAGATCCTGATGCTGGGAAAGATTGAGGGCAGGAGGAGAAGGGGACGACAGAGGATGAGATATTTGCATGGCATTACCGACTCAATGGACACAGGTTTTTGTGGACTCCGGGAGTTGGTGATGGACCAGGAGGCCTGGTGTGCTGTGGTTCATGGGGTCACAAAGAGTCAGACACGACTGAGTGACTGAACTGAACTGAACTAGTAGCTCAGTGGTAAAGGATTTGTCTACCAATGCAGGAGATGTGGATTCGATCCCTGGATCAGGAAGATTCTCTGGAGAAGGAAATGCCAACCCACTCCAGTATAACGCCTAGGAATTTCCATGGACAGAGGAGCTTGATAGGCTACAGTCCATGGAGTCACAAAAGAGTCAGACAGGACTTAGCAATTAAACAGCAAGATCTCAAGGTTTATCACATAGATGAAGTTTCTGAGATATCTCCCTGCTTTGTAATTACAAATGTGAGAAAACAGGAGATACCTGTTTTGGGTTTTGTGTTTGGTATACTTGTAAGAGAATCCATATCACACAGAAATTACAGACAAACCATACTTTATAATATTTCACATCATGAGAGCTTAAATTTCTTTTTATCAGCAAATTACAAATACCTTGAAAAATCAAACTCCAAAACAAAATTCCCAGCTATCTTTCCAAAAAGATCCATACTCAGCCTACTCTAGTAGCCTAGTGCACTAGAGGAAGCAGTCCTTGATAAGTTGTAATAAAATCAAAATGATTGATTCAAAAGACGCAAGTAGAAAAGGGAAAGTTATCCATATTAAATCCACTATACATGAAAAGATCATATAGGTAAGGAGAAATCTTCTGAAGCAAAATCACTGAAAGAAACAATATTCTAAGACTACAGGAACCCCTATGTTCACTGCAGCACTGTTTACAATATCCAGGACATGGAAACAACCTAAACGGCCACCAACAGAGACCTGGATAAAGAAGTCGTGTCACATACATGCAGTGGAATATTATTCAGCCATAAAAAGTATAAAATAATGCCATTTGCAGCAACATGTGCGAATCTAAAGAAAGTCATGCTGAGTGATGTAAAAGACAAACATCGTATGATAATGCTGAAGTGTGGAATCTTAAAAAAAAAAGGTACAAATGAACTTATTTACAAAACAGAAATAGCATTACAGATGTATAAAACAAACTTATGATTACTGGAGCGGGGGAGGGTGGGTTGGGGAAGCAGGGTTGGAGGGGGAAGGATTAATTAGGAGACTGGGATTGACAAACACACACAATATATATAAAATAGATAACTAATAAGGACCTACTGTATAGCACAGGAAATTCTTCTCAATACTTTGTAATGACCTACACAGGAAAAGAATCTTAAAAAGACTGGATATGTGTATTGGGTTGGCGAAAAGTTCATTTGAATTTTTCCATAAGATGTTACAGACGAACAAATGTTTTGACCCACCCAATGTACACATAACTGACACTTTGCTGTACAGCAGAAACAAATGTAACAGTGTGAATCAACTATACTCTAAGAAATTAAGAAAAAGACGAGCACACAGCTTTTGAAATCAAAACACTGCTCCAAGGGGGAGACTGTAACGTGACAAGGCAAAGGGAGAAGAAAAGAGATACCCTGGAGGTGTTGCTTTTTAATGTGATAGCCAAATTTAAACACACACATACAAACACACACTGTCATCAAACTGAATTAACACCACAAAAGACAAAACTGAAAAGTGGCATTACATGGAGAAGAGAAAGAGGCAAAAATAAGAAGACACACGATGATGTAGATGGTGAGAGGTTAAAAAGACAATGCATGGATTCAAGCTCAGAACAGCACAGAAGACAAGCATAGCCGTTTACTGAGTGTCTGCCATGTCCCTGTTCCTCTGAGAGATTGTTTTCTGCTATTGTTTAAAAACTCAATACATGACAGAATTTAAGAGAAGAAAATATTTAAAACGCAAACAGCAAGTACTCCTTTAAGAATTTGCCTGTCATACTTTTCAGTTGCATTGCTAATGTGGACACATGATTTATTAATGTAGCACAGGGCAAGACTCGTTACATACTTTTGCATGACTAATTCTCAGTACAATCCTGTGCGATAGGTATTATTTTCCCTAAGTTTTAGATGAGGAAATGGGCTTAGAGAAATTAAGAAAATACAGCAAGTAGCAAGTGTCTTAACTCAGGCCTCTATGATGGATCATTATAGACTGGATGAATTAAACAAAGATTTATTTCTCACAGTTCTGTGAGATCTTGGGAAGTCCAAGATCAAGGAGCTGGTAGATCCTGGGTATGGTGAGGACCCGCTTCCTGGTTTGTAGATGATTGTCTTATCTTTGTATTCTCACCAGGCAGAGAGGGAGAGGAAAAAAGCAAGGTCTTTTCTTACAAAGAAACTAGCACCATTCAGGAAGCCTCCACCATCATGATTTAATTACCTCCATTTCCCAATACTTTCACAGCGTCATCTTTTAGGACTTGAAATATCTCAGCTGGAATTCCATCACTTTCACTAGCTTTGTTCGTACTGACGCTTCCTAAGGCCCACTTGACTTCACATTCCAAGATGTCTGGCTCTAGGTGAGTGATCACACCATCGTGGTTATCTGGGTCATGATCTTTTTTGAATAGTTCTTCTGTGTATTTTTGCCACATCTTCTTAATATCTTCTGTTTCTTTTAGGTTCGTACCATTTCTGTCCTTTATTGTGCCCATCTTTGCATGAAATGTTCCCTTGATACCCTTGATATCTCTAATTTTCTTGAAGAAATATTTAGTTTTCCTCTATTTCTTTGAATTGATCACTTAGGAAGTTTTTCTTATCTCTCCTTGCTACTCTTTGGAACTCTGCATTCACATGGGTATACTTTCCCCTTTATCCTTTGCCTTTTGCTTCTTTTCTTTTCTCAGCTACTTGTAAGACCACCTCAGACAACCATTTTGCCTTTTTGCATTTCTTTTTCTTGGGAATAGTTTCAATCACTGCCTCCTGTACAATGTCATGAACTTCTGTCCATAGTTCTTCAGGCACTCTATTAGATCTAATCACTTGATTCTATTTGTCACTTACACTGTATAATTGTAAGGGATTTGACTCACATCATACCTGAATGGTCTAGTGGTTTTCTCTATTTTCTTCAGTTTAAGTCTGAATTTTGCAATACAGAGTTCATGATCTGAGCCACCTAGAGCCAGACATCCTGGAATTCATAGTCAAGGGACTCTTAGGAAGCATCATTATGAACAAAGCTAGTGGAGGTGATGGAATTCCAGCTGAGCTATTTCAAATCCTAAAAGATGATGCTGTGAAAGTGCTACATTCAATATGACAGCAAATTTGGATAACTCAGCAGTGGCCACAGGACTGGAAAAGTTCAGTTTTCATTCCAATACCAAAGAAAGGCAATGCCAAAGAATGATCAAGCTACCGCACAATTACACTCATCTCACACACTAGCAAAGTAATGCTCAAAACTCTTCAAGCTAAGCTTCAATAGTATGTGAACTGAGAACTTCCAGATGTTCAATCTGTATTTAGAAAAAGCAGAGGAACCGGAAATCAAATTTCCAACATTCGCTGGATGATAGAAAAAGCAAGAGAATTCCAGAAAAACATCTGTTTCTGCTTTATTGACTATGCCAAAGCTTTTGACTGTGTGGAGCACAACAAACTGGGGAAAATTCTTAAAGAGTTGTGAATACCAGGCCAAGTTACCTGCCTCTTGAGAAATCTGTATGCAGGTCAAGAAGCAACAGTTAGAAATGGAGATGAACAACGAACTGTTTCCAAATTGGGAAGGGAATAAGTCGAGGCTGTATATTTTCACCTTGCTTATTTACCTTCTGTGCAGAGTACATTATGTGAAATGCCTGGCTGGATGAAGCACAAGCTGGAATCAAGATTGCTGGGAGAAATATCAATAACGTCAGATATGCAGATGAGGCCACCCTTATGGCAGAAAGCAAAGAAGAACTAAAGAACCTCTTGATGAAAGTGAAAGAGGAGAATGAAAGAGCTGGCTTAAAACTCAACATACAAAAAACTATGATCATGGCATCCAGTCCCATCATTTCATGGCAAATAGATGGAGAAACAAGGGAAACAATGAGAGACTTTATTTTGGAGGGCTTCAGAATCACTGCAGATGGTGACTGCAGCCATGAAGTTAAGACACTTGCTCCTTGGAAGGAAAGCTATGACCAACCTAGACAGTGTATTAAAAAGCAGAAACATTACATTCCTGACAAAGGTTCATCTAGTCAAAACTATGGTTCTTCCAATAATCATGTATGGATGTGAGAGTTGGACCATAAAAAAGTCTGAGCACCAAAGAATTGGTGCTTTTGAACTGTGGTGTTGGAGAAGACTCTTGAGAGTCCCTTGGACTAGTCCTGAATAGTCATTGGAAGGGCTGATGCTGAAGCTGAAACTCCAATACTTTGGGTACCTGATATGATGAACTGAATCATTTGAAAAGACCCTGATGCTGGGAAAGATTGAAAGCCAGAAGAGAAGGGAATGACAGAGGACGAGATGGTTGGATGGCATCACTGATTCAATGGACATGAACAAGCTCCAGGAATTGGTGATGGAAAGGGAAGCCTGGGTGCCGCACTCCATGGGGTCTCAAAGAGTTGGACCCAACGGAGCGACTAAACTGAACTGATTTCTCGATACAGTTGGGGCTTCTCTGATCACTCAGACAGTAAAGAATCTGCCTGCAATTCAGGAGACAAGAGTTTGATCCCTGGGTTGGGAAGATTTCCTAAAAAAGGAAATGGCAACCCACTCTAGTATTCTTGCCTTGGAAATCTGATGAATGGAGGAGGCTGGCAGTTCATGGGGTAGCAAAAAAATATCAGATATGACTTTAAACAACAGCAACCAGATACCGTTACCTTGGATATTAATTTTCACCATATGAATTGAGGGTGGGGACACAAATGTTCAGCCACAGTGGAGAGAAATAATAACCAAGTATATTACAAAAGGCTGCTGCTGCTGCTAAGTCACTTCAGTCGTGCCCGACTCTATGCGACCCCATAGACGGCAGCCCACCAGGCTCCCCCGTCCCTGGGATTCTCCAGACAAGAACACTGGAGTGGGTTGCCATTTCCTTCTCCAATGCATGAAAGTAAAAAGTGAAAGTGAAGTCGCTCAGTCATGTCCTACTCTTAGCGACCACCAGGCTCCTCATCCATGGGATTTTGCAGGCACGAGTACTGGATTGGGGTGCCATTGCCTTCTCCAATGTTACAAAAAGGAAACTTTCCTTATTGGAAAAAGACCTAAGACAAGACAGTGAGATATAATAATAATGAGAATTCATGAAAAATATTCGTTACCTAGACATATCGTATTTTCAGGACAATGAAATTGTTCCCACAATTGGTGAAAAGTAAATAACAATTGTTACTTGCCAAAGAATACAAATCAGCCTTTTGTAAAGCTGATAGGAAATGAAAAGACCTCTGAGGAGGGTGAGGAGCAATGATGTGAGTCCCTAAATCTGTACCTACTTGAAGTTTTGTTCATTTGCAATGGAAAATAATTATAATTTACCATACTCAAAGCATCTGAAAAGTGATTTACATACACAGTTTTCCTCCATATATGGGAGGCATTGGTTCCAGGACCTATGACCTATGCTCAAGCCCCATAGCTGGTCCTACATATCCATAGTTCCACATTCACAGAGTTAATCAACCAAGAATCACATACTATATATTTTTTTAATTCATATATGAGTGAACACATGAAGTTCAAATCCATGGTATTCAAGGGTGAACTGTATTAACTTTTTTCACCATGACAACAACTCCTTGAGGAAGAAACTATTATCTCTATTTCACAAGTGAGGAAACTGAGGTACACATAAGAAACTATTATCTCTATTTCACAAGTGAGGAAACTGAGATACACATAAGTAACTGACTTATCCAAGCTCACACAGTAGTGGAATCATAATTCTATTAAGGCAATCTGATTTCTGAGACCTTGCTCTTCACCAATACCCTGAGAGTAAATCAGCAGGCAAAATAAATGTGATAATTCACACCCAAATATATATATATATATATTAATATAACAAAGAAGCCAGAAAGAAACATTGAAATTAGAATGTTCAGAATGCTAGAAAAAATAAAAGAAGGAATAGAATTCCTGAGAAAAGTATTGGTTGTTTTAGTGGGAAAAAGAATAGACAGAATTGAAAAGGAGCAAGTATAAACTCTAAATAGAAAAATTTTACTCAGTCACTAAATTTTAAAAAATTTATCAATAGAAAAGTACAGTGGTATACTTAGAAAAAAATTGGCAATTTTAATTTGAAGTTAAATTTAAATATTGAATCTACATCAGGAGGAATAAATTAGGATTGGAATTATCATATACATACAACTATGTACCAAATAAATAAACAACAAGGTCCTACTGCACAGCACAGGAAACTATATTCAATACTTTGTAATAACCTGTAACGGAAAAGAATCTGAATCACTTTGCTGCACACCGGAAACTGTCACAACATTGTAAACCAACTATTCTTCAAAAAAGAAAGACCCTAGACCTGAGGAAATCTCCCAGAATGCCACCAAAAATCTAACAGAGCTCCTCAATAAACTGGGTAAAGTTTCAGGATACCAAACTAATATGCAGAAATGTGTTGCATTTCTATACCATGACAACAAACTATCAGAAAGAGAAATTAAGAGTTCCACTTACCATCACAGCAAAACAGAAGAAGCAAAGGTGAGAAAAATTCATAAAATAATTCTCTCAACACTGTGTTAGGAGTGAATTTAACTAAGGAGGTAAAGACTTGTACTTGGAAAATAAAGTTAGTTCTGAAAGTGAAGTCGCTCAGTCGTGTCCGACTCTTTGCCACCCTATGGACTGTAGCCTACCAGGCTCCTCCCTCCAGTGATTCTCCAGGCAAAAATACTGGAGTGGGTTGCCATTTCCTTCCCCAGGGGATCTTCCCAACCCAGGATCGAACCCGGGTCTCCCGCACTGCAGGCAGATGCTTTAACCTCTGAGCCACCAGGGGAAAATGTACAAATTAATAACAGAGAAAGAATAAGAAAATAGATGGTTCTTTGAAACTAACCAATTAATTGGATAAACTTTCAGAATACTAGGCAAAAATGACAATACTAGAACTAAGATGCAGAGACAAAAGACTAAATTACAAAGAATATTAATTATATATACATTTTTTAATTCATATGAAACCCTGATGAACTAAAAACACCGTTTATTCACAATAAAAACTCAACTTGGAATAGAGAGCCTAAATGGAATATAAGCAAGGACAAAATTTGACACTACCCCTAAACATGCAAATCATAGTTAAAAACTCTGGAACTCCCTGGTTGTCCAGTGGTTAGCGCTCCCTGCTTCCACTACCTGGCCTCAGGCTCAATTTCTGATCAGGAGTCTAAGATCCCACAAGCTGTGCAGCATGGCAAAAACAAAACAAAACAAAACAAAACAAAACTGGAAAAACCAAAACAAAAGAGAGAGAGAATGAACTTATTTTGATTCCTGGTAAAGTACTTATCTGAGTTTTATAGTACTCTTCAATTTAAAATCCTTTCAGATTTACATAGTGCAGTAAAAAAAAATTTATATATATATATGTAGACTATTAAAGTATGTATTATATAAACATAATATTGCATGTCAACTGTATTTCAATAAGATACATAACAAAACATTTAAAATGAAATAATAAGAACAAACTCTAATCTTGAATGGTTTAATTGGAAAAGTATTTCACATATTTAGAAAGATTACCTCTCATGTTACGTGAGCTATTCCAGCAACACACTTTTTGTTCTAAAACTATTATTTTTTAATTCATCAAACTTCATAGATTAGAAAGAGACCTGGACACCCTCTCAACTTGTGAGGAAATTCTTTCAGAGTAAAACAGAAGCCATACCCAGGAACCAGACTGGAAGACACCCCTCCTTTCCCAAAAGATTTGGGAAAACCAAACAGATTTTCTCTGCTCCAGCTTCAATTTTGTTTGTCCCTGAAAGGTCTGTTCCCAGTAAGATCCCTTTCCTCCACACCCGTCAGTACTGCCAGGCCAGCCCAACTCTGAAAATATGTGGACAATCTTTGTTTATAGTAACTCTGTCCTCAAAAGTGGGAGATAATGGACATTTTACCAGAATGATTATTCAAACAAAAATCTAGGCTTCTGGTTTAAATGAAAAAAACAAATTCACATTTATCTCTGCTCCATCTTGAAAATACATCCAAGCCCAATAAAAAGTACAGAATGAGAAAAAGTGCATAAACTGGTCATTTAGAAAAGGGGACATCAGCAGATCAAAGATACTGTTCTTTCAGCGTTTCTTCCATTTTTTCTGTATTGCAAAATAACACAAGCTCATCGTAACTAGCAGAACAAAATGAGACAATCAGCCCCCTTCCTCCTCTTTCAATTTTTCTTATAAACTTAAAGCCACCAATATCAACCTGTTGGATAGAATCCTTTCAGGATTATGTACGTTTTAAGTATAATCTTTTAGGTATAATTTTCATCCTTTCTTATGGTCAAGGACGACAAATATAGACCATCCATATGCATATAAAAGAATTCAGAATGAACATCATGGAGTCTTTGATTTTTACAGAAATATTTATGATACTACTGGGCAACTTGCTTATTTTACTAAACAATACATTCTGGGCATCCCTTCAGGACTACAGTATCTAACTCACTCTTTTAGATAACTGCATAATATTCTACATGATCAATATTAACATAATTTGTGCAAGCATAGTCAAAGCTATGATTTTTCCAGTAGTCATATACAGATGTGAGAGCTGGACCATGAATGCTGAGTGCTAAAGAATTGATGCTTTTGAGTTGTGGTGCTGGAGAAGACTCTTGAGAGTCCTGTAGACTGCAAGCAGATCAAACCAGTCAATCTTAGAAGAAATCAACACTTAATATTCACTGGTAGGACTGATGATGAAGCTGAAGCTTCAGTGCTTTGGCCACCTGATGTGAAGAGACGACTTATTAGGAAAGAGTAGTCTTTTCCCACCTGATGCTGGGAAAGATTGAAGGCAAGAGGAGAAGAGGGTGGCAGAAGATGAGATAGTTAGCATTACAACTCAATGTACATGAATGTGAGCAAACTCCAGGAGACAGTGAAGGACAGGGAAACCTGGAGAGCTGCAGTCCAAGGGGTTGCAAAGACTCAGACACAACTTAGTGACTGAACAATAGCAACAACACGCTACTGATGGATGTCCATTTCCAGTACTTTGCTTCTAAAAACAATGCGGTAATGAACCTTCTTAAACATGATGCTTCTATTTTTATAGAAGAGTATCAAAGTAAGATTGCAAAATTTTTAAAATGTGATTTTTAATAGCTATTACCAAATTACTTTATAACAATACAGCAATTCATGTGCTGAGCAGCTACATATGAAAGTGTCAGTTTCTTGTTAACCTTACCAACACTTTTATTTTTGACAATCTAAGGAGTGAAAAATATGATCTTTGTTACTGCATACATCTGTCTTTCTCTAAATACTAGTGAAATGGGCATTGTTTAATATGAATATGATCTGCTTAGATTTTTCTTCTTTGATTTTTCACATCTACTCATTTTTGTGAGTTTATGGGCTTTCCTGATCAATTTGTAAAACTCTAATGATTGTAAATGGCTCAGCAGGTAAAGAATTCGCCATGCAGGTTCAGTCCTTGGGTTGGGAAGATCCCTTGGAAGAGGAAAATGGCCAACCAATCCAGTGTGCCTGCTTGAAAAATCCCATGGACAGAGGAGCCTGGCGGGCTACAGACTAAAGGGTCACAAAGAGTCAGACATGACTGAGAGACTAAGTACAAGGTTTGCAGTGCTATTAACTTCTCGCATTCAGTTCAGTTCAGTTCAGTTCAGTCGCTCAGTCGTGTCCGACTCTTTGCGACCCCATGAATCGCAGCACGCCTGCCTCCCTGTCCATCACCAACTCCCAGAGTTCACTCAGACTTGCGTCCATCGAGTCAGTGATGCTATGCAGCCATCTCATCCTCTGTCGTCCCCTTCTTCTCCTGCCCCCAGTCCCTCCCAGCATCAAAGTCCTTTCCAATGAGTCAACTCTTTGCATGAGGTGGCCAAAGTACTGGAGTTTCAGCTTTAGCATCAGTCCTTCCAAAGAAATCCCAGGGCTGATCTCCTTCAGAATGGACTGGTTGTATCTCCTTGCAGTCCAAGGGACTCTCAAGAGTCTTCTCCAACACCACAGTTCAAAAGCATCAATTCTTCAGTGCTCAGCCTTCTTCACAGTCAAACTCCCACATCCATACATGACTACTGGAAAAATCATAGCCTTGACTAGATGGACCTTAGTCGGCAAAGTAATGTCTCTGCTTTTGAATATACTATCTAGGTTAGTCATAACTTTTCTTCCAAGGAGTAAGTGTCTTTTAATTTCATGGCTGCAATCACCATCTGCAGTGATTTTGGAGCCCCCAAAAATAAAGTCTGACACTGTTTCCACTGTTTCCCCATCTATTTCCCATGAAGTCATGGGACCACATGCCATGATCTTCGTTTTCTGAATGTTGAGCTTTAAGCCAACTTTTTCACTCTCCTCTTTCACTTTCATCAAGAGGCTTTTTAGTTCCTCTTCACTCTCTGCCATAAGGGTGGTGTCATCTGCATATCTGAGGTGATTGATATTTCTCCCGGCAATCTTGATTCCAACTTGTGTTTCTTCCAGTCCAGCGTTTCTCATGATGTACTCTGCATATAAGTTAGATAAGCAGAGTGACAATATACAGGCTTGACGTACTCCTTTTCCTATTTGGAACCAGTCTGTTGTTCCATGTCCTATTCTAACTGTTGCTTGCTGGCCTGCAAGAGGCTGGGAAATCTTTCACCTATTATCTATTTTTTAAATACACTCATATGTAAACTATATAAGTATTATATTCTTATATATGTTAAGTATAGATAAGGGCTATATATTTGGGCTTCCCTTGTAGCTCCGACTGTAAAGAATCTGCCTGCAAGGCAGGAGACCCTGGTTAGATCCATGATTCGGGAAAATTGGAGAGGTAATAGCAACCCTCTCCAATATTCTTGCCTGGGAAATCCCAAGGACAGAGGAGCCTGGTGCGTTATAGTCCATGGGGTCGCAAAGCGTCGGATATGACTAAGTGACTAACAGTTTCACTTTCACTATATGTTTATATAACATAACATATATTGCACTTGTGGGTATTCTTAATGTATACTGTCACCATATAATAGTTATTACATGTATTTCCCATTATACATTGTGCTTAGAAATATATTCTATTGTTTTTATTTCTGAAGTTTTATTTCTTTGAGTAATTTCCCCCAGCTTTTCTAAGCATCCTCTTGATTTCTTTCTGATATAGTTAATCTACAGACTAAGGGTATGGATATAGGATAAAGAGCTTAGGTTTGCTTCAATAGTGCCTGTATGTCAGAATCATTTCATAAGTGAACATTCTTTATCCATTGAAATAAAATACCATGTTAACTTCTCATATTTACTTGGGTCTATTTCCAAAAGTTTTTAATTCTGCTCCACTGATTCATTTCCCTATATCTGAGTCAAGACCACATTGTTTCATTTACAGACAACTTTTTTTTTAAGTTTTACTATCTGGGAAGATATTCTTTATTGCAATTTTCCTAGCCATTTTTAGACATTGATTTATCCATGAAAGCTTTAAAAACATCTATTTGATGCCATTCCTCCTTCTAGTTTTCTTCATAGATTCCCCCCATATCTTTCTTTTGAAATGACTCCTATATAATTAAAATTTTATTGCTACTATGAAGATAATTTCCCCTCATTTCTAATTGGCTATCACTATTATAGAAAAAAATAATTTTATATATATGTACTTCATTTAGTAATGTGCAAGGTTTAGAGTTTTTTTAATTGAGATATAATTCACACAGCATAACATTTACCATTTTGAAATGTACAAACAATGCAATGGTTTTTAGCATTTCCACTACATTTTACAACCACCAGCACTAATTCTGGAACATTCCCATCACCCCAAAAAGAAATTTCATACCTATTAGCAATCAGGAAAACTCCAACTCCCTTGACTGTTAATACAGCTCAAATCTTGATGAATTTGCCTATTCTGCACATTTGATAGAAAGGGACTCATAATAAATGGCCTTTTGTGATTTGATTCTTGGCATGATATTGTGGACATAACAGCATACTTCAATCTTTTTTTACATTGCATACTATTTCAATTGTATAGACATACAGGTATAGCTGAATTCCAGTGTAGAACTGAAAGATCCAGTGGACAAGTTAGTCACAACACAGAGCAAATATCAGACTGACAAGCCTAACTCAGTTTGCCAATTTTGTATTACTGGTGGCTCAGAGGTTAAAGTGTCTGCCTCCAATGCAGAAGACCTGGGTTCAATCCCTGGGTCGGGAAGATCCCCTGGAGAAGGAAATGGCAACCCACTCCAGTATTCTTGCCTGGAGAATCCCATGGACGGAGGAGCCTGGTAGGCTACAGTCCACGGGGTCACAAAGAGTCGGACACGACTGAGCGGCTTCACCTTCACCGCTTGTAAAACTGAAGCATCTGTGACTAAGACTCACAACCTCACATAAGATTCTTGAGGTATATCCCAGTTTCAGATGCCTAATAAGGTATTCACAATTTTACGCAAACATTTATTTTTAAAATCCATTAATTTTATGCAAAGTGATAAAAATGAACACTGATATATGAGCTAGTAGTTTGTTGGCAGTTGTTTGTGTGTGAATGTGTGTGTGTGTGTGTGTGTGTGTGTGTGTGTGTGTGAATGTTGCCCCCTTAGTTGGGATTCCTCTTGTTTGGGGAGATGACAACTGCCTTCCCCAAAGACTGTTTTTGGACAAACATTTCTGCCATTTCTTTGTTATTTGTCTTACAAAGGCGATGCTTTGGTATCTTTTGCAATTGAATTTCTAAGGCTGAATTTCCTGTAAAGTAAATGTCTGTCTCAAAGGAATGAATAGTTTCATCCTATAAGCAGTGTTAAACCAGTATTTTCAAGAGCTCTGATCAGCAGAAAGGCAGAAGCTTGGAGGTAAGGCTAATGAGATAACCTATGAATGCTTGTGGCAAACCACAATGAAAGATTATGGTGGAAAATAGCTTTAGGAGTTGGGGCAGTAGCTGCAGCAGTGACTCCTGGGAGTCAGTCTTTTTGCTACATCAAAATGCATCCCACATCTCTCCAGAGAGACTGTGAGGCAACTGGACAGAAACAGATGACAACCAAGGGAAGAAAACAGAGAAACTGAAATCTATCAGTCCTACCACGAAGCAGAAATAAACAAGGTACCCAAGACTGAGTATCACCGGTGGCTCTGAGATGTCTGGCAATTCAAGTGAAAAGGAAAGCATGGTGAATTATGTGGTTCTTCTTATTAGAAAGGAGCAAGCACACCTATGTTTTTCTTGGTTCTTCACTATAATCTAAGTCTCTCAAATGATTCCTTATACAGGAGACATGAACAGTAAGCATATCAACATGCAGAAATAAGTTATTTAAGGTGGTACTTCTGAAGAGCTGGAATCATCGTCTTCCACCAAAGCTCTGAAGATTCTTTTATTCTTGATTAAAAAAATAAATAAGTAAATTTACAACAGCTCTTTTCCTTCGTAGTTTGGAAACCAGGCTGTTTTTTGGTTGAAAAGTGCCCCTCCCCTGCCAAATTCATAAATGGAAATGATGATCCTCTGGACTTCAGAACACAACTTTATTACAGAGTTAATCAAGTTAAGATAAGGTCATTAGCATGGGCCTTAATCTAATATGACAGTGTCTTGAGAAGAAGGAGAACTTGGACATAGCCCATACACGGAGAATGCCACATGAAGAGGAAGCCAGAGACCAGGGTGATGCTCCTATAAACCAAAGTGCACGCACATGCTCAGTTGCTCAGTTATGCCCGACTGTTTGCGACCTCATGGACTCTGGCCCACCAGGCTCCTCTGTCCATAAGATTTCCCAGGCCAGAATACTTGAGCAGGTTGCCATTACCTCCTCTAGGGGATCTTCCCAACTCAGAGATCTAACCTGAGTCTCCTGCATTGGCAGGTGGATTCTTTACCACTGGGCCACCTATGAAGCTCCATAAACCAAGGAATGGATGCCAAAGATTGCAGACAAGCCACCAGAAGAGAGCAGATCCTCTCTAATACCCCTCAGGAGGAACCAAGCCTGCTGACACCTTGACCTTAGACTTCCCAACATCCAGACTTGTTAGATGACAAATTTCTGTTGTTTAAGCTGGTTGTGGTACTTTGTTCAGGCAGCTCTAGCAAACTAATATACATGTTCTTATATTTTTTAGGTCAAGAGATCCTCTAATTCAACTTCTCCTGGTGGTGAACATTTCTGATTAGGGTCTAAATAGACAATTTTAGTGACTTAATTGAAAATAAAATCACCAAGAGAAGAATGCAGTCTGGAGAATTCCAAGAACAGTCCATGACTGGGAACATTTTCTCAGTACCCAGCTTCCCCAGCAACGATGTGGTCACATCAGGCCTCATTCTCCCATAAAAAGTTCCCATTTCGACAATAAAAAGTTCACATGTTTTCTTTGGTCTTGTCCTACTTTATACTGGTTCCCCTTTATGACAAGAGGCCAGAGACCAGAAAGAACTGGCCCAGGACCAAATGTAAATAAAACTTGAAATCTCTGTCGCTTACCTGATCCCTAATTAGGAGTGGCGAAGCTCTGCACCCTAGCCTTTTGCCAGCACAGGTAACAGGGCTGCATAGTCCCAGCAACTCTTTTTATGATTTGGCTGAATTTTGCCAAGTCTTTGCTTGGTGTCACATTTATGAGCTGACTTAAGAATCTTTTGTGCAAACGTTTTGAAGGCTTACTTTATGGACCTGCTCCAGAACTAGATTCCTGGGGCCTGCCGCACAGTCTTTTAAGGAGGCCAAAAGGTAAGCTTTGTCTTCTGGTTATTTTCTCCCATCTTCTCTCCTGCCTCTCCTCTTCCTGCTGAGATGTCTCTTTTCCTCCAGGGGTTTCTGCTCTTCTGACACACAAGTCAGTGATTTACAAACCGGCAAAAAACTCTTGAGTACCTATCATTGCCCTGCACTGTTTGGGGGCATGGACCTGATTTCCATGGGGAGACCTATATAGGCATAGAACATCTATGCCTATAAATGCTCCCCTGTGTGTGCGTGTTTAAGAGAGAACTCCTTCACTGGCCACATATTTATAGAATCCAAATATCTTAGCATTGCAAGCAACCTTCTAAATGTCCAATCCAACTCTATTCCACCAGTCTCTACCTCAATGAAAATTTAACTTTGCCAGCCTGTCATAGAGTCCTGATACAGTTTCCCAGGTGGCTCAGCAGTAAGAATCTTTCCACAGTGCAGGGAAGGCAGGAGACACAGGTTCAATCCCTGGGTTGGGACGATCCCCAGGAGGAAATGAAAGATAGGAGGAAATCCCACTCCAGTATTCTTGCCTGGGAAACCCACGGAAGTGGGGGGCCTGGTGGGCTAGAGTTCATGGGGTCATAAAGATTCAAACATGATCAAGAACGCACCCACAGGTAGTCCTGATTGAATTCTTCTCCCTGAAAACTAAGCTCAGACTTTCACATAGCTTTCAAATTCTACAGAGTTCTCCCTGTTGGCATTTCTTTAAGGTTCAAGATAAACTTCTTTTTTGGCTCTGTCCACTGTATCTCCTCTTCTAGATGCTCTCACTCACATGGGCACGCATTTATAACAATGTTAAAGAGACGGTCAGTAGAAATTCAGTTATAAAACACTTCATAATTCTTAGTCATTTAGACAGAAGACACTCCTGATGCTTTTGTCAGATACGCCAGCCATTTTGGTCCAAGTACCCTCAAATATCTGTAGAATTTGTGGCAGGATGCCATCTTCTTCTTTGCAGGTTATTATGAAATCCTCTGGCACAGAACTGAGCTCAGCTGGGCAGCTCCTACCCAGTCACGTGCCAGTGAGTGAATGGCAGTGTCAGAGGAAACAAGAAGTCTATCATCTTCATGGTACAAACTGTAAACAGGACCTGTAGATCCCAGAAGTCCTAGATACAGGGTCCACTTGTGAAACTTTGGAAGACCCAAGTAAAAATCAGCAGGCATGAAGGCATGCCATGCAGGAAGAGGGAAAACCTCGTAAAGAAGGCTGAAGCCTGTGTCAACCCCAGGAGTGACGTGGGAAGAGGGGCCTACAGAAGCCAACTTTTTGATATATCATGGGCATTTCTGCTTCCTGTTTCGATTTCTTGACCCTAAATATTATTATCTCCCATTTTCAGCTAGTTCAATGTACGTTCTCATAACATTCTGAGAGTTCCTGCTAAGAGGTGCCTGTTCCTTAGACATGTCAGATGTGGCATGGATGGTTGGGAGAGGAGCTGTGGGCGGGACTAAGACAGCAATGGTAGTACTTTTTAATCCCATCTGCAGAGGAATTGCGGAGAAGGCAATGGCAACCCACTCCAGTGCTCTTGCCTGGCAAATCCCATGGACAGAGGAGCCTGGTAGGCTGCAGCAGAGTTCTGCAAAGCATCCTCAGACTGGGCTGAAGTCTCTGGAGCCTCTCCCTAGGTTAACCGACCTTCCTCACAACTCCTCTGCTGCTGCTGCTGCTACTGCTGCTAAGTCGCTTCAGTTGTGTCCGACTCTGTGCGACCCCTGTGGGGTCACTGGGAGTCAGACATGACTGAGTGACCTCACTTTCACTTTTCACTTTCATGCATTGGAAAAGGAAATGGCAACCCACTCCAATGTTCTCGCCTGGAGAATCTCAGGGACAGCGGAGCCTGGTGGGCTGCCGTCTATGGGGTCGCATAGAGTCGAACACGACTGAAGCAACTTAGCAGCAGTAGCAGCAGCAGCAGCAGCAGAGGAGTTGTGAAGAAGGTCGGCTGACCCAGGGAGAGGCTCCAGAGACTTCAGTCCAGTCTGAGGATGCTTTGCAGAACTCTGCTGTCCACAGAAGAGTCACTTGGCATACTCCCATCACTTTGCAAAGTGTTTCATTGCCCCCTTGAACTTCAACAGAATTTTTTCTTTGAAAAACTTGGAAGACAATGACATTGGGGGTCCTAAACGTTTTGATAGATGAGAGAATTGAGATGTTAGACTACTTCTTCCAAGCTATGTAGGGTGTTAATAGTGGAGGGAAGAATTTAACTCCTGTTTCTGTGATCTTTCTGTTTTTGCTTATACAGGTGAATAAGAGGAGGTAGTTTGATCTCCTGAATTGTCCTGGCAACTGTCCCATTTTTCGCATTTGCTCAGTACTGTGTGGCCCTGACCAAAGGGACCACATGCAGGACCACGTGACCTGCCAAGTCTTGTCCGAGGTGACTCAGTCTCCCCAGGTTCCCCACAGGCCTTTTGAAAGACTTAACCAAAGTCCCATTTATCAAATAATTTGGTCAATATATTTTTGTATTTTCTTCATAAGAGTGAAAATATTGATAGATTTTAGGTTAGAGAATAACATCATGTATTCAGGCAAGGGTAAAGGTAGTGTCCTTTAATAATAAATAAAAGTTGAATCCTCCTTGTTCTATTTATATGGGTAAATTATTTAACTACACAGGTTACATTACCAGTTGAGAATGCCTCCACCTGACTAAATATATATTAGTACACATTGGCATCAATCTCTAGCAACACAATATTAACCATTATGGGAACATTACAACATCATCCCACTCACAAATGTGACACAGAGCAGAGTGTCACAGACACCTCAGTGCACTGGGCCCTTAAGTCAGAATGGAAAGTTAAAAACACCTTCTGCAGGCAGCCACTGGCATGACTTCATATTTACATTAGTTTTGCTAATCTAGTCAAGTGAACTTTTTCCCTAAGAAAATGTAATCGGAATATTTTATTTGAAAATTTTATGCGGTCAGCAGCTGTCTAAAGTCTTAATTCCTGTTTTCAGGAGGGTAAGTGGCAAATGCAACCAGGAAGAAAAAAATAGCAGTTTCCCAAGTGCTAGTGAGGGCAGCAGGCAGTGGAAAATCCGTGCAAAGTCTTTCCAGGAAAACGTTCCTACGGGTCACTGTATAAGTACTTAAAGGGTGGTGTAAAAAAATAGATCCACACGTTTCTTAATGAGATTGAGTAAAGGAGCTGGAAAAGCCCCCCAGAAACCAGGAAACCGAGGCAGAGGGAGGGAAAGCAGCCTGAGAGAGTTACTGAGTGGGGGAGTGATGCCATTCATGGAGCCAGGCCCTGCGTCCGCTGTCACTCACTCCTCACCTTGTACTCTCCTTGGGGGCCACTGCATTTGTGCAGGGATGAGGGGAGCTCCATGATGCCTCTGCTATGGTTCCACCTGCAGAGATTCATCACAAGCCAAGCCACATAACATCCTGCTGTGGCCTGTATTTCCTCTCACTGATACCTGTCTGATCCATTACAAAAGCAACCATAGGGCCATGTCGCCATTTCTGCCTTTTTCCATCATAGACATTCACATGGAAGAATAGTGTAAATTACATTCTCCATGATTTAAAGAAGAAAAGCCAGTGTAATAGAAAGAGAAAGTTTGGGGGATGGCTGGATGAGGGTTCTTCTTTTTATTCAACCAGAACTTGGAAAAAACTGCCCAATCCTTGAGCCTCTAAAACCATGACAATGATATTTTCCTGATAATTTTTGTAAGAACAAGATGGGATACTGTACAGAATGTTTATCCTGAAAGAGTTGGTAAATTGAAGCCAGCAGTATATACAGCAGTATAGCCACCAGTACGTAAGCAGGCTATGACAACGTGCAAAAATTCCTTTGATTGCCATGTCTTGATGTAACATGTACTTTGAGTCAGAAGAAGTGATGGCCTCAGGAGTAGATGTAGGACTTAAAGTGAATAAAAAAGGCATAGAAGTGCTGTGTCCTCAGTGGGCTGCCATGCCTGCTCCTCTATCTCTGTTCACCTAGGTGCAGGCTCTAGCACAGCTTGTATAGAAGAGGTCTATAATCTACTCCATCCAGGATGTTACTTTCCTGCTCCCTAGTTTCCTCCTTTTAAAAAACATGTTCAAGACCAACGCTTGCCTCACAGAACAATTTTGTGGATTAAGTGGAATCATGTATGTAAGAGTTCTCCAAATATAAAGTAATGCTTTTCTTAATGAATGAGACATACCTGAAGGTGTTGAAAGAGCAATAAAAAGAGAATCTTGAGGGAGATGACCCTAGAGAGAATGTACTGATAAAATGTCTCCAGAAAATTATTGAAATCAAATAGTTAGAAAAGTATGGCTGTGGAAGTTAGAAACTAACTCAACTAGTTGGGGTGTATCTTCAAGACTAGTCCAGCTGCCTCTCTGGAGACCGTTGGAAGGGAACATAGAGGATGGTTTGTGATGGACTTCTCTGCCTCCCTTGGACAGAGCACCTGGCAGATACCAGCATTGGCAAGAACCCACTTGGGTGGCAGCATAAATCAGTGTTGAGAGACTACATGGAGAACTGGTGTGAAGGGTGGGAAGGCCCTGGTTGTCCCTGACCACATCCCTACAGCACCGGGCAGCCAGAGAGGAAGCCGTCAGGGACTCCCTCAGCATGCAGATCACGGTTTGATTTTGCAGGATAGTTTTGTGTTTGTTTTAAGATGCAAGTGTATGCTCACCTGGAGCAGAGAGGAACAGGAGAAGTCTAATATTTGGGAGTGTTTTGCATTCTTCAGGAGATGGTCAGTCAGCTGCAACTACAAGAGGGTGCCCAGGAGAGGCACAGGAAAACCACGTTTACAGGGTCCTAAGAGACAGTCAGGGCATGCCCTGAGGTACCCACACAGTGGGGTGCATCAAGGAAGGGGGGCTCACCAAGCAGCTATGAGAGCTGAGAGAGAGTGAGGGCCTGTGGACCAACCAGGGCCTTTATGGGAGTCAGGGTGGCGCACACCAGCAAAAAGCATGAGGGGATTTCATTGCTGTGTATGCTTGTCACAAGTTCACAGTCAGGGGACCTTGTGGGAGTGACTGGAATTATCACAAGCATGCATCTGTTCACCTGGGCAGGGTGCTCACAGACTGTTTGTGGGGATATGGAAGCAGCAGGAACATAAGTTTTAACATTTACAGTACACGGGGTTACTTGTTTAATCAACATTTTGGTTCCAGCTGCAAGAGAAGTCTGCACACCCTCCACTGAAACATTCAAATTAGAAGATAGAAGAAGGGAGCCTGAAAGTAAAAGTCACTGCCAGGCTAAACGGCATTGTGGGCAGATTATGGGAATGCTGTCGAAAAAAACTGGAACCAAAAATATCCTTAGGAAATGTTTTTTCTCTTTATTTGGTATAAGAGGCATTGAAACTGAGAATCTTTGTATATGAATTATAGTAATGATAAAGGTGACTTAGTTCACAGTATGCATTTACATATACGTGTGCACATACCCACCCCTCACACACACACAGGCACACACACACACATACCACAGCTGAGCAATGTATCTTTGGCTTACTGATGAATCCCCAAGGGACTGCTGCAGCACTTGGCGCAAAATTTGTACTCAGTAAATACTCAAAAACTCATGTAATAAGTTAATAGATGAAAGAATGGAAGAAAGAGAGAGTGAAAGTTTTCAGAGAGAAGGAGGAAAAGACAGAGGCACACACACCCAGAGACACACAGAGAGAAATGTAAATCACTGACTCTAGAACTAAGAGTCAGAAATGTGGAATGTAAGCCAAGGTTCCCATTCAATGGGCCTTTAGTCTGACTCAAGAGGAAGCTCTTCAATTCTTTGGATAAAGGGAAATGTGTGCATATAAAAGGAGCAACCTGGAGTCAGCCTGGCCTTAAACTAGCAAGTCCAAGTGAGATCAAAGCTCTACAGAGCCAAAATGTTTACATCTTTGCGGTGCATTCGATTTTCCTTTAAAAAAAAAAAAAAAGCTTGTTTTTGAAAAACCGACACGTAACAAATGCACCAAAAACTCTGGCCATGGAGCTATGGAATGTTACATGTGGTTTTAAGCAAGTCATTTTATGTCCCTCTGACACAATTTGGCCATCTGTTAAGTACAATAAAACCCACCACTCACACTCCTTACACATATCCTTGAAAGGCTGAGAACCACAGGCAGTAGCTCTGAAGAAAACATGCATTGGAAGAAATCTGCAGGACAGTCCCTGGGCTGCTATTGTCCCACACGGTACCAAGGGGCTTTCTCATCACAGACACAGTCCACATATACCAGTGGCTGGGCTGAGTACACCTCTCCTCAGAGGAATACTTTAAGGAGATTTTAAAAAGCCACCTCCTGCTCATCATTAAATTGGGGACCCCATTTGTTAATCTCAAATGAGCTAAATGCCAGTTATCTACAGGAGCAGAAACCGTAGCTCATTGGTAAAGTCAGAAGACCCGGGTTTAAGTCCAAGCTGTATCACATAGAAGTCATATACCTGGTCAAGTTACTTGACCTCACTTCCCAACTAATCTGCCAAGCCCAGTGCCTGTTACATGAATGAGTGAGTGTGTGAAAGTCTTTCAGTCATGTCTGACTCTTTGCGATCCCATGGACTATATAGTCCATGGAATTCTCCAGGACAGAATACTGCAGTGGGTAACCTTTCCCTTCTCCAGGAGATTGTCCCAACCCAGGGATCAAACCCAGGTCTCCCTCATTGCAGGCAGATTCTTTACCCAACTGAGCCACCAGGGAAGCCCAAGAATACCAGAGTGGTAGCCTATCCCTTCTCCAGTGGATTTTTCCAACCCAGGAATCAAACCGGGGTCTCCTGCATTGCAGGTGGATTCTTTACCAACTGAGCTATCAGAGATACTAGACTGCTAATGAATGAGAGCATGAGGGGTATCACGCAGATCAAACAAGTGAGTTCATGTGCATATTCTCGGTAACACTACATAAGCCTATGATTACTCTGATTACTAATAATAGATATCCCATAACTCAACCTGTATCCTTGCAGATGGATCGATTGTTGAGGGCCATGAAGGCAGAGGTTGAAGTTTAACTTGGGGTGCAAGTTGGCTTTTACTGTTATGCAGATCTGCCCAATTAGTTCTGCTAATTGAAGCCAAAGGAATCTTTGTGTTGCATGTGTGTGCACATGTCTGTCTCTGTGTGCATGAGATATGTAGGAGATAAATAAAAATGGGGTTATCAATGGGAAAGTCAGGGTAGCACAACTGCTCCCATTGCTCAAGTACATTAAAAAATGAAATTTTTCTTCTTCTTGCCTGCTTGGTTTTAACTTTCCCCCCAACCAACTCACTGGAGCCAAAAGCAAGGCAAGCATTTTCCACCTTGCTGCCTAATTGGCAGTCTCACAGTGGCCTCTTGCAGCCTCTCACAAGTTTGGCTACGATGACTAGCCTTTTTCACGCCAAGCAGCATTAGCGCTGTTAACACCAGGCACCGGTACAAGCAAAAAGTCTCCTTGTGGTTATGATGTGACTTCATTCTGCTGACATCTGAGCAAAGAAAACACTGAAGAAGTCTGGACAGTTTCTTTATGTGCAAACAGGAAGAAAAGCGAGAGCTATGGCGTGGTCTAGTTTAAGAAGTTGGTGAGTCGCTGGGGATGCATCGCTGATAGAATCTGCAGGGACCATAAGGATGTACACAAGTTTAAATATCAACATAGCAAGAGTGGAAGGGGGTGTGTGGTCATGGTTGATAGGAGAAAGAGAAAGCCTACAAAATAACGTACTCCCTCTCAATACCTTCCTTACGTGTGTTGATTCACAGTCTCGATTTCCACTGCTTTCTCTAATATCTTTTGTATATTACTTTTTTTGTTTAGTTGCTAAGTCGGGTCTGACTCTTTTGCAACCCCATGGACTGTAGTCCACCAGTCTCCTCTGTTCATGGAATTCTCCAGGCAAGAATAATGGAGTGGGTTGCCATTTCCTCTCCAGGGGATCATCCCAACCCAGGGATCAAACCCATGTCTCCTGCATTGGCAGGTGGATTCTTTACTGCTGAGCCACCAGTGAAGCCCAGTATCTTTTATTATAGCATAATAATTGGGCAATGTCTTTCATCATAGTCTAATAAAAAAGCTGTCAGGTCAAGCTTTCGTTGAAAATTATTGAATATGCATCACTTTTGGAGAATTTGCTTGGGGACATGGCTGTTCTCCAGGTTTTGTCCACCACCACTTTTTTTTTAAAGATACCTGTCTGTGAATTTATGAGGGTTTTGAATCTATCATCTACACATTAGGAAGGACAGGGACCAACTTCCTCTGTTGGTTTGGAGTTTCACATACAATTGACTCACATCCTGATAATTGTTTGCCACAGAGACAGAAAATGCAACTGATCAGGAGAAGCCAGTCTATCTTACTCCACGGAATCTAATGGAACCTCCCAGTTGGTGGAAGCTGTTCACCTGGATCCATTCTACCTTCTAGGGAAATCTTTTCATGTGCTTTCTACCAACCAAGAGTAAGGTCTGAGGACACTCCTCTTCTTTGTTGCATTTTACCCTTTCTGACCTTTAAACAAAACAAAGTCCTGGAAACCATACTCTTCTAGCATAACTTCAGAGCTAATCCTCAGCAAAATGAGAAGTGTTCCATTATGTGTCCTCTGTACTTACGGTTCCTAACTTGCCTCAAGAGGTGCCAGATTGCCCACACTTCTTTCTCTCCCTACATTAGTAAGCTCCTTTTATTCACACCCAGACAAGTTTCTCCATCTCAGCACTCTTGACATTTGGGGCTAGATGATTCTTGTTGAGGGAAGTTGCCCTTAACACAGTAAGATGCTTAGCAGCATCCCTGGCTTCAACCCATTAGATGCCAGTAGAACCTTCTCTTTCCAGTTATAGCAATTTAAAAATATCTTTAGACTTTAACAAATATTACCTTGGAGACACCATTGCCCCAGGTAAACACCTGTCCAACTGAAAGAAACTTCAGTAATGATTCATTTCTAAGGAATTGTCCATATGCTATATGGAAACTGTCTGAGTCCCTGGTCCCTGGTCCCTGGTGGCTCAGAAGGTAAAGAATCTATCTGTAATGCAAGAGACCTGAGTTGTATCCCAGGGTCAGATAGATTCCCTGGAGAAGGAAATGGCTACCCACTCCAGTATTCTTGCCTGGAGAATCCCATGGACAGAGGAGCCTGGCAGGTTACAGTCCATGGGATCTCAAAGAGTCGGACACAACTGCACGACTAACATTTCCACTTTCGCTATGGAGATTGTCTAATAGTGGTGGAATCAGAGGCATTCACCAGCGTAATGATCTTCTTGGTGACCATAAAGTCACCTAATGAAGGTAGCCCCTTCTTGAGGTTAAGGTAGCCCATACAGTCATTAGCCGGTTTATCAGAATTATATAATTGAGACCTATAATAAAACAATCACAAGCTTTTGGCCCAAAGCAGTAGCAGTTTCAGGTGTAAAACCTCCTATTCATTGGACGTCTGGGCCAATGCACTCCCTTAAGATCCTGGAATAACTCTCAGCAAGGCAGAAGGGATGCTCCCCATCCCTCAAATGATGTATTTTCAAGCCCCAAATATACAGCTATAAAACCCAGCACTTAGGAGCCAGTATCTGTGTGCACAGTCTCACACAATTTACAGCCATAAGCAGAAGGTGATGTCATCAACGGAGACACATATTCCACACCTCGTTTTCCCGTGGTAGGATTTACACTTTCTTGGAGAATGTTGAGTTGGCAAAGAGTGTCGAAAGTGAGCAACAAAGACCTGGGGCAGGCACAAACTATTCTATAAGAGTAAAGCCCTATTCCTGTGTGGTTTGTGATCCGCCAAGATGTGAATGCTTCAGCACATTTTGTGCAATGTAAAATCATTTACCACGGGATGACTGAGGGTTGCTTTAAATAGAATGTGAAAAAATTACTATTGCAGTAAGGAGGCTGGCTAATGAATGTTAGCTTGTGGCAGAGTCCTTTTGGGGATCTGGCAAAGTCCGGCAACTGGCTGAAACTTAACACTAGGTCTACAGATTGGGCTGGGTGGTTCCAACTGCAGCACATCAGGCAGGTAAGCAGCTTCTTAGCCTAGGAACTCCTGTGAATTTAAGTCAAAGATTCTGCCTTCTTCTCTCGGAAAAAAAAAAAATAGTCTCCTAATCAAAATGAGAAGGACATTACCAGAACTTTTAAGGAGAATTAAATTTATATATTTGACCAATTATTTAATTGACCATTTATAATCCATTCATCTGAAGATTTTAGTTTCCCAGTCTATTATATTTGTATAGTGAATGACCTAATATTTATATTGGTTCCCCTGCTACTGATGAAATTTAAAATGTTAAATGATGTGTCCTAAATCTTCAGAGGTTATTCATTCCCAAAATGTATTTTTTTTTTAAAAAAAAGAAGACAATAGAACCCACCGCTTACTAATATCTGAAAAGACTGATCCCCCCCCTCCCCCCAGTTTGAAGATAGCTTATAGAATCACAAAGCCAAACTTGAAACCTGGCATTTAACAAATGCAAAGGCACTTCATTTGTTTGGCGTTTGATGAGGTGATTCTCTTGCTGAAAAAAAAAAAAAAATTAACTTGTGGTGAGATTTTTGCAAATCTATGGCTTTGGGATTAGTGCTAGGCAACTGAGGTAGGGGTGGTACATTCTTTCTTTGCTATGTGAGCTACATATTAATCACAATGTGGAGGGTAAACAAGATCAAAACGGGATGCCAAAGCCCAACACTTCTAATCAAGAAGGAGAGAAGTACATCACATCACGGAAGAGGTAACATCTATGATACTGCTTGAATTAAAAAATAAAGTGTTATGTCTGAGAGGAAATGGGCGGTTACTAACTTGAGTCTTTGAAGCATGGCCATCAGACAGTCCTGAATGTACCCAGCACACAGCACTGTATTTCCAGCCCATTCCCTCTTCTCTTAGCAACCAAGGGACAGCCTCAATGAATGCAAACAGAAGAAGGTTTGGTCCATAAAAACCCTCTCTCAAAATTTCAACAAGTCATGTATTTAGGGCATTTTTTCTTTTAAAAAGTAATAACCAAAGTCATGAATTCTTAACCAGAGTCACGAGGTAGTCTGATCAGCTTTGTTCTGAGCCTCCAGCAAGAATCCATCCAAACCTTCCCAGACAGTGATCACGTTCTTCCCCCTCCTCCCCTTATCACATTAAGACATATCCCTGTGACAACACCACTCCTGTTGGGCTGTGATCATCTATGGACATTTCATCTTTGATCCATAAGCTCTTCCAGGGTAGCCCTGTACCTTACCCATCTCTGTGTCTGCAGGGCCAAGAACACAGTGGTCATCTACACATTTCTGATGAAAGAATGAATGAATGAGCACCAAAAGGATGGGCACAATTATCTCATGGACTACTTTCTGTCTGAAGTTGACAAGAATTACAGGAACACTGGTAAATTTTTCCACCTGTTAGGTCAGAGGACGATGAAAAAAACTTGGCTTTCTCCTCTTGTGGAAAAATGAACATAATGAGAAGGAACTCAGTCAGGTAAGACATGTAGGATCTTGGAGCTGGACCTTATGTTCCCATCTCTTCAATTGTAGCTCAAGTTTTTTGTTTTTTTTTTTAAGTTATTATTTTTGGTAATTTTCCAGGAACATGTTGAATCAGGAACCACATATCAGAGAAATGATTATCTAACAGGGGAGACAAAGCAAATACCTTCACAAGTTCACAAAAATGAAAACTCAAGGTAAATGCTGGACATTGTGCTTCTTGATTTAAAGTAGCCTATAGAAATGACCCTTGAGACTGTTATTGTCCTGACCATTTTATAGATGTCATGAGAATGTGTGTGCATGCCAAGTTGCTTCAGTCCTGTCCACGTCTTTGTGACCCCATGGACTGTAGCCCACCAGGTACCTCTGTCTGTGGGATTCTCCAGGCAAGAATACTGGAGTGGGTTGTCATGCCCTTCTCCAAGGGATCTTCCCGACTCAGGGATCGAACCCAGGTCTCTTATATCTCCTGCATTGAGAGACAGGTTCTTTACCACTAGCACCACCTGGGAAGCCTGTCATGAGAGTAGTACTAATTATAGTGCTCTCTCTGAGGGAATCTCAGGAAGATAATTTTATATCAGCCATGCATTTGATTTTACGCTTCTTGAAGATACAGTAGATCACAGAAACATCAGTTTCTCTTCTGCTATTGGCTTCTGACAGGTTTGGAATCAATGAACAGCTCATCTCCAGCAAGTGTTTTGACTGATAACTTACACTTCTATTTCGGTCTCAATCTTGCCCAGATTTGTCTTTCTTCCCTAGTATTTCTTTTTGCTTCTTTACCTATTTCTAATAGATGTTATCTTTCTAGTTGGTGGCATTTTTTTATAAACTGCCATACATTTTTTAAAGAAATGTGGCAGAAATATTAAATATTTATAGAAAAACAGAAGCAATAATCAAAATATTTTATAATTTCTATGGCAGGGTCATTGACCAGTCAGAAAGGTGCCATCCATTAACAACAGAAATGCCAACCTGGTGCAGGCAAGTTTCATTACCTTTGCTGATAAATAAATTAAATAGCATAGGCTCAGGTAGAAGACACAACACCTGATGTGATTCAGGGGACCAGGAAAACAGTATCAATGAGGATAAGAAGTACTGAAACAAAAGTCAAAAAGATCAGAGCTGGAAAGCTTGGTTCTGTCTCTTATTCACTCTCTGAGTTTCAGGATTTCTCATATGCAAAAAAGTGAAAGAATACTTGCCTCTTTCATGGGGCTGGTAGGGAAAAAAAAAAAAAAAAGTGAAGACATATGAGTTTTTTGCAAAAAATCCGTTACTGTATTGAGGTGGAAATGCCACACCCCAGGTGATTATTTGGGCCTTTCAGTGAACATTTTCAATGAGTCACATCATTTTATTCCAGCTTTTCTCATAGCAGGGAAACATGGTCACACATTATAAACGTCTCTATGTTGGCCTCCTTGGACAATCTTACAGATTGCTACTGAAACTGGTGAGTTCCTCCACGGAGCAAAGTAGACAGACAGGGCTGCCAGGAGCTACCAGCCTGTGCACAGAAGCCTCCTCTACAGTGGCCTTGGGATCAGGCCACATGGCCGCGGGAGCCGCCGGAAAGGAGGAAAGGGTGGGTGAGGCCAACACTCAAGCCAGGCATTTCAACTTCAGCCCTGAGCCGGTGAGGTCATTTTCCATGTGTTCTCTGTTTCCACTAGATTCAATGTCTCATAAATGTTGAACACACAAAATCTGAACCCGTATGATGAGCCATCCAGGCCAGGGCAATGGCGCTTACCATCCTGGCAGGATTGTCTGGAGCTGGAATTATCATAGCCCAAGAATCAAGGCCGGCTTGAGATTATACTCTGTCCTCTATGTCCATGAGCTGTTTGTTCTCAGAGAGGGTAGCTCCAGTCTCTGGAGCAGTCACTCTATCATGCCTCTGGTGGCTCATACCCCATCTGGGCTACAGCCCCAGTTCTGACCGGGACTGTCTGTGTACCTTTGGGCTTCAGTTGCCTGAAATAGCTGCTGGGAATAGTAAGAGTACTGAACTCAGAGAGGTGGCAAAGATTAATGAGATGATTCACTAAAACACTTAGTTGTTGCTCATTGAAGCTTCTGAGTAAAGTATAACTATCATTTGTACCCCTACATGAGAATAATACCGTTTCAAAATCATTAACATTGCAAGGCCGCTACTAGTTGTTCAGATTTATCCCCAGCCCCTCACAAACATTTTTTGTTACAGGCACCTTGCACATGTTTTTCTATACTTGGTCTGCTTTAATTGTTCTGTTCCCTCTGCATGGAATGTTGTGATGTTGTGATATTAAGAAACAAGAAATACATTTCGTTCCCAGCTCCTGGCACAGAGCTTCCAAAACCCTTGGAATTTCCTGAGTGATTTTTTATACTCACAATAAGTCCTTTTCAACTGTACCTGAGTTTATACTATCGAAATGATGTTTTTGGAAAGTCCTTAAGGATGGGGAGGCTCATTTCATATAAACCAACCATGTGATTAGAGGTTTATCTCTTTCAGCTCTACCTTCCCCAACTTCCTCGGGAAGGGGAGAGGGGCTGGAATCTGGGTTCAGTCACCACTGTATGGCCAATGACTTAATCAGTTATGCCTATGTAATGAAGTCTCCAATCTCCATAAATACCCTATACAACAGGGCTGGGAGAGGTTTTGGCTGGATTGAACGCATCCAAGTGCTAGGAGGGTGATGAGCCCAGAGATGGTATGGAAGTTTCAGGTCTCTTCCTGCCTGTCCTGTGCATCTCTCCCATCTGACTGTTACTGAGTAGTATCCTTTTAAAATAAGCTGATAACTTAGTTCTGTGACCTATTTTAGCATGCTACCCAACCAAAGGAGGGATTTAGGAACTCCCATTTTATAGCCAGTCAATCAGAAGTACAAGCAACAATATGAGTCTTACAATTGGCATCTGAAACAGGCGGCAATCTTGTGGGAATGAACCCTTAACCTACACAGTCTGCTCTAACCCAGGGCAGTTCGTGTCCAAACTGAGTTTAACTGTAGGAGACCCAGTAGGCCAAGAATTGAAGAATTACTTGGTGTGGAAAACCCCACACATCTAACATCTAACATCAGAAGTGCTGGGTGTGAGTGTACAGAAAAACAGTGTGTTAGCAATGTTTTTACTAACTTTTAATTTTTACTACATCATTCAAGTACCAATTCAAGGTGAGCTCATCCAGGAAGTTTTCTCCTGTGTAATTCTCAGGATGAGATAGATGTCCATTCCATTTCATCTTGCTTCTTACATGAAAATCAAGTCTGTCTCCCACCTGGACCATGAGCCCTTTGAGGACAGGACATAAATTCCCCCAGTATAACCTAACTGAGAACAGGTTCTCAGTAACTACTGAATAAAATTATAGATAAACAAATGGTTTTAACATGGTGGGATCCTGGCATTGTGCACGAGCTTGTGAGGTGACTGCCCACTTGGTATTATTTCACTGATCCAAGGAAAAATCTGATATCCTCAATGCCTTTTCCACCAATGAGCTAGTTTCCACCAATGAGCTACAGCTCTAGTCATCCATGTATCTACGTACGAGTCCAGTGTTATGCTGGGCTCCAGGATTTAAAAATGAATCAGACCTGGCTCCTAATTGACAACAGCCTTCCTCTAGACTGATGATTTGAAATCTCAACTGAGTGTACACAGGAGGTCCTTCACTAAATGCCCTTTATGCCTTCATAACATGAATGAAAGATCTCAGATACATTTTGACTGGGAAACTGAAGGAGGAGAGAGGCCAACCTGAGAGATCCGTGGAGGGCAGAAGAAATAAAGCATCACCCACAATAAAGGGAAACAGCTAGAAGAGGTCAAGTCAGAAAAAGTCTCCCAGGATACAATTCTTAAGGAGCTGGTCAATGGAGAAGGCTTATCAACAACTGGACTCAGTGGGAAAGTGGTGTGAGAATAAGCATGCTTGAAAAGAAAAAGCCCAGTTGGGACTAACTAGACATGGGTTTGAATCTCATCTCTCCACTCAGTAGCTATATAAACATGCGCAAATCATCAAAACCTCTGATCTTTATAGTTTTCTCCTCTCTACAATGGAGATGGCCTCACAGTATTTTTTTGTGTGATGATTAAGTGAAATATGGCTTCCTTGGTGGCCCAATCTGTAAAGAATCTGCCTGCAGGAAACCTGAGTTTGACCCCTGGGTCAGGAAATCCCCTAAAGAAGGAAACAGCAAGCCACTCCAGTGTGCTTGCCTGGAAAATTCCAAGGAGAGAGGAGCCTGGCAGCCTACAGTCCATGGGGTCACAAGAGTTGGACATAACTTAGCAACTAAGCCACCTCCAAATGAAATATAATATCAAATAACCAGTTAGACTGCATGTACTCAATAAATGTTGTCCCTCTTCTCTCTTACTTTGATACAAAGCAATCCTAGGGTTCGGATGCACTTCTAATCTCTATGTCTTTGTAGGTGAGTATCTTTTTCAGAAACCTGTTCACCTACAAATCAGGACAGGAGCTGCTGACCAGGCAGGGTGACTCTGCATATATGCTTCTGGGCAAGTCCTGACTGGGGTTGCTTGGGTCTATTCCAGGTAAAGTGGTCTATTTGTGGACATCCTTTCTGGAACCAGGATGCAGAAGAGACTTGGACTGATTCTTGGTAAGATGAGCCCAGGCTCTCTTTGCAGACAGAGCTTCTAGAAGCATTGTCCTGGGCAGCTGAGGGAGAACTGAATGGTGAGGCAGTGCTGGGCCCCTAATTCCAGCTGCTACCATTTGGTAGCCAGGAGCTGGTCCTATGGCTCTCCCGGATCCTGGGTGATGCTACAGGTAGGCACAGGGGGTGAGAGGTGTGGGTGGGGCTGTGCTTCCTTCAAATGTGCAACTTCAAAGTCTCTGAGTATGTCATTTGGCGTGGAAAAGAGTCAGGGGCAACTGGAACTGTGGAATTTCCAAGTATAAATGGTCCCATTCAGAGCTGTGTGTCCCGTTGCACAACAAGGGAACAAGGAGATATTTGATGACATTAAATGGCCTTGAGCTCAAAACAAAGGGACACAACTTTCTTTGCTTTGTCTTCTAAACCTAAAGGCCTGTCCTATGTGATGGTAGGTTATGAAAACAAGCGATGACTTGTCCCACTCTGCCTTGGCAGAAGGCTTGCTTCTGGACAGAAATCTTGAGGCAGGCCCTCTGACCTGGGTTTTCCCAAAGGCTCAAGCATACATTGAATCTGGACAGTGAAAGATCTGGATTAAAGATCCAATCATCCAACACAGAGACAAGAACTCTCTGAGACAGATCTCCCTCCCTAGTTCTGGTAGCCAATCCATTAACAAATCCCTAATTACTCTTACACTGCTCCCATGTTTTGAATTTTGAGCAAGACCATTAGAGATTATTCTCTGCTATAAATGGTCCAGTCTGTTAAACTCCCCTCTGAGCTGTCTGTCAGTTTACTCCTTGGGTTCTGAGGGGCACAATCACCAAGACCATGTCTGGAAGAATTTCCCAACCACTGAAATCACAATGCCATCCTGAAACAAACTTATATTTAACAACTTATTCCAATAAGCTGGATGAGCAAGAACATCTTATGTGTATTTTAGGATTTATTTCTCAGGGGAAACTTACCTAGATGAGGAAATGGAAACTCAGAGAAATTGTCTAAGCTCAGAGGTCCCCAACCTCCAGGATCTAATGCCTGATGATCTGAGGTGGAGCTGATATAGTAACAATAAAATGTACAATAAATTTAATGCACTTGAATCATCCCTAAACTATCCCCTCCACCTGATCCATGGAAAAATTGTCTTCCAGGACACTAAACTAGTCCCTGATGACAAATAGGTTGGGGACAGCTGGTCTAAGGTATAGTACTAGTGAGTGGCAGAGCTGTGGATTCTTGTCCATCATCAGCATCATGTTACCTGTTCCAGCCCTTCCCATTGTGCTCTTGCCTCTGCAATTTTCCTCCCATGGGACCCTTCCTCCCCCAGGGGTCATTGTGAGGAAGGCACTTTGGTGGATATTGAAGGATATTACTAAAAATTCCTGGAGTACCTTTAAAAGATCTTAAAACAGGCTTTTGAAAACTTGTTTCTAAAAATAATTCAATTATTTATACCAGATATATACATATTGATCAATATCTGAATGTGTTAATTTCTCCAGGTACCAGTGGCTCAACGTCCCATGCCTAATTTAGAAATGTCATAAGGCTCAGTAAGTGCACACCTTCAGAATCACAACTCTAGGCTGCCACAAAGTATATTTTAAAGTGTGAAACATGTAAGTTGCAGGAATACAGTATCCCTGTGCAGAGAGAAACGGTAATTACTGGAATGCCAGCTCAAAACTGGGGAAGTGAAAGCCTCACAATGAAAATCTTGTGTTGCTGGTGCACATGTTTGGTCAGAGACATGAAATTTTAAAGAATCTTCATTTACAGGAATGATGCCAGCTCCTCTCTCTTGCACATCCTCTCAGTGGATTAATCACCAGGCCCCCGGGAACCACAATGTGACCACTATGTGAGGCGCCTTCTTCCCTGAAACAATGAAGTTCTGTCCGATTGTCTTTGGGAGGCATTTACAGCTCCAGGACATTGCTCTGTTTTATTGAAAGTACTCAGCACTGGCTTCTTGGGACATGGCTGGAAGGGCTGTTGAGCTGGATTGGGCAATAACAGATGTTCCAGTGGGACACTGAGACATCCTTAGTTGGGCGGGGCTGGGGGGGCACATTTTGAAAGGTGAAGAAGGCATAAGTGCATTTCACAAAGCTGAGTGTGACTGAGCTGACCCATTACGCTGTGTCCCGATCACAAGTCCTTAGCAGGGGTCTTCCCCACCTACAGGTCACAGGACTGAGAGAAACACAACTGCCAGAGCTGAGGCTCTTTGTCTTAATAATGATGAGATGGGATGAGATGGTTTCTGTTCTTCTGGCTGGGTAGAGCCTGGAATGCAGTAGCTGTGCCTGAGGCGCCGTGTGGAGGGTACAGAGGAACATTGTCATTCCCAGAAGAACGTGGCAGCCGCCACGCACAGTAGGCTGGCTGCTCTCCACCCCCATGTCTAAAGGCAGCAACTGAGAGCTCTTAAAATAATAAACAGCTGGCCGTGGGCTCCCTACACAATCCCAGAATTCCAGAACAATTGGATTTGACTGAACAGGTTTTCAACCACAGCACAGGAAATCCAGAGTCTAAAGACCTCCCACCCGCACCCACTGGCCTGGGCACCTGTTTAGAATGTTCACCCTGAAGGTTTGTGTCTGTAAGGCATTCTCCTACAGAACAGACAAGAGCAGGAGGATTCAGTGTTCTTGAGTTGAGCAATCTCATCTTCCATCTTTGGAGCACACGAACACAAAGGTACCTGGGGCTCTGAATCCTGTGTGGATGTGACTCATTTCTCATGTTGGAGGGGCCCCTCTACCTAGGAGATGACTCCCCAACCTTGTTCCCCTACCTCAGACCTGGAAATGGGGAGAGCGTAAAGTGGAAGATGAGGAGGAAAGGCAAGAATCTTGATGAGGTTCACAACAAAGACGTCTTCAGCAAGCCTGTTCTGAGCTTCCAGAGTGACTTTGTGGGTAGGGGTGATGGTAGTAACTTATCTGCAGCCTGAAAAAGTGAACATGAATGAAAACTGAGAATCGAAGAAACTGAGTTTTGTTTCTGGTTCTGCTATCTGCAGGTCATGTGACTCTGATAAAGTATTTAACATTTATGGGCCTCATTTTCCCCATCTGTAAAATGGGGAGAATAAAAAACTTATTCTGGAGTTATGCCCATAGTATGTAACTCATAAATATTAATTATTAACTGACTACTGGTTGCACAGCTAGTACCTACCTCCAAGTTGCTATGAGGATTCGCTGAAACAATATGTGCGACCCTTGCCTCACAAATGATAAACACGCACAATTTTGAAAGCATGGTGGAGAAGGCTACAACCTCTCTAAGGAGCCCTGAGGAGACTCCACGAAAATGTGGGGCTTCATAGGATGCGAGGTGTAGAATAAGTGCCATACTAACAGGTATTCTGTGAGGAATAGTTTTCATGGGGAAATATTCAGGAAATTGAGTTAAACAAACTTAAATAGATTTCTATCCTGCAGGATCTCTCAGAGTGTGTTGTAAATTTCCAAGAGACATAAAAGGTACCTCTTTTTAAGTTCACTTGATCATCAAACCCTTTTTCACACAGTTCTCCAAAATCTTGAGTTCCCAACTGATATATTAAAGAATACAGTTGGGGAAATAGTTGCTTTAGATATGCCCCCAGGAAGAAGAAGATTTAATCCCACCCTCCAACCCAAGAAATAAACTCTTTAGTTTCAAGGGCTGGACACATGTTTTCTTTCTTCCCTTTGCCAGGCATTTCACAAGGCTGTGACCACTGCAAGTTATTTTTATGCTGAATTGTTTTTTATCTTCAGAATGGAAATAAATATCTATAAAGAGGACACAGGCTTCCCAGGTGGCTCAGGGGTAAAGAATCCACCTGCCAAAGCAGGAGATGTGAGCTAAATCCTTGAGTCGGAAAGATCCCTTGGAGAAGGAAGTGGCAACTCACTCTAGTATTCTTACCTGGAGAATCCCATGGACAGAGGAGCCTGGCAGGCTACAGTCCATGGGGTCACACAGAGTCGGACATGACTTAGCAACTAAACAATAGCAACAAAGAGGACATATCAGCCAATGGTTTAAATTCCTAACTCACCAATATCTAGAGCAGTTTCTGGAGATGGAGACTAGACACAGTTTACCTGCTGAATAGAAGTCACATCCACAGAGGTAAAGGGAAGGATCGGTGTGGCAAAAACAGCCCCCCAGCCTCCAGACCAAATGGATGAGGAGAATGAGATCTAGTTTTCTCATGCTCTGAAACACTCAGAGAGCCACCAAAGGCCCCTGCGCGAGTCACGGGTATGTCCCACAACAGAGCACAGAAGAGTCCAGAAAACAAAGGACTGTCTTCTCCAAAATTATCCATACCCTCAGGTCAGTCCAGTGGTACAAGGAACTAGAAGCTGATGACAGAACTTCTTTCATGCTTATCGTCATTTGGAAAAGAAAATAGAGATTTGCAATTAGCCAGGACAGATCTTTAGAACCACTCAGTGAGTCCCAAATTATATCAGGCATTGGTGTTTCATCATCATCCAGGAAGAGAACTTCCTTTTTGGGGAGATGACATCATTTATCTGGATGTTGGGGTATCAGAAAAGGGGCCCACCACCTCAAAGAGGAGGAGCTTCTTTTCCAGGTGAAAAGAAGCAACTCAGTGATAGGTTCAAGGAAAAACCCACAATATTTCCAGCCTCGCCTGCTTCTGCTCATGGTTCTACAGCCACCTGACCTGAAAGGGATGTTGGAAAGTTGCTCCATCCACATGTGGAGCAAAGGGAAATCAAAAGAAGATTCCCCCCTTTTTTGCTGTCTTAAAAGTCTTATCCTAAATGTCCTCCAGTCTCTAGGGTAAATGTCCTTTCCTAGATCATAACCCAATTCATTTCTAATTGCTCCTCCACCAAATTCATTTTGAGTCCATTCAAATCCTACACAAATCTTTAGAGTAAAAGTGAGAATAAATTAAAACTTAAGGTACAGAATGAGACTGAGTTATCAATTGTTTTCACTGGAGAGATACTCAGTTTCCTTAATTAATGAGGGTTGGGGGAAGGCAGGTATTAAATTAGAGAAATAGCATGGCCTGGTGGGAAAACATTGAACTAAAATCCCAAAAATACAGGTCTAAGACACTGGGTGAAAAAGTTGGCTCCTACATTATAGAGTGACTGTAAATACCTTTCTTTTTACTCTCTTGGTTCTTCTTCTGTAAAAGAGGTATTGAGTTTGGGCCCTCTGGGTTTAGCATTCCAGAACCAGGATGTGAGGAGATGGGAGAGAATGTCTCTTAACTTGATTTTTGCATGTATTTTTCTCCTTCTGTTTCTGTAGATCAGGAGGAAACCAGTGATGTGAACTCCCCAGTGAACTCCTGAGAGGTAGTGTCTCCATCCACACAGGCCTAAGATGCTATCAGTAGAGAATTTTCCACCTTTGCTAACATTTCTTATCTTCTGTCATCTGCATGGTGACTGTGAAAAATGCTGTCAGCTGGGTGTTTCTGATTCATTTTTGTGATGGTCCCATGATGTCTGAAGAAGTTAAAGTTTAAACTCTCTCCCTTCCCGTTGGCCTTTATAGCTCTGTGGATCCTGCCAGTAACTGGGTTGATTCCTAAGGCTTGAGCTCTCTAGAAAGAAAGATGTCCTGACCAGGGTAAGTGTCTGTATTTGCTGAGCTGAAAACTCACCCAGGTTTTAAAGGAGTCTCTTATACGGCAGCAATAAATGTGAGCCAGCCTGTCAATGCCTCCATTTTCAGAGGGTGTGATGAAGATCTCTATCTAGGAATAAACTTCCTCAAAGATAAAACAACAGGTTTGAGCTTCGGAAAACAATGGTAATATTGTCTGGGGATTTGGAGACGCTGCTCCTAAAGGCACTTAGAGAACAGAGTGTACTCTTCCCATTGATCCTGACAATTTATGTATTGTTCAGGAACTAGCCTCAAGCAAAGTCAGGGAAAAGTCAGTATTTGAGGGCCTTTAAAACATTAAAATCCAACTGCAGTCTCCAACAGATAGAGAGAATTTTTTTTTTTAATATGATGCACTTTTACAGTCACACAGGCCAGGATGCAAGGTGCTTTCTGTCTCTCAGCTCTAGCTTCAAAGGCGTCTGGAGTAAATGCAAGTGTGTGCAGCACACACGTATACAGGCTGTCTATATTGGCACATGTGTCAGTGCTACTGGGTGTGTGTGTCTGTGCACAGTGTGGCTGATGGAAATGGGAGATGTAGTGCTAGTTTTAGGGGCAGAAGAGGTGAATGTCAGCACTTGAGGACAGTGGGATGCACACGCAGGTACCTATGTGCACACTCACCTATGGCAAGTATGTTTTTGTGGGTGGTGAAAGAGGGTTTTGTAGAAATACATGACTGTGGATAGGCCCACAGAATTATCAGCAGTCATCACATTAGACTCAGTGAAGACACCTCTGTTCCAGCCCAAACCCCAGTGGCTCTCAGACTTGTACACTCACCGCAGAGTTTTCCCAAGTGCCTACTGTGTGCCCAGTCCTGTATCAGACACTGTAATAAAAAAGGAAAAAAATACAAGAGAGAGAAGATGAGGCTTATCTCTTCAAATAGGCCACCACATAATATGAAAGATAAGGTGTGTATGCTTGAAAGGCTAACACTTCTGAGCAGAAAGAAACCTGGTCCAGGCAGCATTATAATATTCGTCTGTTTGGGGGAGCCTGGTGGGCTAGAGTCCATGGGGTCACTAAGAGTCAGACATGACTGAGTGACTTCACTTTCTTATGCACTGGAGAAGGAAATGGCAACCCACTTCAGTGTTCTTGCCTGGAGAATCCCAGGGACGGGGGAGCCTGGTGGGCTGCCGTCTATGGGGTCGCACAGAGTCGGACACGACTGAAGCGACTTAGCAGCAGCAGCAGCAACCTCACGCTAGGATGTCTTTAACTACACAATTTATGAAGGCAACAATAAAGATTATTTTCAACACGCTGAGTGAATTCTCTCCCAAATGTAACTGAGGTTCTTTTTTATGTACAGTTAATGTAGACTCTGTCTTAACAAGACAAACAGTAAATAAAATATTTACTCATTGAAGTGTGAGACAGGCTTTGGATTTTTTCTCGTTAAGGAGCCGCCAAGGACGGTGTAAGGATTAAATAAATGATGATGGTGATGGTGCTGATGATGACGTCAGTATGATAAGATTGATGATAGATATTAAGTTCTTAAATAATCTGGGCATTGTGGGAAATGATTTCCATGGATTTACATGATGAATTTGGATCGCATCTCAGTGCAATGGGGAAAAGAGATCTGATGAAGGAGAGGTCTGAAAGGAGACCCAACAGAGAACTGACGGACAGAGTGATGGATGTGGGGATCTGGCTCTTTCCCACAGGAATTTAGAACCCTCCAGTGACTGGAAGTCTTGCCTTGAGCCTCAGCGTTCAGATCTTAACTGTGTGAGCATGAAGAGGAGGTCACTTCTCAGGGATTGGTAGTCATCCTATGGCCAAGATATTCAATCCCAAGCCTGTCCTACCTCCAGTCATTCTACTCCCAGATCACTGCTTTAGAAAAACTCTTCCTGAACCACTCATCCTGAAAAACCCCACTCTTTTGGCTCAAAGGAGAAAGAGTCTGCCCGCAATGCTGGAGACCCAGCTTCGATCATCCCTGGGTGGGGAAGATCCCCTGGAGAAGGGAATGGCAGCCCACTCCAGTGTTCTTGCCTGGAGAACTCCATGGACAGAGGAGGCTGGCAGGCTACAGTTCATGGGCTTGCAAAGACTTGGACATGACTGAGCGACTCACACTTTCACTTTTCCAGGGCGTAGCTTACAGGGGAAGCACAGACTCTTAGTTGGCCACAGCATCTCCATTAGTATCCACACTAATAACTGTCTCTCACATTTGTGCAGGACTCTGTAGTTGATGTAGAGCACTTTCACATCCACAGTTTGAGTAAACAGAACAACAATCACCCTTCGGAGTAGGTAGGATTAGTCACTCCAAGAGCATCACAGAGCAGATCAACCTAGGTGAAAAGAATAAGGTAAGAATCGCTTACTAGTAATTGCCAAAGCATTTATGTGTTCAGTCAGTTGAGTTCAGTTCAGTTGCTCAGTCGTGTCCGACACTTTGCGACCCCATGAATCACAGCACGCCAGGCCTCCCTGTCTATCACCAACTCCCGGAGTTTACTCAAACTCATGTCCATTGAGTTAGTGATGCCATCCAGCCATCTTATCCTCTGTCGTCCCCTTCTCCTCCTGTCCCCAATTCCTCACAACATCAGGGTCTTTTCTAATGAGTCAACTCTTCGCATGAGGTGGCCAAAGTATTGGAGTTTCAGCTTCAGCATCAGTCCTTCCAATGAACACCCAGGATTGATCTCCTTTAGGATGGACTGGTTGGATCTCTTCGTAGTCCAGGGGACTCTCAAGAGTCTACTCCGACACCACAGTTCAAAAGCATCAATTCTTCGGTGCTCAGCTTTCTTTATAGACCAATTCTCACATCCATACATGACCACTGGAAAAACCATAGCCTTTACTAGACGGATCTTTGTTGGCAAAGTAATGTCTCTGCTTTTTAATATGCTGTCTATATTGGTCATAACTTTTCTTCCAAGGAATAAACGTCTTTTAATTTCATGGCTGCAATCACCATCTGTAGTGATTTTGGAGCCCCCCAAAATAAAGTCTGACACTGTTTCTACTGTTTCCCCATCTATTTCCCATGAAGTGATGGGACCAGATGCCATGATCTTAGTTTTCTGAATGTGGAGCTTTAAGCCAACTTTTTCACTCTCCTCTTTCACTTTCATCAAGAGGCTTTTTAGTTCCTCTTCACTCTCTGCCATAAGGGTGGTGCCATCTGCATATCTGAGATGACTGATATTTCTCCTGGCAATCTTGATTCCAGCTTGTGCTTCATCTAGCCCAGCATTTCTCATGATGTACTCTGCACATAAGTTAAATAAGCAGGGTGACAATATACAGGCTTGACGTACTCCTTTTCCTATTTGGAACCAGTCTGTTGTTCCGTGTCCACTTCTAACTGTTGCTTCCTGACCTGCATATAGGTTTCTCAAGAGGCAGGTCAGGTGGTCTGGTATTCCCATCTCTTTCAGAATTTTCCATAGTTTATTGTGATCCACACAGTCAAAGGCTTTGGCATAGTCAATAAATCCACGTGTTAAATATGTCTACGTGTTAGAAGTCATCAAGTGTTTAGAACTACCCAGTGGTCAGCACATGATAATCACTGTACCTTCTATATTATAGGAGTGCTCAGTCCCTTAATGGTCACACAGCCTCTGAAGTAGACCATCACACTAAACTGCCTCTGCTCAAGCAGCAGGCAGCTAAGATTGGGAATATGGATGCTTGTGGCAAGAGCCAAGGCCATGAAGGCCTATTCTAATTCTCAATCAAGCCTATTCTAATACTCAATACTGGATCTCTAAGAGCCAAACTGTATTAAAAGTAACTTTGCTTACGTTCATCAAAATACTTACCTATTGTCAATGTCCTGAAATCATTATACTTATTTTTGTATCACTTCTGGCTAAAATGAATCCAAAAGAGTAGTGTTCTTTTGTTTGCTATTTATTTATTTTTAACAATTTCAGGTTTTCCTGTATCCCGTGTTTCTGAGTATAAGTTTGAATGCTCATGGACCTAGATTTTTGACCTAAAATAAATTTAAGATGAATCAAGAGTGTCCCAGGTAAACTAAGCTGCATTTCTCAGGTGGTCAGTGAAGCTGTGCAGGCCTCTGAACTGAGGGTGTTGCCAGTTGTTGTGTGTTATATGTGGCTGGTCTCTAGTGAGTTGAAATTGCACTCTGCAAATAAAACAAACTGATATTCATCTCTTTGACTATATAGATACTTTTAAAAATGTAATCCTGGCTGATTTCTTAGGGAATGCAATCTCAGATCAGTTCAGTTCAGTCACTCAGTCTTGTCTGACTCTTTGTAACCCCATGGACTGCAGCACACCAGCCCTCCCTGTCCAACACCAACTCCCGGAGTTTACCCAAACTCATGTTCACTGAGTCAGTGATGCCATCCAATCATCTCATCCTCTGTTGTCCCCTTCTCCTCCTGCCTTCAATCTTTCCCAGCATCAGGGTCTTTTCAAATGAGTCAGCTCTTCGCATGAGGTGGCCAAAGTATTGGAGTTTCAGCTTCAACATCAGTACTTCCAATGAATACCCAGGACTGATTTCCTTTAGGATGGACTGGTAGGATCTCCTTGAGCTCAAGGGACTCTCAAGAGTCTTCTCCAACACCACAGTTCAAAAGCATCAATTCTTTGGTGCTCAGCTTTCTTTATAGTTCAACTCTTACATCCATCCTTACATGACTACTGGAAAAACTATAGCCTTGACTAGATGGACCTTTGTTGGCAAAGAAATGTCTCTGCTTTTGAATATGCTGTCTAGGTTGGTCATAACTTTCCTTCCACTGAGTAAGCAGCTTTTAATTTCATGGCTGCAGTCACCATCTACAGTGATTTTGAAGCCCCTCAAAATAAAGTCAGCCACTGTTTCCACTGTTTTCTCATCTGTTTGCCATGAAGTGATGGGGTTGGATGCCATGATCTTTGTTTTCTGAATGTTGAGCTTTAAGCCAACTTTTCCACTCTCCTCTTTCACTTTCATCAAGAGGCTCAATCTAGGGGAAAATAATTTAAAAGCCATCTTCATTTCCACCCACTAAATATTAATACATTTCCCTTTCTTTGGGGGTCATAGCTGGGCCAATTTCTGCTTTGTAATCCTCTCACCAACTTCCTGGCATAAGCTGATTTTCAACTTGTCCTTTGTTTTGGCCAACCAAGGTCAAGATCACCCTCAGCCTCCGAACCCATGCTTCTTGAGCTCCTCAAACCAGTGGAAGCCCGCTGAATTTTATTGGGCAAGAGAATGACATAGAGAAGGAGTTATTTAACTCTGTGCTGTAACTCTGAGCTGCCAGGTGCATAATGAGAATATTACCTATTTTTAAAGACCTCTAGGTAATAATTATGGAGGAGGGAGACTGATGTGTATAAGACTCGGCAGATAAAGCATATCTGATATTTTAAATTTCATTTCTATGGCACTGATTCATATGTTATTTTGGGCAGGTTACAACCTCTCTCTGGGCCTCTAAGATTTCCATCTATAAAGTAAAGCTTTCTAAATATCCATCCAGGCTTGGCACACTATGGTATTCTCACCCTATTCACAATGCATAGTATATGGTAAGATGACTTTCCTGTTTCCCAGTTTCTTCCACTGTCTAGTGTCAAAGAAGAGACAAAGGCATTGTACGCAGATCATGGGGTCTTTTTGCTAAAGAGGAGGTAACATCCAAGGCAAACAGAAATTATGACTCTTAGGATGTTTCATATTAAAGGGGATGAGAGAAACTGACCAAAGAAGAGAGGTCATTGAGTCCATGGTCAGGAGGAAAACAATGAAGCAGTTACAAACATACCCACTCTCTACCCCAACCCTCCCACCTCCAAATCAGTCACTGAACTAAAGCAATACCTATGCAACTTTTTAAACTTGGACTTCATAAAACGATGCCCATAACTTAAATGGATACATCATATATGTTCCACTGGGGACATTAGAAATCATTAAGATAAATCTTCTTGTTTTGTAAGGTTTTGAATAACCTTTTGGGAAAATCTCTTGTTTGCCTTGGTGAAGTACTGATGGGGCTTATTCATGGCTCAGAGATGAGTAAGAATATCTCCATCTCATCCAGTGATTTATCAGGCTGACTTGAACATTTCCAAATGAAATTTTTTTAAAAGAAATTTTGCCAGATTTTTTTTTTTCCATCTCCCTCTTGGTAGCAACTGAAGTTCTGAATTCAGTGAATATATGTTAGACACTGTTTACTTGAACTTTCTAAAACAAACTGTTCATCTTGGGTGTAACAGAAATGCTCTCTTTTTTATATTACTGTTCCCATGCCTCTCTGCAGAGGCTCGCCAACACAAACACCTACTTACAGGGCTGTACTCCACCACTGTTCGCTCTTTGGTGAGTCTGCCATTGGATTTCAGTCGATAAATTTGCATTTAGCGCTTAATTTGTTCAGTATGCCTTACTAATTTGGCAATATTTATTTTGGCCCAGAAAGCATAAGGCAGCTAAATTCTTTTGTTTTGTTTGGTGTATGCTTTTTTTTTTTTTCATTTTCATGAAAGGATTTGAGATATGAAAAAGTTCCAGTGTCATGGACAGAACTGGTTTCCTGTTTATGCGTCACCATAAATATGAAAGGTGCTGGGTGACATTTCTCAGCTGAGAGAGTCCATACAGCTCTGTGTGGAGAGCAAATCTTCAAGCAGGGTGGTCTTGAGGTGACTTGCTGACCTTGTATAATGTCAAGAGGAATTATTGTTAAAGTACAGTAGCCAGATACCACACACACACCCACACACACACACCCCCACACACACACACACCCACACACACACAGAACTTTAATGGTTTTTCTCACCCTTGTTATTATAGGGACAAGAATTTAATTGTAATATCTTTAGGTTCTCCAAATCAATCTTCATCTTTCAGGAAAAGAAAAGTGTCAGAAAGTGTATTCATATCTGTAGCTTTTTTGTTTGTTTGGTCTGTGTGTCCTTTCACAAGGCTCCTCCACAGAAACAAATCTTCCCACACAGCACCATTCCAGAAACTTCTTCTGTTAGATATGGGATTGCAGCTCTGTGGCCCCTTTTCTTTCCCTCAGAGGAATGCTGCAGCCAGAGGGACTCTTACACAGTCCTTGAAGAGTTCATATTAAAGAATCTCTGAGAACACAGTAGTTACCAGACTCTGACCTTCCTAAGACCAGAGTGGTTAGGGAAGAGTGGCCCCCACGGTCTGAGTTTGACATTGTTGTTCACTGGAACATAGTAGGCAAAGAGAATGCTTCCTAGAGAGGAGGCTGTTCTCAGTCAAAGACAAGTAGCTTTAATGCCTAAATCTTGTGAAAGTCTCAGAAGAATTGGGTTTATGGCGTCAGACTCCCTCCATCCATCTCAGCCCTGGTCTCTTCCAATTCCCAACCCACAAGCACTCAGAAGTTGGTCTGCGATATTAACACTGTACTTTTTGCAAAATGAATCAACTTGAGTCATGAACAGCAATGCTATCAAGGCTAATATTTCTCCTCACACAAATAAGACACTGCCCATGAAATTCTGAAACCCTTTCCAGATCACTGAACCCACTTCCTGAACACGTCATGGTTTTTGTTTTTAGTATAGCTGATACACTTGCCAAGCTATTCCATCTGCTCTGAATGCCCTCTCTTGCCCTCACATAAAAACTCACACATTTGCTCCAGGAGTCAGTTTCAGTGTAACCACTTCAGTGACTCCTTTGCCAACTTCCCAAGCAGGAAGTTCTTTCCTCTATGCTTCCCTTGGTCTTTGCATGGTACTTTCATTTGCTCCTTTTGTCATGCATGCCTTGTTTTATTTATTCAAATAATGTATATTTTAATGCCATCTGTACGCCAAACATCATGCAAGTCACTTTTCCCCAAATATTGCAATATTTGTCTTTGAAAATTGTCTCTCCCACAAAACTGTTAGGCTTGTGACATCAGGAAATTTGTCATTTAGATCTTAGAATTCCAAGTTCCCAAAGCAGGTTAAGTGGTTTCCTTGCTCAGAAATTATGTTTACAATAAATAATTTAAAGCCTTGGATTTTGTATAGGTTCAACCCAAACTGATCATTGTTCTTTTGATAATCTAGCTTCTTACCATAGTAAGCCTAAGTTGTACTTTCATGTATTAGCCGTAGATGAAGGAAGCATTGGATAGTTCATGATATATATCTGGGAAAAGATACTGTCTCAATTTCTTTGTTTATAAACAGAGAGGAAATACTTATACTGTTAATATAAGAAGTAAATAAAGTGTGAAATGTATTTTGCATTTTATGCCAATGTTCTTTGAGTGGTAGCCATGAGTCTTAATGATCTACATAGTCAGGAATCTTGTCAAAAATAGCATTATTAAGTTTTAGAACAACACATAGTAGAAAATGTGGGAGCATTGCCAAGGCTGAGCTGAGTGATTCAAATACAACATGATTCAAATACAGTCAACAAAGATGCCTGTAGGGTCAGGTCAAAGAATCAAGTTGATGTCACTATCATTCAATTACTCAGATATAAAGGTTTGTGCAAACGTGATACTGAAATGTAGCCAAGATACCCAAAAGGAGTTCTAGGGTATGCAGTACCCCCAATCAACTCCATATTGCTCACATCAATAACAAGCATATGTGAAATGGCCAACTCTTTGTAGTTTTAAGGCACTGTTTTAGGATGACTTCAAGGACTGGGCATTTTCTCCAAGAGCATGGACTGGCATCTTGGCAGTAGGAGTGAGATTTATGCTGGAACAATAGGCATAAACAGAACCATCCTAAGTGTTAGTGCTAGTTGCTCAGTTGTGTGGGACTCTGCGACCCCGTGGACTGTAGCCTGCCAGGCTCCTCTGTCCATGGAATTCTCCAGGCCAGACTCCTGGAGTAGGCAGCCATTCCCTTCTCCAGGGGATCTTCCTGACCCAGGGATGATCAAACCCAAGTCTCCTGCACTGCAGGCAGATTCTTTACTGTCTGAGCCACCAGGGAAGCCCAAGACCAGAATGTGATGTGCTCAGCTGCTCAGTCATGCCCCACTCTTTGGGACCCCATGGACTGTAGCTGCCAGGCTTCTCCATCTGTGGAATTTTCCCCTTAAGAAGAATGGAGTGGGATGCCATTTCTTATTCCAAGAGATCTTCCTGATCCAAGAATCGAACCCATGCCTCTTGTGTCTCCTGTATTGGTGGTGGATTCTTTACCACTAGCACCTCCTAGAAAGCCTCTATCCTAGACAAAGTGAAATGTATGTAGGATGAAAAAAAAGTCCCTCTTAGGGATGATGGAATCTTAAATGACCCTACTTTTCTAAGTTTTAAATTTCACTACTAGAATTACACAACTTTCACAAATGTCAGGCTATTGATTAACATTGTTCTGGATGCATTGAAGCCTATACACTTAGTAAAGATATAGAAAATATGAAGAATCTGAACAGCTTAATTAGTAAGTTTGGTTAAATAGAGAGATAGAGAATACTGAACACCCCCAAACAATAATATATGTTCGTTTAAAGCACACATACTTAGCAGGCATCAGTGGTAGGCAGAATTTTACAGTGGTTCCCAAGAACCTGACTTCTGGCATACACATTGCTTCTCCTGGTTATTCAAATACTGATGTTGTAAGAGGATTTTACAGATAGGATTAACATCTCAAATCAGTTGATCTTTCTGTTGTTTTGGTCATTCAGCAGCTCAGTCACGTCCAGCTCTTTGCAACCGCATGGACTCAGCATGCCAAGTTCCTTTGTCCTTCACTATCACGTGGAGGTAGCACAAATTCATGTCCATTGAGTTGGTGATGCGATAAGAGAGGGAAATTGTCCATTTGGATTTAACTTAATTCAATGAGCCCTTTAAATCTGAGTCTAGAGTATAGAGACAAAGTCAGAGATTCAAAGCATGAGAAAAATTTGATTCTAAAGAGATTTTCTGTCACTGGATTTGAAGATGGAGAGAGTAACAAGACTTGGAATACAGGTGGACTCCAGGAGCTGAGAGCTGGCAAAGAAATGGGAACCTCAATCCTACACCTAACAAGGAAGTGAAAGCTACCAGAAAGAAGAATGAGCTCAGAAGCATATTCTATCTTGGTTCCTCTACTCAGCTATCACAGTGGTTGCCACACTGTGAGAACCTGAGTACCGAGATTTCTGAGCTAAATGGCTAATAATGTTAAGTCTTTAAGTTTGAGATAATGTTATGTGGCAGTACAAAGCTAATACCGTATCAAACAATTTATAAAACATAGCCATTATCTCTGATTAAAATTTAATAAAGTCAGAAATGACAAAATATGCTCCTCAAAGTCCCATAAATCTGCAATTTTTTTAAAAAAGTAATTCTAAATAGCCCACAATTCAAAGGACAAAACAAAACAGGTTTTACAAATATTGAGAAATAAATGATAAAGGTATACTGTGTCCATAGATAAGAAAAGTCAATAAAATATACAAGTCAATTCTCTGTAAACTGAATCCACTGATTCCATACAATTCCTTTAATACATCCAAAAAATTCTGGTGAATTTTTTTCTAAAAATTTGGTGGAAAAAAGCAAGGTGATCCAAATGTTCCGATAGACAATTGTTTTTCAAATTTCTTATTGAAAAGAAAGAAGCTGCAGTAAACAATCTTGGGATTCCCTTGGTGGCTCAATGGTAAAGAATCCTCCTGCCAATGCAGGAGTTAGGGGTTCGATCCTTGATCCAGGAAGATTCCCACTTGCCATGGAGCAACTAAGCCAGTGAGCCACAACTACTGAGCCTGTGCTCTAGAGGCCAGGAACTGCAACTATTGCAACCCTTGAGTTCTAGGACCCGTGCTCTGCAACATGAGAAGGCAAAAGTTGCTCAGTTGTGTCCGACTTTTTCTGACCCCATGAACTGTAGCCTTCCAGGTTCCTCTGTCCATGGAATTCTCCAGGCCAGACTACTGGAGTGGGTAGCAATTCCCCTCTCCAGGGGATCTTCCCAACCCAGGAATCGAACTGGGGTCTCCTGCATTGCAGGTGAATTCTTTACCAGTGGATCTACCGGGGAAGCCCAACAAGAGAAACCACCACAATGAGAAGCCTGAGCACTAGAGAGTAGACCCTGCTCACTGCAACTAGAGAGAGAAAAGTCCACACAGCAACAAAGATCCAGCACTACCAAAATTAAATAAATAAATTTATTATTATTTTTTTAATTTTAAAACAATTTTGTCCATAGCAATATGAGAGCTTTTGTGAGAATATTAAAAGACAGATGAAGAGGACCCCACACTTAGCCCCTCCCATGGGAACAGCAAAATTGCAATTATTGGTGAGAATCACCTGAAGACTAGCAGAGGATTTTGTTTTTTTTTTTTTTTTTCACAACTGAGAGTATATAGGAGGAACCACACTAATGTGGATAGGAGAAGCAGAGACAACTGTAGTCAGGGACTACACGATCAAGTAGGTGACCCACGAACAGGAAGATATCACAGCTGCAGAGATTCTCCCTAAGGCTAAAGATCTAAGCCTCACACTTAGAGGGCTCCCCAAGGTGGTATGTAATAATCTAAATTTCTTTATTTCCCAAAATTGTTTTAAATTATTATCTGATAAGTGGTTATTTTTGTTTTTATTGAAAAAAATCATTTTAGTTAAATAATTGTAGGAAAATAATCACTACAGCTTTATTGCACGGTCTGAGAATTAGCCTTTAAAATGTCTTTTGTATGTTTTGGAATTTATTGAAAGAATGTTTTGATTATCTAGTTTATAGATTACATGTGTCCCTTTGCACTTCCATTTTTATTTGCATTCTAATTTATTTTCTTCATATATTCAATATTATATCATTGAATAAAGATGAATAATTATTACTACATATATTGTGGATTTTTTTAAGGATCACATCATATTAGTCATGTTTTTATTATTTTCTTTGTATTAGGATGTTTTGACAGCTTATGACTAGGAAAAGACTAGACCTGCTGGGGGCTAAGCCATTTTTTGGAGGCAGCAAACGATTCAGCTAGAATCATGCATTTTTTTTCCCCCAAACACTAACCTTGGAGGTGATATGAAACATGAGTGTGCTACAATATATTTGGGAGCTTTTAAGAGAGTAGATCCTAAGAGTTCTGATCAAAAGAAAAAAAATGTATTGTTTTCTATTATTTTTTGGTGTCTGTGTATATATATATATATATAAGATGATGGACATTAACTAAACTTACCAACGTAATTATTTTGCAATATATTTTTCAAGTCACTTTGTTATACACTTTAAAATTACGCAGCACAGTCTGAAAATTGTGAAAGCGTAGTGAGAGTGTTAGTTGCTCAGTCATGTGAGAGACCCCATGGACTATATAGCTCACCAGGCTCCTCTCCTCTGTCCATGGAATTCTCCAGGCAAGGATACTGGAGTGGATTGCCATTCCTTATATCCCACTAAAACTGAAAAGAAAAAAAATAAAATCCTCTAAAGCAAAGGAGCCCCGAGTCCTCCTAAAAATTTGATAATTCTGAATTGATTGGCAGATGGTGGAAGAGGGAAATATAATTCCTCCTTGATTTAGTGGGAGCAGGTTTCTACCATTCTTAGGAGAATTGCATGATCAGGGCCACATGAGTTTCCCCAAACAGAATTATAGTCTCAAGGTTGTGGAAGTGACTCCCAGTTTTGGATGAATATTAGTCAAAGTATGAATATGAATATTCATCCTAATTGTTGGTAGAGGTATGAGATTTCATCTTCTATTGTGTCTTCATAGGAATTTTAGAGGAAATTTGAAAGATCTAATTGGATTTTGAGTTTGAGATGCTTGGCATTAAAAAAAAAGGTCTTAGCTAAAACCATAGTCAAATCCAGGCTCTAAGGCTATAAAACTGAAAAGGTTAAAGTTATGTGGGTCACTTTAATAGCAAGAAGAGAGGTACTGACTCTTGGGACTTCCTTGGCAGTCCAGTCACTAAGACTTTGTGCTCCTAGTACAGGGGTTCTGGGTTTGATCCCTGGTCAGAGAGCTAGATCCCACATACCACGCCACAACTGACAGTTCCCATGCCACAATTAAGATTCTACATGCCGAGGACTTTTCTGGAGGTAGAGTGAATAAGAATCTGCCTGCCAGTGCAGGGGCCACGGGTTCAGTCCCTGATCAGGGAAGATTCCCCATGCTGTGGAGCAACTGAGCCCATGCCCTACAACTCCTGAAGCCCACACACCAGAGAGCCTGTGCAACAGCAGAAGCCGCCACAACGAGAGCCAGACCACCACAGAGAAGAGTAGCCCCCACTTGCTGTAAACTAGGGAAAGCCTGGGAGCCACAAAAAAGACTCAATATAGCCAAAATAAATAAATACATAAAATTATTTTTTAAAAAACAAGACCCTGCATGCTGCAACTAAGACCTGATGAAACCAAACTACCAAGTATTGGCCTTCAGAATAAATGGGTTTAAGTGCTGGCTTCACCAACCAGTAGGTGGGAGGCCTCGGGCACATCACTCAATCTCTCTGTACCTCACTTAAGGTGTCTGTACAATGGGGATAATAATGCCAAGTACAATAAGAACAATGAAAAATTACCAGCACATTGAAAATATCCAAAGGGTGGTAGTTGCTACTGGGATGAGATATTGGAGGGTTTTTTTTCGTTGTTGTTATCACTCTCGTATGATTTGCTTTTCCTTCTGGGTAACTGTGGTGATTGGCCAGCAAAAGCAAGCTTATGTCAAGTCCCAGGGCACTGGTCAGCATGAGCTTGGTTAACTGTATACATAGATTATGAAGTACTTAGTTGATTTACACATTTCTGCAGCTGAACAAAAATATTTACTGGGCAGATTCAATTGAATTTAAACAATCAGATTAAAAGCAGCCCAGAGGCTGCCCTTCAACTCAACGAGGGACAAGCTGCCTTGTTCTGGGTAGCAAAATCATGCTAGCTGCTTGACTAATTTAATGGTAACTTGAGGAGGTGTGATTAGAACTGCAAAGGGGACAGAAATACTTGAGAAGGAGGGCTTGTCTCTTTATACTGAGTTCACATTGCAGCTCTGGGAACCGACTTCCCTTACGAATTCAGAGCATCTGAGATAAGGATCGAAAAGTCTGAAAGAGGGAATATGGGCTCAAACTTGGAGGAGGTAGGAAGTTTTAAGTTTCCACAACAGGTTAGTGCCATCTAATAAATAAGTCATTTTTTTCAAAGGCCCTGTGGTAAATTAGCCCTTTGTAATTCAGACCAGAATTTCTTATAAATGTAAGTTTATATTTGGTGATCAGGTGATCAGCTTCCCAGGTGGGCTGCACAAGCATTTCTGATCCAAAGAGCATAATATGACAAGCGCCACAGTCAAACAATGTTAAACCCAATAAAACCATGTTCTGTTCCATAGCTGGACTTTGTTCATTTTAGCTTGCTTGCTTGCTTTTCAGATAGTCCATATAAAATTGAATTTTCTTCAGATATTGTTTTTAAAACAGTACTTAATAGCCATAAAGAATATAATAAACGGCTTTCTTCTATGGATCTTCTAACACCTTCTAGTTTAAATTATATTGGCTGAGTTCACTTAGCTATATCACAGGAAATACTGCTTAACCCCAAATTTACTGGACTATGTTCCATAGCTCAGTATTTCAAGAGATGTGCCTAAGCAAAAGAAATAAAAGCAACTTTGTAAAATAAATTTGGGCAATGTAGTACACCGAAACTCACTCTTAGAGAATCACCATGCACACTCAGTTACTAAAGTTTAACATTCTAAGTTAGAGAAACAAACTTTATGCCATCAGTTGTCATTAAACTTAATTTTGATATATCACGTTTTTCTTTTATATTACCCTAGTTAAAATCCTGAAAATGTGGCCAGTAAAACACTAGCTTTTATTTCCACACAGTAGTGTGTGTGCTGCATACAACCCACAGGAAAATAACAGCGCATCGCACACCTGATCAGTTACATTCAGTACTATCATAATGAAAATAATAGACTACGATTGTACTACAGAGAACTTGAATGTGTATTAGACTGTCTTGGTTATAGACAAGACATTACAGTATATAATTATGATTATATCTAACAGAGTATTCAAAGGGAAATAAAAGTCACAGTTCTGAGGAAAGAGACTGTAACCCCTCTTCCTTCTATTCCTGAAGTTTGAACTATGACTTTCAGGAGAACATTTTTCCCAATGACTAGGTACCCCCAGGGGACCTGGCTCAGAAACATTTGGGTTTGCTTATAAGCAGGGGACTATTAAATTATACTGACAGTCTTGCTGCTGAAAAATACTCTCTCCAGTATATAGATACATTGGCTGTTTTAGGATTTCTAATATTGTTTCCTTCTTCTTTTCTCAAGGAAATAATTGGTCTAGTCCCTTCACAGCCTTCCTTATTCTGAAAATGTATATTAAAAACCCTGTCCCCATGTAAGTGTATAAAAATAAGCTTGAGTTAGGGTCCCAAGTTCTGAGGGAGAGCATTTTGAATGGAGATTTCATAGTCAGCTGATGGTAGAACACTTTAGGCAGTGAAAAGTCCAGTTCCTTCTTGTACTGGAGATTTGTATTCTGGCTAAACAAGGCCAGGAAATTTGGAGGGCAGGCGGGGATTCGCCATGCAACAGGGATACCTGCAAGCACTGCTGAGCTGGCCCAAAAAGGCCGAGATCTCATGTGTAGTCCTGGCAGTCCTGCTGCAGACCAGCAGCTCTCTTTGGCTTATTTAATTACCTCCCTAGCTGGTGAAGTCTGTGAAGCTTTCTATGGTACTTGAGAACTGCCGACACCGAAGGTTTTGGTTTCATGCGCTTGAACTCGGATGACACAAATATTTCAGTGGTGAATCAGTCCTGAAAAACGGGAGGTGGGTAAGGTAGGGAGTGTTTATAGAAGACATTTCATCACCACTAGTCAAACATGCCTCTTTGTTGGTTCAGGAGGGCCTGGTATTTTCCTCTTTGAAGGGGATGCTCAGGGAGCCAAAGAGCTTCCAGCCTGGAGCTCCGCTCTAGGGAAGGGCCATGGCTATTTGCACACAGGGAACCCGCAGGACTAGTTGCATTGGAATGTTGACAATCTTGGGGAAATGGCTTTATGTCTTTCCGCAGGGAGAGAAAAAACACTTGGTAGATCTATGTAAAGAAAGCCTGAGGCTCTTTTGGGGCTGCTGCCGAGAAATTTTCCTTCTGCCTGGCTTACTTTTTGTCTTTATAATTGAAGTATTTCTTTTAAAGGTTTCCCAGTTGCAGAACCCCAAAGATGAGGTCAAGAAACTTGTAAAGTCAGAAAAGCAGTACTGCTGATATCAGTGGTATTCAGGTTTGATTGGAAGATGAGATTATGGGATTTCTTTGGTTTGGGTACATCACTTGGACCATAAGTGATAGAAACCCAGGCCCTACACGGCAATCCTATGAGCCCTCAGCCTCCAGGTGAAGAAGAGGTGGCACCATGGTCCCGAGCTCCCTCCCAGCCTCCTGACACAGAAGTCACCTAAACAGCTTGCTGTCCTTCTCGGGGTGTGGCACTGTGCATGGCAGAGGGGTCTGAAGAGGATTGCATTTAGAAAAACCATAGCCAAGCCATGCCAAGAAACACAAACCCAGAGGAAATATCTTAAGAAAATAAACAGAGCTACTGAGTCAAACATACAAAGCACGAAAGCGGAACAAAAGACTATTTGAGGGCTGAGGTTTGAACGTTTTGAAGCCACACATGTGACGAGCCAGCCCAAGAACATGAGGAGTCTCACAGCTGTGTAAGCGTTGAGGCAGCCTGCTCCCACCAGGAGCTCACCAGCCGGTGAGGCTCCGAACCGGCCCACCGAGCTAGCTGACTGTGCACTTGAGCTCAGCCTGGAGCTATGCAGAAACAGAGCTCCACCATCACTGGGCCACACAAATACAGACATGGCTGACAGGACTAATCCCACCAGCTGAGTAGCTCCTGCTACATCCATTTAAGTGTTCTCCAGGCCTGAGATTTTCATATTGTTCATGGGGTTCTCAAGGCAAGAATACTGAAGTGGTTTGTCATTCCCTTCTCCAGTGGACCATGTTTTGACAGAACTCTCCACCATGACCTATCCATCTTGGGTGCCCCTACATGGCATGGCTCATAGTTTCATTGAGTTAGACAAGGCTATGATCCACGTAATCAGTTTGCCTACAAAGGTCCATCTAGTCAAAGCTATGGTTTTTCCGGTAGTCATGTATGGATGTGAGAGTTGGACTGTGAAGAAAGCTGAGCAAAGAAGAATTGATGCTTTTGAGCTGTGGTGTTCGAGAAGACTCTTGGAAGTCCCTTGGACTGCAAGGAGATCCAGCCAGTCCATCCTAAAGGAAATCAGTCCTGAATATTCATTGGAAGGACTGATGCTAAAACTGAAACTCCAATACTTTGGCCACCTGATGTGAAGAACTGACTAATTGGAAAGACCCTGATGCTGAGAACGATTGAGGGCAGGAGGAGAAGGGGATGACAGAGGATGAGATGGTTGGATGGCATCACCAACTCAATGGACATGAGTTTGTGTAAACTTCAGGAGTTGGTGATGGACAGGGAAGCCTGGTGTGCTGCAGACCATGGCATCAGAAAGAGTAGGACATGACTGAGTGACTGAAGTGAACTGACTGAGGCCTTAGTTTGTTCAGGAACCCTAAAGAACATCTAAGTTTATAAAATGATGCTAGGGAAATATGCATGTTGGGTTTTGCAAGTTTGGCTATCAGAACTTCTAACCAAGTACCTGTCATATCAGTATGACACTGTCCCCAGAATCCTGGAATTCTAGCATTGAATTTGTTGGGCTGAATCATCTCACTGCCCAAAGATGTCAACCCTGTAAAATAGACATGAGTTGAATATACGTCAAAGTCAAGTGTTTGTTCTAATGAATAGAAGAAGTGAAGTCGCTCAGTCCTGTCCGACTCTTTGCGACCCCATGGACTGTAGCCTACCAGGCTCCTCAGTCCATGGGATTTTCCAGGCAAGAGTACTGGAGTGGGTTGCCATTCCCTTCTCCAGGGGATCTTCCCAACCCAGGGATCGAACCTGGGTCTCCCGCATTGTAGGCAGACACTTTACCATCTGAGCTACCAGGGAAGCCCAGTGAATAGAAGGAGGCTGCAGAACCCAATAACTTCTATGAGAGAGTAATGCCTCAGTGGCACTGAATCTGAATATAGTTGGTATAACTAGAGGGCTTTTTGAACCAATTCCCTGAGACACAGCAGAATGCTTCTCACCAAGATGCACTATGATACCATGCCATTGGTTTTCATGAGGGTTTCAGTAAAGCATCTGCTGTATGAAAACCACACTAAATTTCTTGTAAAACTATTGTCAATAACATAACTATATCTGACTGCAAGTTATTTTTGTGAGTAATGGCTAGAAAACTCTTGAGGAATGGGTGCATTTCCTCTACTCTGTTGAGGAAGTTTATCAGGTTTTTCCTTGCTGCTGTGGTTGCTAGGAAACTCCTGCATACATGTCATAATGGTAACTCTATCACTTCTCACAATCAGGCAGGAAAGAAAGAAGAGGCCAAAACTGTACTGATCATGAAAGTTATGAAGCTATGATTATGACACTTATACATTTGCAGAATCGTGTGTGTGTGTGTGTGTGTGTGTGTGTGTGTGTGTATAAAACCTAGGATTAGGATGAAAAATCAGGAAGTATCACTTCAATTAGTAAGATAATAACTCTCATAAATATATGGCACTGACCATCTGCAGACACTATTCCAGAAGGAACATCCACTTTGGGCCCATCTCCCAGTTTGGGAGAGAGCATTTGCTTCACTGAAGGAAAGATGGCACAATTCATATTGTGGAGGCAATAACCCTTCACTCTGGCTCTTGGCCCTGGAAGAGATTGGTCAGGAAAAGAGAAATAGCTTAACTCTTAACAGACATTGGGCTGAGCACATGAATGTGTTTTTGGAAAAGTACAAAGAGATTGGGAGCTCAGTCGAGGATGCATGCAGGAGAATGGTGGATGGGCTCTGCACTACAGAGGGGAAAGAGTTTTGGAGAGGTGCTAGAGGGTTTTGATGGCGGGAAAGGGGTGGAGAGAGGACAGAAAAATGTATCAGGAAGCTGGTGTCTACGTGGACAGAAATGATCAAGGGAATTTTCTGGAATAGAAATTTTATATTGCTTTGAAATCATCTAATCAACAAAGCTGTAAGAAAATCTAGTTGATCATTATATTATTAACCAAAATCACATCTTTTAATTCATTTGTAAGGAGGATGCTGTTGGAGAGGCAGAGAGGTGACAGGATTTATGGAAGAGAAGAAAAATTGGGGTCCCCTGTTTAGTTGAATATTACAAAGACATAAATAGAAAAAAGCAGAGCAAAGGTAAAATGTGGACAAAGAGAACTGTGTGTGAGCAGATAACTGAAGTGAGAAGTCTATGGCAGTAACCTGAGGGCTTGAGCACCTGAAAACCCATGTAGAGAGGCCACCTGGGACGTGGATTTCAGGAAGGAGGCTCATGGAGACAGTATCTGAGTCTAAGGGATGGTGGGGAGCCACTACTAGTCTACGTGTGCAAACATATTTTTATGTTGAGTACAATAAAAATGTTCTTTGGAAACTTCCCTGGTGGTCCAATGGTTAAGACCATGCTTCCAACCCAAGGGGTGTGGGTTCTATTCCTGGTCAAGGAACTAGATCTCACATGCTGTGCAGCATGGCCAGAAAAATATAAAAATAAAATAATAAATAATAATGTACTTTGTATATCTTTTATAAAAGCTATGAAGCCATAAGAAATACCATCTGAAGTCCTTAATAATGTGGTCCCAGATATAGGAACAGAGTAGAACAAATAGAAAGATATTTAATTTTATTCTATATATATGATTTTTTGTGAACTACTGTCAAGGAAAAAAATCACCAGTGTAAAAAAAGTTACCAATGTATAACTATTTTGGAAATGATAAGTTCACATCTTACTCTGGAGAGAATAAACTCTAAGCATCAAAAAGGACCAATTATCTATCATAACTGGATCACCCATGTGAAAGAAATTCAGTTTTAAGGTGCTTTATCAATGAAACTTTGAATTCAAGAAGCAAAGATATTTGTGATTTCAAATATGGTTAAAACACCTAACATCTGATAACATATTTCTCAATTTAAGACCCTGAAGGATGGGATGGAGAGGGAGGTGGGAGGGGGGTTCAGGATGGGGGACACCTGTACACCCATGGCTGATTCATGTGAATGTATGCCAAAAACTACAATATTGTAAAGTAATTAGCCTCCAACTAAAATAAATAAATTTACCAAAAAATAAAATATTTTGAAATCCACCTTCTCTTATTCTATGTATATATATTGGGTTTTATTAAAAACTTTAATGAATCATTTATATCCTGCCTATTTCCAATGAAAAATTGTTTGATGTAATAGCTAAAAAGAAAATAAATCGAATACCAGAAAGCACATACAGAGAAGGGTCTGGTAGAGTCTTTAAAAAGTGGCACCTTGAAACAATATTTAGGTAGAAGTGATAAGGTTGAAACTTCATAGCTGCCTTTCACTCACTAAACTCTTCATTCTCTTCTACTAGAATACATTCAAAGGTATTTACTCTTTGATGTCACCTAACTTAATATTTGATTTACTGAGCATATATTATAAATGTGCTAATTTTAACTGAAAGTATGAAAATGTTGGCTGTTCAGTCATGTCTGACTCTTTGCAATCTATCATGGACTGTAGCCCACCAGGCTCCTCTGTCCATGGAATTCTCCAGGCAAGAATACTGGAGTGGGTAGCCATTCCTTTCTCCAGGGAACCCATCTTCTGTGTTGCAAGCAGATTCTTTACCTTCTCAGTCACCAGGGAAGCCCAAATAGTTTTCATATTAAACAAGTATTTAAAATAATAGTGATGTGTATGCAGTGCTGAAAGGTCTACGTAATACATTCACAGACATCCCATAACATCTGACTCCAAACACTTGGGAGTTAGAACTGTCCTATGCTGGGTTCCAGGTGGCTCAGCGGTAAAGCATCTGCCTGCCAGTGCAGGAGACATAAGAGTTGCAGATTTGATCCTTGGGTCGGGAAGATCCCCTGAAGAAGGAAATGGCAAGCCCCTCCAGTATTCTTGCCTGGAGAATCCCATGGACAAAGGAACCTGGGGTTGCAAAGAGTTGCAAAAAAGTCAGGCATGACTGCACATCTGAGCACTAGCATGATGCTGAGTGCTAACACTGTGCCTACTTTTTGAAGTGTTTTCCCTACTACTTTGACTTTACCCTCAGACAACAAAGTGTTAAAGACTTTCTCATTCCCAGTTTATAGAAGAATAAAGTACTACCATCAACTTGACTTATTATTTAGAACAATCTTAAGAAAATATATACATATCCCTGCCTATAAACTCACTCATTTCTACTCTTTGACTTATAGATCTTATTTTTAATTTTAAGAAATTTCAATATTATGGTGTTGTACTACTTCTCCCATCTTAGTAAAAAACAAAACATCATTATCAGCTCCAAGAAGTATATGTGTCTTCCAATTCCGGTAACACAGTATACTGACCTAAAGTGGAGTCTCTTTTTGCACAAATAAAATATTACCAACAGAAAAGCATTTAAAATATACAAGAGAGCTCACAAGAAAGAGAAATCCCCAGTTGTCAGAAATAAAAACTAAATTAAAAGAAAGAGGCTGAAATAATAGCACATAAAATTTGCAGAAAGCAACTGCAACTGTATTTACAGGGATATATACATTGGCAAACATATACACATATGGAAACCTACACGCTAAATGTGAACTTAAGATACTCTAAGAAGGTTGTAGGAAAGAAATAGCATTAAAAATCAAGATATAATAGAGAAAACCAACAAATTCAAAGCTTATTCATTGAAAGGCTAATAAAATAGTCAAATTCATGACAAAACTAGAGAAGGAAAAAAAATTGTAACGGGATATAACTACAGGTACAGTGGAGAATTTTTCCAATCTTTACAGAACTTTAGGAATAGTTTTATGCTGGTAAATTTGAAAACTAGGATGTGATGAAAAATTTTACAAAAAAAAAACTGGTAAATTATCGTACAGATCTAAGAAAAATAGATAAACTGAGTATCTATTAAATAAATCAAATTGAGTGAGTTAAAAAAATTCATCTCACTACCCCACCTTTCCATAACGCTTGCCTTCCCACAAACCCCAACATCAACACCATCAGACTCAGACAGTTTTATAGACAACTTTTACTAAACCTTCAAGGAACACAAAAGCTCTGTCTTATACAAACTGTTCCAGAGAATAATAAAAGAAAGAATTCTCCCAAACTCGTTTTATGAGGCTGTGATGACCTTGATTCCAATACGTGACAACCGAGGAAAATTATAGACAGATTTCATGTACTAACATAAATGCCAATATCCTCCACATTGAATAAACAAAATCTTTCCACCTTCTTCACCCCAGAGTTATCAGAGAACAAGAAGAGATACTTAAAATGGATGTAAACCAGCCTACCCAGCCATCATTTATCATCTGTCAAGAATGTGGAGTCCTGGCTCCTCTCCCCGAAAGGGATCAACTGGGCCCCACTTACTGGATCTGACTACACCCTCTTCTCTCAGGGTTTCAGCCTCCTCCTCTGGGATCTGGAATCTGGAGAGGACTTACCCTGTGGAACTAAGTTTATGCCCCCCCAGACCTTTGGCTCTCTTTTAAACAGGGTCAAAATAGAACCCAGAGAGTTCTACACGTGATGAGCTCAGAAGTCACCACTCCATCTTAACAAGTAAAAACTGAACAGACTGTATCAACATTTCTTGGATCCATAAGACAGAGAAGGACACAGGGCTCACTGTGGCCCCACAAATTGGAGGGACAGACCAGAAAATGTAAGTGGTCATGGCTTACCAGGAGAGAGACTCATGAGCAGAAACTGCAGAGGGAACCAGTATAGATTAGGAAAACCTGAACTTGCTGAACTGTTGGAAACTCAGCGTAGATAACTCCATTAAAAACTCCATGGCGGGGTTCAGGATGGGGGACACATGTACACCCATGGCTGATTCATGGCAATGTATGGCAAAAACCACTACAATATGGTAAAGTAGTTAGCCTCCAATTAAAATAATTAATTAAAAAAAATCAGAACTCCATGGAGAACTACTCACTGCCCGGGTAGGGGGTAGAGGAGGTGGGGTGGTGTGGGGTAGAGGAGGTGGGGGAGTGGGGGGATTTTGCAACAATTTTTTGAGATTTACCTTCAGGAGCTCGACCAGGTTTTCACAGTAAATATTGGAGAAAAATCTTTTGCTTCTGGCAGAGAAAGAGGAAAGAAGCCATTTTGAAACACACCAGCTCATTTTGTTCTTAACAAAACCTGTCCACAGGTAAAACCAGTTAACTAGATGCTAACCTGATGAGGTATTATCAGAACCTAAATGATTTGGGGGAAAGGAAATACCCAACTGCAGTCCACTGTAGCCTTCCACATGGGAGAACAGAACTACCCAACTCCAGCTCACTTGAATCATCCTGTAACATGTAAGAGGGGAAGTAAAAAATGAGAGACAGGTGTGAAGTTCACAGTCTGGAGATGCAAGCTTGTTAAAAGACTGAGACATAATTGTAGGAGTATGGAGTCCCCTCCCCCCACATTCTACCACCGTATTGCTAAAGGCTTATTTACAGTAGTTTCTTTGATCTGGTACATCAGGGGTCATGGGTTCCATCTCTGGTCCAGGATGATCACACATACCGCGGAGCAGCTAAGTCTGTGTGTCACAAGTACAGAGCCTGTGCTCTGGAGCCAGAGAGGGAGCCTCAGCTACTGAAGCTAACACACCTAGACCCTGTGCTTCACAATAGGAGAAGCTGCAGCAACGAGAAGCCTGCGCACCGCAGATGGAGAGCAGTCCCTGCTTGCCACAACTAGAGAAAGCCTGAGCGCAGCAGTGAAGACCCTGTGCAGACAAAAGTAAATAAATTTGATTTTTTAAAATTTAACTTAAAAAAAAAATAGAACCAAACATCCACCCTTCCCTACCGCACCAGCCTACAGCCTCACCTCTAACCTGTGCTGTATCTATGGAGTCTGATTTTACTGTGTCCATTATACCCAGTTATCACTACAGACTTTTGAGTTACCCCTCAATTCCATCCCTTGTGGCTCACCTGGTAAAGAATCCGCCTTCAATGCAGGAGACCCAGGTTCGATCCCTGGGTTGGGAAGATCCCCTGGAGAAGGGAAAGGCTGACCACTCCAGTATTCTGGCCTGGAGAATTCCATGGACTACAGTCCATGGGGTCGCAAAGAGTCGGACACGACTGAGCGACTTTCACTTTCTTTCTCAATTTCATCGTTCTAACCTGAAATTTCTACAGATATGGTCTGTTCCATTATTGTCGCCTAATCCCACCTCAATTCTTAAATTCTGTCTACCATGATCTCTGGAATTCATTGCTAATTAATCGTAATATTTACTGTATACTCAAAATCAGCTCTCTAGTTCAGTTCAGTTCAGTTCACTCGCACAGTCATGTCCGACTCTTTGCAACCCCATGAATCGCAGCACGCCAGGCCTCCCTGTCCATCACCAACTCCTGGAGTTCAGTCAGCTCTAGACATTCTTTATCTTCATGTTCTTACAGCAACATGACCCTTCTCTGAGATGTTGCTTCTACCCAGCCAGCCCTCTTAATTGCAGGAGAGATATGTATTCTCTGTAGGCCTCATTGCCACTTCTAAACCATTCTCCCCCACTCCTCACTTAAAACCCCAGCTTAAAGTCTCATGGCATCAGATTGCATCCCTGCTTCCATTGTTTTTTGCTATCATCTACCTGTTCCCCTTCAAATCTCAGTGTTCATAGTTCTGAGTTCACTGCCTGTAACATTATTCCTATCTTAATTCTTAGTGATTTCAAAGTGCATATAGATGATTCTTCTAGCACCTATTAACTTCTTTTTTTTTAATTTTAATTGGAGGATAATTACAATATTGTGTTGGTTTTTTTCCATATATCAACATGAATCGGCATGTTGGACACATCAGAAACAGGTTTACATGTGCTCCCCCCATCGTGAAACCTTCCCACTACCCTTCCCACCCTATCCCTTTAGGTTGTCCCAGAGCACTGACATTGGGTGCCCTGCTTCATGCATCAAACTTGCACTCAGTTCAGTTCAGTTCAGTTCAGTCGCTCAGTCGTGTCCGACTCTTTGCGACCCCATGAATCGCAGCACGCCAGGCCTCCCTGTCCATCACCATCTCCCAGAGTTCACTCAGACTCACGTCCATCGAGTCTGTGATGCCATCCAGCCATCTCATCCTCTGTCATCCCCTTCTCCTCCTGCCCCCAATCCCTCCCAGCATTAGAGTGTTTTCCAATGAGTCAACTCTTCGCATGAGGTGTCCAACGTACTGGAGCTTCAGCTTTAGCATCATTCCTTCCAAAGAAATCCCAGGGCTGATCTCCTTCAGAATGGACTGGTTGGATCTCCTTGCAGTCCAAGGGACTCTCAAGAGTCTTCTCCAACACCACAGTTCAAACGCATCAATTCTTCGGCACTAGTCATCTATTTTGCATATGGTAATATATATGTTTCAGTGCTATTCTCTCAAACCATCCCACCCTCGTTTTCTCCCACTGAGTCCAAAACACCTATTAATTTCTTGAACACCTCTCTTCAGATAATCTTGTCCTAGGCACTCATTCTTGTGGTTATATATCAGAACTTACATTTCTATAACTGCAGTCTCTATGTAACTTCAATTGCACGCATTTTGCTCTCTGACTATAATTTCTATTTTCCTAGTTCTCTCTTCTTAATACCCTGATTCCAACCATAGATGCTCAACATTTATGGACAATCTGAATAAATGCTTCAATATAATTAATTTAATTATCAAGTAAAAAGATCTGTGACACTGCAACTCAGGAAAAAAAAAAAGTATTTGAACAGTTAACACCTGATTAATACCTGGAGCATCTTGTACTATCCAAAAGTGAGGAAGTACTAAAAAAAAGTCACAATGATGAGAGTATGTCAATGGCACATAGAATCTAAATTAAAGATTCCCCAGTGCCAAGTCTGGAACAATTTGAGCAATAAAAAAATAAAGTGTTATTGGTTATAACCCAAAGCATAAAATGAGTTCATGTTGATAAAAACCAGTAAATGAATAAATTAATGAATAGGGGGAATAGAAAAATATCCCATGCAGAAGAACTCCAAATAATTTATGTAGATACTCTGTTTTCAGTGAGGTGAGGCATAACTCCTCCCTGCTGGGGTATGTGCTGCATGGGAGTCAGTTAATTGAAAAAGTACAGAATAGGGACTTCCCTGGTGTTCCTGTGGTTAAGACCTTGCTTTCAAATGCAGGAGGTGAGGGTTCGATACCTGGTCAGGGAGCTAAGATCCCACATGCCTCAAGGCTAAAAAACAAAACATAAAGCAGAAACAATATTGTAATTAATTCAATAGACTTTATAAATGATCCAAATCAAAATTAAATACACACACACACACACACACACACATACACGGGCTTCCCTGGTGGCTCAGATGGTAAAGAATCTGCCTGCAATGGGGCAGACCTGGGTTCGATCCCTGGGTTGGGAAGATCCCCTGGAGAAGGGAAAGGCTGCCCACTCCAGTATTCTTGCCTGGAGAATTCCATGGACAGAAGAGCCTGGCAGGCTACAGTCCATGGGGTTGCAGAGTTGGACACAACTGAGCAGCTTTCATTTTCACTTTCATATTTATTTATTTATATAGTACAGAATGAAAAGAGAGGAAAGAGTACAGTGAATGAGCCAAACAAACACCACCTCAATCACATGACCAGCATCAACTTCAACAGTGAAGAGTCAAGTTCATAGCATGTACCCTTGATCTGATGTGATGAGAAGAGCACTTTACCTCTTCGGCTGTCCTCCTCAAAGTCCTTAAAGAGTCCCATCATAAGAAAAACAAATCCCAGTTGAGGGACATTCCACAAAAACCTAGCCACTACTCCCTAAAACTCAAGGGAATAAAAACCAGGTAAAACCTGTAGAAACAGCCATAGCTAGGAGGACCCTATGAATGAGACAGGATGCAAGTCTAAGATAGGGTCCTGGAAAGGGTTTTGAAACAGGAAAAAAGTACACTAGATAAAAACTAAGGAAATCTGAATTAAGTGTGGACTTCAGTTAACAATAATGATCAATATTGATGTATTTATTGTGATATGTGTGCCATATTAATATAAAATGTCAATTATAAGGATAACTATATAGGGAGACATATATGGGAATTCTCTGTACTACATTCAAAAATTTTTTGAAAATTTCAGATTACTCTGATGTTACATTCTTCAAATCAGAGAAGTAACTAGACTGTGCAGTAAATTAAAAATTAGTTCAACTTCACTAATAAACATGAATATAAATTTTAAAAGAAAAAATAAAAAGACATTTCTGATGGATTGAAAACGAAAATGAAAGTGAAAGTCTCTCAGTCATGTCCGACTCTTTGTGACCCCATGCCTATGCAGTCCATGGAATTCTCCAGGCCAGAATACTGAAGTGGGTAGACTTTCCCTTCTCTGGGAGATATTCCCAATCCAGGGATGGAACCCAGGTCTCCCGCATTGCAGGCAGATTCTTTATCAGCTGAGCCACAAGGTATTATCTGATGGATTATTTTGTATCAAATTAATCCCACCGAGAACACCTATAAAAGATGAATAAAATATTTTCAATTGATTTAACCTATTGTGACATGAGCCTTCATTCTACCTCTACCTATTGTGGGCAGTCATGTACTTGTGGATCATTAATCAACATCGTTATTCAATAAAGTCTCACAAGTACATACAGTATGTGACAACCTACAAACTATATGAAACATTTCCATCAAGTCAACAAGTTCTCTCAATCCCCTTTACAAGCAATCCTCCTTTCAAACCTAGAAAAGCAACTGCTGTCTTTCAGGCACTATACCTGCCTTTTCTGTCACTTCATATAAGTAGACTACAGAATGTAGTCTTTTGTGTCTGTCTTCTGTCACTAAGCTTAATGCTTTTGAGGTTCAATCATGTATACATGTAGCAACATTTTGTTCCTTTCTATTGTTGAATAGTTTTCTTTTATATGTATATACCACAAAATGTTTTAATCTATTTGCCAGTAGATGGATATTTGGGTTGTTTCCTATTTCGTATGATTATGACCAAACATACTATGAGCATTCCCAAGCAAAACTGTGTATGCACATGTTGTCATTTCTCTTGGATAAATTTTAGAGAGTGGGAATATTGGAACATGTGGTAGGTGTATGGTAACTTTATAAGAAAATGCCAAAATGTTTTCCAAAGTGGCTACAACATTTTTTGTTTCCACTTGCAATATATGAGAGTTTCAGTTTTTCTATCATCTCAATAACACTTGGTATTTTTTAATTTAGCCACTCTAATATGTGTGCAGTATCCCATTGTGTTTTACTTTGCATTCCTCTTATAACAATGATATGGAACACATTTTCAGGTGTTAATGACCATCCATATATCCTCTTTGATGGAATGTCTGCTTAGATTCTTTGTCTTAAAAAAAAATTAGATTGTCTTTTTCTTTTTTGTTTGTATGAGTTCTTTGTATCTTACAGATACAAGTCGTCTCTCAAATGTTTTCTCCCAGTCTGTGGCTTATCATTTAATTTTCTTAATAATGTCTTTTCTTACAGTATATTTTGAAGAGCAGATGTTTTTATTTTGTAATCTGCGCTCTTGTGTACTAAGAAATTTTGCCTAAGAAGGAACAGTCCTAATTTTAATTAAATATACATCATCTGTTTTTAAAAAGAGACAGTCCGGGTGACTGACTATAGGCAGGCAACAGGTCAGGCTAGGTGATGAACAGAGTGTGTAGGTGTCTAGGGGTTCAGGACTTTGGGACAAATACACTGTTCTCACCATAGGCCTTTGCAATGAAATCAGACCCATGTAACCTACCCTGATCTGGGTCTTCATGTCTCTGCTGCTCTGCTAGATAGAAGCTTTTCTGTCCTTAGTCCTAATAGAAACAACAGTTCTCACTGTATGGCCCTTTGGATGTTTCAGCGTTTTTAAATATTTTAATATATTTGATACCTACAGCTCCATGAAGTAGGAATGAAACATTTACCATTTTATTTTTTGTTTCATCTTGTTTTGTTTGATACACAAATTTCTACCATCCCATATGCATAGCTGAGAATTTAAGTGACTTGCCTAAGACCACCTAAATATTGAGTGATGAAGCTAGGAGTGGGCTCCAAGTCTCCTGATACAACACATGGTATCTCCTGCTTCCTTGCATGAATGAGCAACTGTGCATGTCTGCATGCTCAGTCACTCAGTCATGTCCAACTCTTAGAGATCCATGGACTTCAGTCTGCCAGGCTCTTCTGTCCATGGAGTTTTCTTGGCAAGAATACTGGAATGGGTAGCCATTTCTTCCTCCAAGGGATCTTCCCCACCCAGGTATCAAAACTGCGTCTCCTGAATTGGCAGGTGGATTCTTTACCTCTCTGCCACCTGGGAAGCCCTGAGCAACTGTGTCTGAGCCCAAGTCCCATCTGTGGATATGGTCAGGCCCGGCTAGAGAGGTTGGGTTAGGAAGAGAGACTGCTCGTAAAGAAAGTTTGGGACAACCTGATAACACATTGTCATCCCATGTCAAAATAAAAGGTGCTGTGATATGATAGGAAATTAGATAAATGTGACTTCTGAATCCAATATGTCTAGCTTTAAAAAACTTTTGTCTTCTGAGTCAACACGTTCCCCTAAAGTATTTGAGAAAAACAATCTCTCATTAATTTGCTATGTATTTCTTAACTCAGATAAGCAGTGTCCTCTTAACACTGTGAGTTTGTTGAGTACCTAGGTATCAGAAACTGAACTCATTTTATTTTCTGTATTTAAACCTCAAAACATCTCTATGAAGTAGATAATCTCATCCCAATTGATCAAAAAATGAAAAAGAGATCACATTTTGCCTCAGCTCCCATAAAGCATATGCTGGGGATTCAAGAATTTTTGACTCCAAACCCATGCTCTCAGGCACTTAATCTATACTTCCTCTGGTATTTAAAATGAGCACATTAATCCCTACTGCATAAAGTTACTTTGCAAGTTTGGAACAATTCATGTTAAAGTAGACTGTGAATACTTTTATTTATTCAATTTCCTCCCCCTCTCAGTATATGAGAGGATTAAAGCTCCTAGCCCAACTTGCAGTTGGTGGGGGGGTTCTTATTTTAGTTCTTTTTAATGGCTTATGGACAGAACAGATTTGAACCACTTGGGGGGGATGGAATATTTAATTGTCAGTACAAGATCATTTAGTTCTCATTCTGCATGGGGGATTATGGAAGTGTGTGTTGATATGGAAGTGCAGTAAGTTTCAAGTACCCTGGAATGTTGAGCCAACACATGGAGGACAGCTGCCTTGGAAACTTTTGCAGAGTGAACTTCATATGAGAGAGAAATAAACTTGTCTTCAACCACTGATATTTGGGGGTTTGTTACCATAGCAAAACCTAGTGCATCCTCATCTATACAACACAGTACCTGAGGTGGTAGTGACAGTGATCATATTTTAGTGGTGGTTGATCTTGATACTACTGTCCATAAAGACCATCAGCCCATTTCCCAAAACCAAGTCTTTTATGGTCCTTGACCTCTTTTTGTTAGACAGGCAAAAGAGTATTTTCATTATCAAAGCAGCAAAATTAAAATGTCTTTGTAAAACATAATTCAGTGACATAGACAAGGAATAAATATATTGTCTGGAGTGTTCAGCAGAAGTTTAAGCATCAGATAAACAGTCTTTCCCCTTGAGTTGATTCTGGAGGCTCTCAATCTACTTACAAGTAATTATAAAGGCATTAAACTCACAAGCATGAATGGATTACAAACCATTCCACCACTAAGTAAATTTAAGCAGTCTTCTTGATCTCTATCAGGAAAACCTTCCCCCCTTAACAAGTTCCACATTGCAGACAAACCTTTCTGCCATCTGCTCGAAGGGAAACATGTGGCAAGATCCTGCATTTGAACATTTTGCCCTTGGTAAGGAAAAAGACCTTAGGGAATATTTTTGTAAAACCACCCTCTTGGCACACAATTTGTGGCCAAGGTTTGCCCTTTGTCCCTTGTGTGAAATGATCTATTTTGATATGAATGTCACTTTAAATCAATGTGTATGAGATCATATTTACATACACTAACCGCTAGTGTGGTTTCTAGTGGTGACGATGAAGGTGGATCCCTATACCGCCATATTGAGGGTTTGAATTGGGTGATGATACCAATGTCTTCTAAGCCACAGAAGGAAATGAGCCATTGTTTGAAAGCTCCATAGCCTTTCTCTACTGCAGCTGCTGCACGTTGCACTGTTTTCCTCCTCTTTCTTCTCCATTAAGCTAACGCTTATTCTTCTTAGGTATATTCTTTGGTCACCCCATGTATGTTATGTAACTCTTCTGTTTGTTCCTTTCACCCTGTTCTTACTCCCGTTTTAGTATAATATGAAGGATATTCAAATATGATGTGCTTACTGACTTGGGGGAAGTTTAATGATGTTTCAGCACCATGTGTATTTTTTCTGTGCCTTGGGCATCAATTTTCATATGAAACTTCAAGCAAGAGCTGGAACATCCCACAATAGGTGATTTAAAGCATTCTCCTCCCACAGACAGCACACATGAGATCAATTCTCCAGAAGCCACCAAAGAGAGTTCAAATAGTTTCAACAAGTCTGAGATTAGAGAGGAGAAAAGATAGTTATCGTACTAAGAAAGAAGGCAACTTGCATTTTGCAGAGCATACCTGATGTAATCAAAGCCATCCGTGTGGATGATTGCTACATACTTAGACTCTACACTTTGCTCAAGTGTATTGGCAAAAGCTGGGCTTCCCTGGTGGCTCAGGGGTAAAGAACTCCCCTGCCAACGCAGGAAACATGGGTTTGATACCTGTGTTGGGAAGATCCCTTGGAGAAAGAAATACAACCCACTCCAGTATTCTTGCCCAGGAAATCCCATGGACAGAGAAAGTTGGAGGGCTACAGTCCAGGGGGTCACAAAGAATTGGACATGACTCAGCAATTAAACAACAACATTGGCAAAAGCTAAGGATTCAATGTGACTAGGAACAAGGGTCTCAAGATGAGTCAAGAAGCAAACATCTAAACACATACTGAACTAGGATAAGAGCAAGCATGGCATATACCAAGGATATGATCATAATCAGTTGCAGCTTTGTAATTTCAACATTGCAGTTTTATAATTCACACTAGAATCTTAGTGGGAGGTAAGGGTGAAAGGTTTTGGAAACACACACAAAAAATTGACACATAAAATCTGTTTTATAATCAGCTGTATGTGACTCATTTTCAGCAAATTCTTCCACGGTTCTCACATATTATTATAGATAAATGAGAAGACTAGATGTTCCTGCCTGTTTCAATCAAGTTTTAAGGCAGATGTGAACAAAACTACATCAATTTTCCACGTTACAAAATCCTGTCTTAAGGAAGTGTATTTCTACCCAAGTATACTAAGTGTTGTAGTAGCATTTACCATGTTCTGTGTATCTGTCCATGGGTTTATTTCTCTTGAGGACAGTGTCTCACACATTTTTTACTGCCCATACGTGTAACATAACAATTAATGAATTAAGACATGAGTTACATTAATGCTATACGTTATATATATTATATTCTATGGCAGTTATATATTAACCAGCATGGCATGAAAACTGTTATTCTAACAATTGGGTAGAGAAGGATTTCGTAAAAGACAAAGGAAATAGTAATATCAAAATTGAGCATTTTATCATATTAAAATAAAATCTCATATTTTGATTATACAAAACACTCTTTAAAAAAGCAAAGAGTTAAGATAGAGACTGAGTAATATGTTTGTACCATGTGTAAGTGCATAAAAATAAAAATATAATACTTCTACAAGTCAAAAAGAAAAAATTCAAAAGACAAAAAAAGACATAAATAGGTATTTTATAAAAGAGGAATTGTATATGACCAATTAATACATGAAAAAAACATTCGATTTCACTAGAGATGAGAGAAATCAAGATCACAGTGAGATAATATTCTAGAACAATTCAATGGCAAACATCAATGATTAGAAGGACCAGGTTCTGTCTCTCAAAATTGGCATTATTTTTCTGTGTGCAATACAAATGGGAAGACTTACTTACACATGTAATTCATTATTAACTCTGTACTCTTTGATTAACACTGGATAGTTACCCCAGTTCTCAATGACAAACGACATAGTGTTTTCATCTGACAGAAGTTTCCTCATGTGAGATAGAGAACTTTAAGAGTGTCATAAAATTTGATTTGTGCTATTCCTTGTCAAACATTAAATTGCAGTATTTAAACAAAAAAGCAAGGACTAATATCTCCAATCTGAGTATTGTTTTATGTTGCATTAATTGTTTCTGAATCACATGTTCCTGACAGATGATTTCCTAACCTCTTTGTGTAAGTTCAAAAAAATTAATATGCAAATGTAATAAATTCTTAAAAGGTATAGTGAACACAGTATTGAGGATGGGTGCTACCATAAAGGGAGTGAGAAAAGGATATATAATGGGAAAATCACACAGCATATTTTTGTCAATATTATAGTTTCTACATGGGATGATGAGTGCACTGGTAGAATAAATTCTAGCTTAATTCCTTAAAGACCTCTCTGAAACCAAACTAAAATCCTTACAACATGAAGCAGGAAAGTAATGAGATTTGTCAGTGCTTCTTCAGTTTGAAGAAACTGCTTTTTGATCATATAAAATAACTGAAAAACAGATTTTTAAATTTTCTGATATCACTCATCTTTTCAAAGAGAAGAGCAAAACTACACAAGGAGAAAAAAATCCATAATAAAGGATTGAATAAGAAAAAAAATATGATGAGTAATTTCTTGGGAATTAACATCAACAGTTGGAATAATATTGCCATTTTTATCACTGTAGTGTGAGATAAATGCAGATCGTTCAGCCAGTTTAGAAATAAATATTTTCAATCATGAACCTCATTTTTAGTGCAAGCTTTAAGAACATTTTCCCTGCCCAAAGCCCACTCATATAACCAACCACCAAGAACCTGAACTTCACAAACTGCCTTTACCATTTAAGGCATCTAAAGTACCTCAGTCAGTGTTCTGTCCTTTAATTCTTAGCACTATTTAAATAAGGTTACCAGGACGTTGTGGTGGTCCACTGGTTAAGAATCCATGCTCCCACTGCAGGGGACACAGGTTTGATACGTGATGAGAAAGTTCCACATGCTGCGAGATGAAGCCAGAAAAACAAATAAGCAAGTAAAAACTCTTTTTAGGAAAAGATTTGGGCTTCTCTGGTGGCTTGGTGGTAAAAAAAAAAAAAAAAAAAAAAATCCACCTTCTAAATGCAGGGGACACAGATTTGACCTCTGGTATGGGAAGATCCCACATGCCTCAAAGCAGCTAAGTTCAAGTGCCACAGCTATTGAGACTGCACTCTAGAGTCCAGCAGCCACTACTCCTGAGTCCATGTGCCACAACTACTGAAGCGCAGACTTGGAGCCTGTGTTTTGCCACAAGGGAAGCTAGCGCAAGGAGAAGCCCATGCACCGCAACTACAGAATCGCATAGCCCACACACCAGCAAAGATCCAGCACAGTCAAAAGTAAATAAATAAAGTTTCCAATGTTATATTCTATCTTTAAAACAGATTTCTGTATCCTCAACAAACAAAGAAAACTCCAGGCCTTTCGACTGAATCTAAAGAATAACTAAAAGGACAATAAAAGGGTATAGATCAATTCAAGATTAGCAGATAAAGTTTAAATAAATAAGATTACAAAAGTTTTAATTAATAAAATATAAAAAGCACAAAAAGTAAATATTAAGTGTGAACTCAAAAGTCATTACTCATGGTTTAGAACATAATATGGTATATTGTTTTCCTGGTTCTTCACCCCAAGTCCTTTTATGTGTGGCACGTCCAAATTCCAAGTGCCGCACCACTAGTTCTTCTGGACAGCAATTCAGCTGGAATAGGAACCTCTAAAATGCAAATGTCCAGTGCCTATGAATGTCTCACTCATTCCCTGCCCTGGCTAAAGTGAAAAGTACTTCCCCTCAAAGCCTAATGAGCAAGAAATTTGAACTGAGATAATAGCTACTGCATTCATGGAATAGAAACGAAGATACATTTCTCCTCCTGAGTTCTAGGTTGGAAGCACGAATCATCACAGAGAAAAGCCATGTATCTATCAAGGCTGTCCATGGATGCCAACCTGACTCATTATATCCCTGATATATCATCCTAAAATCTGTCTTAATGACAATGTTGGTTAACAAGATTAATTTTTATACTGGGGACTTCTTATATAAATTAACTTCTAAGTTGAGTTATCAGTAGAAGACCATTTTCACAGATTATTACTACATCTATCTCTCAACATAAAAAGATGAGTTCAGGGAAAAATCAAATTTAACAAGTATTTCTTACATGTTTACTCTGCTAAACTTTACCCTAGAATCTAGATAACAAAAGCCACAAGCTATTGAGTCTGTAGAACCTACAAGATATTTAGAATCCGTTTTCACCAAATTTTGCAACTCTTCACATTAGTTATGCACTTCTACATTTTACAAAAAGGAAATTAAGTTGCCCAAGGTCACAGAACTAATTAACCATAAAGCTGGCATGTGAATCTAGATCTGTCTCAATCTGAAGCCTGCAGGCTTTTTTATTCTCATAAAATGGAATATTTTAAAGAAACTTACCTGTGTACTGGATAGTTTGAAAAGCCATGAGTTCTTTACAACTAAAGGTACACTGCCTTTCATGAACATTTGGAAACTATAAAAGGTCAAATCAGGCCCCACTTCACTCCCATCTGTTTATCATAACAATGTTACATTGCACACTGAAATCCTCAACCAAGACCCCCTAATAGGGGGCCCTGATAGCTTTGTTCATTTTCCCCATATTTTCTCAGCTTACAGGCAAGTTTACCTCAACCTACTGTGTATTACACTTTGCCCTGCAGGGGTCTGCCAGTGGGAGTGGGAGGAAGAGACTCCTAATCCTTCCAGTTACAAAATAACTCACCAAGAGGCCCATGGGTGCTCTGTGACTGGCCTAATATCACAAATATTAGCATTGATGGTGTTTGAGAAGGTGCCTTCTTAAAACTGGGGCTTCCCAGGTGGTGCTAATGGTAAAAGCACCTGCCTATTGATGCAGGAAATGTAAGAGATGCATGTTCAATCCTTGGGTCTAGAAAATCCCCTGGAGGAGGGCATGGCAACTTACTCCAGTATTCTTGCCTGGAGAGCCCCATGGACAGAGGAGCCTAGCGGGTTACAGTCCTTAAGGTAGCAAAGAGTCAGACATGACTGAAACGACTTAGCATGTATGCTTCTTAAAATCAAACATCAAGACTAGGGACTTCCTTGGAAGTCTAGCAGTTAAGACTTCACCTTCCAATGCAGGGGATGTGGGTTCCATCCCTGGTCAGGGAGCTAAGATCCCAAGCGATACATCCATCAGAAAACCAAAACATAAAACAGAAACAATATTGTAACAAATTCAATAAAGACGTAAAAAAAAAAGATCAGAACTAATTTTATCTAAGACTTTCAACTTCAAGAAGACAAGCAAATAATTCTTTAACAACGGATAACATCAAGAAATCAGAGACTGGTATATTTAAGAAAATAAAAACAAGCCACTTGTATCTTATGTGGAATTAAGTGGACGGAGAAACTGAACTGATCTCAAATGATTTCCTTTTTCCTCTGCCTTAGAATACCCACAGCCTTGGAAGGTGCATCTCCAGGTAGTGAAGCAGCATCTGTCAGCAGTGGGTCTGGAAAAGCCATCTCTCAGATGGAAAGAAAAAGAAACAGTTTGATGACCAGATGTAGGGAGGTAATTTGAGACAGAAGAAACTGAATTTAGGAGACCAGAACGCCCTTTATAAAGAAGCTGCCCAGTGGAGGGTGTAAGAGGGCAATGCTTCCAAATTGTAAAGTGCATATAAATCACGAGGGAATCTTGTTAAATTCAAATTCTAACCTGTGAGCTCTAGGTGAAGCCTGAAATCCCCAGGTGACACCAGGCTGCTGGTCCTCAGACCACACTTGGAGAACCAAGGTTATAGGGCAGGGGGTTGTTTAATGATGTCAACTGATATTCTGTGATGGTGAAAGACAATGATCAGGGGAGAATGCTCAGGCCGATGAGACTAGCACAGGGAAGCACAGTGTGGTAGAGTCTAAGTGTATGGTCCACCTGCTGGGAGGCCATGGGAAGAATTGAGTCCTGGGTCTGACCATTGTGCGCTCCTGACTTGTTGTAGATGGTGGATAGGTGTCCCCTGGTACTAACATTATGAATCAGCCATCTAACCCCTTCTCATATACCCAGGGAGGCAAATACATTTTGGAGCACCATCATTTCTACTGTTGTTTATGAATTTATTCAAGAATAGTGTTAGGTTGTCTCACATCCTTTCTGCTATTATCTGAATGTTTATTTTTCCCTAAAATGCATATGCTGAAATCCTAACCCCCAAGGTGATAATATTATGAGGTGCTGCCTTTGAGGTGTCATTAGATCATGAAGGCAAAGCGCTCACACATGGAATCGGTACCCTTATAAAAGAGACCTGGGAGGAATGGTACGGGGAGGGGGGTGGGAGGGGGGTTCAGGATGGGGAACACGTGCACACCCGTGGCAGATTCATGTTGATGTATGGGAAAACCAATACAATATTGTAAAGTAATTTGCCTTCAATTAAAATAAATTCATTTAAAAAAAAAAAAAAAACAGAGACCTGGGGAAGCTTCTTTGCTCTTTTCACCATGCGAGGACACAGCACGAAGCCTACACCTATGAAATGGGCCCTCACCAGACACCAAATCTTTTGGCATCACGGTCCTGGACTTCCCTGCCTCTCGAACTGTGAGAAATAAATTTCTGTTAATCACCGACTTTATGGTGTTCTGTTACAGAAGCTCAAACAGACAGACCATCTATGCCCTTCCTCCGCCTCCCCAATCACTTTTACGCAATTTCTGGAAATATCTGAGTGTGGGACAAGAACTCTGGAATGAAAAGTCTGCAAAGAGCTTTAAAAGGCATTAAGCATGAGCATCAGGCTCCTGATTAGACCTAGCTTGTAAAGGTCATCCTCATTCACACCTATCACGACATTCTCTCAAGAGGGCATGTGTTGCTCATGCTTCTCTGTTCTACTTTCTAACATCTCTCAGTGCTCCACTGTGTACACTAAATTCAGAGAGATGGGAAATTCTATTTCTACCCTGTGGTTACATTATTTCTTTAATCACTTTATTATAAGGCCTGGGGGTGATCATGCCATTTGTCATACTCTCCATCAAAGCATCAAAATCATGGAAGCAGACAGATACAGAATACTCACTGATGATCTAAAGATAAGAGCACCCGTCTCTTCTTGTAGGCAGTTACCATCTGGACATCCTTTTGCCACTCATGATCCCTTCTCAGAGAGACCTCTAAAGACACCTCTGCTTCCCAGCTCTCAATGGTCCTCAACAATCTGACCCTGCATCCAAGAATAAGAGCTTGTCGTACCAAAGCACAGAGCTACTTTAAAACACATCCTCACATAAAATATCAAGTATAGAACAGCTCACTCTAATAGTGTGTTTGTAAAGAAAGTAAATTGAGCTGGTTGTTAAGTCTATCAAATATCCAAACCCTTCATCCATCATCCCCACACATGCATTCAACCTTCCATGGACACCAAATGAGCATAAGTCATGGGCACAAAAGAAACACAGAGGGGTGGAAAGAAGACTCTGTTCATACAATATTGGTAGTCTCTTAAGATACATCAATCTTCTTTCATTTAAGTATTCATTGATGTACTGAGTCCTAAGTGAGCACTAATTATATGCCAGGCACTAGGCTAAATTCTGGGAATAAACCATAACCGAGAGGGATGTGAGTCCTGCCTTCTCAAACCTGGTGATGTGGCAGGGGAGATAGAAGAGAGAGACAGAGCATATAACACAGCAGCTCAGGAAAACTAGGAGCCACCCAGACACCGCAGCCACAGCTCGGTGACATGAAACCCTGTCCTGCTTCCCTGGGCAGAGATGGTGCCAGGAAGCACTGAAATTGAATACAACTGCAACAAGTACGAGAACTCAGATATATGGGAACTTCTGAAAAACTAAGTCATTCCTAGGGGCCAGAAAAAGTTGAGAAATATTTCCTAACTGAAGTAGAAAGTTTCTGTTACATTTTTTTTTTTCTTAAACTGAGGAATATGTACCACTGGGAGTACTGGGTGGGGTGCTGGGAGTTTAAGAATCCGTGGTAAAATGATGAAACATCTTCCTAGGGAAGCAATTTTACTAGATGTCAATTTAAGATGTGTGTATGTGTGTTTAGAAGACGGTAAAATGTGGATTAATGTATTATAACAGAAAATTTCAGAGACATGCCTTGTTTACATAGGATCACTTAGCCCTCAACAGCCGCACCTTGTCCACAACTGCCACATCACACTCTCATCACTGTATGTTGAAGAACGTGTTTACGGGAAGAAGGAAACCCTGCCCTGTCGAGGAAAAGAGATATGTGTCAGGAAAGTTGGTTTGAGTGAAAGATTGAATGAAAGATTGAATGCCTGACTGGAGGATTCTGGGTTTCACAGGTGAAGCTGGAGGCAAGGATGGACTGAATATCTATGAGCTGAGCAGGGATGCATGGGACTCGGCAGATGGCTGTATTTCTGAGTCTCACGGATGGAAGGATATGGATAGAATCCACATCTGAAGCCAAGGGTGAATGTGACTATAACAAAGGCCACCTTGGAACGTGTATGGGCAAGGTGTATGCGCAGGGTGCTGTCCCCATGGTAAGTCAGTTACCAGATGTATGTGCCTTGGAGATTGCACAGCAGAGGGGCTTGGAAAAGAGTGTCAGAGTCCAAGGAGCAGCAGGAACAAGCTGGGGCTCAGGCTGAATTTCTCTTCCGGGGGAAGGTTTCCACTCCGCTCTGGTATCAGTCTTGCATCAAGAGGACATGGTGATCACTTGTCAAGAGTTTCTTCCTGACAAGTCATAAGGCGGGCTGAGGGAAGGAGATGCTGTCAACTGTCTGGTTCAGCTTTAAACAGATAATCACTGTTGAAGGTAGAGGAAGACAGAAGCTATTAGGGATCACTCTGCTCTTGGGGAAGGAGTGACCCCTAATAGCTGGTCTTTTAATTTAGATATTCTGATGAATTTCAAGTTGGGTCTTTGCTTGGATGAATCTCCCCAGGATACGCTCCCCCAAGAAGTTGGTAAAAATGACTCCTAGAAAGTCCCAGATTGTGTTGAGGTCACCCTGGGAATCTTGCCCAATCTGTCTGCCTCATTCCACCCCACTTGCATCCCGGAGTTTGGCATGGCTCTGTGTGGGCAGGGACCATTCTCTAAGTCAAGTTTAGATGGTTCTGGTGAACACAAAGCATCTGGTGAAGCTCAAAGCCAGCACTGCCCAAAAGGCACATAATGTGAGCCGCACCATGAGCCACATATAAAATCTGAAATTTTCTATTTGTCACATTAAAAAATGTAAAATGAAACAGGTGAAATTCAACTACATAATCAATATGAAAAGTATTAATACTATTTTACGTCCTTTATTTCCTAAGTCTTTTGTAGTAAATTTTACACAAATAGCACATCTCAGTTTAGCATAACCACAGTTCTAATGGGTAACAGGCAAGATTGTTGAATGACTAATGTATTGCACAGTACTCTTCTAGACCGATCTTAAGCCTGTGCATCACAATCATGCCTCCTGGGCATTCCTATAATAATCAGGGTCCAGAAATACCAAGTCACTTGCCAGAGCTCACAGAGCTTGCTGGAGTCAGAGCTAAGACTACGTCAAAGTCTCTCAGATCTAATCAAGTATCCTTTGGAAACAATGGACACAGATTTGCTCTTCAACCTCATGGCTAAAACATCAGTGGGTCTCTTGCTTCTTCCTTCAGAGCACTCTCACATTCTTTCCCTCCGTTGTGGCTGCCACCTCTTCTCAGGCTGTGATGGCAATTACCTCCTCATTGATGTGCTGGCTTTTGGTCTCCCATTCCAGCCTCTGGCAAAACCTGAATTTAGCACAGCTCTCCTGGAAACAGACTCCACTGCAGAAAACAATGAGTCTGTATCTTTTTAAATAGATTTTATTTTTGGAACAGTTTTAGGTTACAGAAAGAAACTAAGTAGAAAGTACAAAGAGTTCCCGTATACCCTCTCCATCCACCTCTGGGCTACTCCCATTAACATCTTGCATTGATACAGTATATTTGATATAATTATGAGCAGCTATTGAGATAGTGGTTTGCCATTCCCTTCTCCAGTGGACCACATTCTGTCAGACCTCTCCACCATGACCTGCCCGTCTTGGCTGGCCCCACATGGCATGGTTTAGTTTCATTGAGTTAGACAAGGCCGTGGTCCGTGTGATTAGATTGACTAGTTTTCTGTGATTATGGTTTGTGTGTCTGCCCTCTGATGCCTCTCGCAACACACCGTCTTACTTGGGTTTCTCTTACCTTGGACATACAGCCGCTGCTCCTTACCTTGGATGAGGAATATATCCTCACAGCCGCTGCTCTTGACCTTCCACGTGAAGTAGCTCCTCTCCGCCCTCCTGCGCGCACACAGCCACTGCTCTTTGGACGTGGGGTAGCTCCTCCCGGCTGCCGCCCCTAGATAGCATATTCAAAAGCAGAGACATTACTTTGCCAGCAAAGGTCCGTCTAGCCAAGGCTATGGTTTTTCCAGTGGTCATGTATGGATGTGAAAGTTGGACTGTGAAGAAAGCTGAGTGCTGAAAAATTGATGCTTTTGAACTGTGGTGTTGGAGAAGACTCTTGAGAGTCCCTTGGACTGCAACCAGTCCATTCTAAAGGAGATCAGTCCTGGGTGTTCTTTGGAAGGACTAATGCTGAAGCTGAAACTCCAATACTTTGGCCACCTCATGCAAAGAGTTGACTCATTGGAAAAGATTCTGATGTAGGAGGGATTGGGGGCAGGAGGAGAAGGGGACGACAGAGGATGAGATGGCTGGATGGCATCACCAGCTCGATGGACATGAGTTTGGGTGAACTTCAGGAGTTGGTGATGGACAGGGAGGCCTGGCGTGCTGTGATTCATGGAGTCTCAAAGAGTTGGACACAACTGAGTGACTGGACTGAACTGAACTGATTGACATAGTATTATATAGCTTACGTTAGAGCTCACTCTGTGTTGTACAGTTCCATGGATTTTGGCAAATGCAATAATGCTATGTATCCACCATTACAGTATCATATAGTTTCACTACCCTAAAATCAACTTGTTCTCTACCTGTTCATTCCAATTTCTCTTTCCCCCAAAACCCTTGGCAACCACTGATTGTTTTACTGTCTCTATAGTTTTGACTTTTCCAAAATGTTATATAGTTGGATTCAAATAGTATGTAGTTTTTTTTCACTTTGGCTTCATTCACTTTTTAAAAAATAAATTTAAGTTTCTTCCACATATTAATGAATTGAGACTAATTTATTTTTGTCATTAAATAGTATTTTATTGTCTAAATATACTTCAACTTGTTTCTCCACTCATCTCCTGAAGGACATCTTAGTTGCTTCCAAGGTTTTATAATTATGAGTAAAGCTGCTATAAACATTTGTGTGCAAGTTTTTGTGTTGATTTTCTATTTTTAAATGAGCAAAACATAATTCAAGACACTTCATTGTCTCTACAAATATCTCTGCATTTTTTTTTCTATAAAAAATGCTTTCTCCCTCAAATTTTGTCCTTCTTTCTCAAAGCCCACTTTGGTTATATGAAGTCCTTTGCATTATCACATAAATTTTACAAACTACTTGTCAATTTCTGGACTTCTCTGGTGGCTCAGCTGGTAAAGAATCTGCCTGCAATGTGGGAGACCTGGATTCGATCCCTGGGTTGGGAATATCCCCTGGAGAAGGGAACAGCTACGCACTCTAGTATTCTGGCCTAAAGAATTCCATGGACTGTATAGTCCACGGGGTCACAGAGAATTGGACATGACTGAGCGACTGTCACTTTTCACTTTCACTTTGTCAGTTTCTACAGAACAACTGGTATTTTGTTGAGAGTGCATTAAATGAGTAGATTAATTCACAGATAATTTATATCTTAATGATATTGAGTTTTCTAACCAATAAATATATATTTATCTCTATTCACTGAGGCCTTCTTTAAGTTTTCTCAGCAGTGTTTTATAGTTTCCAGTATATAGGTCTTGCATACTTTTATCAGATTTACCTCATACATTTCATAAAGGAAATCAGTCCTAAATATTCATTGGAAGGACTGACACTGAAGCTGAAACTCTTAATACTTTGACTACCTGATGCAAAGAAATGACTCATTGGAAAAGACCCTGATGCTGGGAAAGATTGAAGGTAGGAGCAGAAAGGGATGACAGAGGATGAGATGGTTGGATGACATCACTGACACGATGGACATCAGTATCAGTAGGCTCCGGGAGTTGGTGATGGACAGGGAAATCTGGCGTGCTAGAGTCCATGGGGTTGCAAAGAGTCGGACATCACTGAGTGACTGAATTGAACTGAATTTCATTTTTTACAGAAATGTATAGATTTCTGTTATTGATTTTGAATTAAATTTATGATTGATGTCAGTATATAGAAATACAATTGATTTTTGTATATTGGTCCTTTCTCTTGCAAATTAGTGAATTCAATTAATGCTACTAGCTTTTTTGTAGATTACATCAAATTTTCTACTTAGATGATCATGTTTTCTGAGAATAATAACAGAATTGTTTTTTCCTCTATTTTCTATATCATTTTTCTGATATTAATTTTCTGATATTATTTTCATTGACTTCTGCTCTTATTCTTTCCTTTGTTCTACATACTTGGATTTAATTTCTTCATTTTTTCCCTAGTTTCTTAGAAATTGAGGTCTTTCATTTGAGACCTTTCTTCTCTTTAACATAGGCACTTACTGCTATAAATTTCTCCCTAATAACTGCTTACACAGTCTCTCACAAATTTTAATATGTTTTATATACATTTTGATTCAGTTCAAAACACTTCCCTTTCCTTTTGAGTTATTTCTTTGATTCACAAATTATTTGTAAATTTGTTATTTAATTTCCAAATATTTGGGGATTTTCCTGAGATCCTTTCATTATTACTTCATAATTTAATTCCACTGTGGAATCATTTACTCTTGCTTTTTATTACCTAATCTTCCATTTGTTTTTAAAAAAATTGTGATTTCTTACCTGTGACCATATACCTCTTTCCACTTCTATGGCTTATGCGTTCTTCAATGCCTAACTCAGATATGATGTCTCCTGTAAAACCTTTCCAAACTCTGCCAGATAAAGTCTATAGCTTTCTCTTCTGTGCCTGAGAAGTTCTTTCCATGAACTCCTTGAGGAGTTTTTGTCATGTTGGGTTGCAGTTATGAGTTAAAAAATCTGTCTCCCGCACCAGAATCTAAGGTCCTTCAAGTGCAGTGATAAAGTTCTCTGTTTGTCTCCACAGAATCTGACACACTGTAGTTTCTTTTTTTTTAAGTATTCACTGAATTTGTTACAATATTATTTCTGTTTTGTATTTTGGGGTTTTTTGGCCAGGAGTCATGTGGGATCCTAGCTCTCCAACCAGGGCTCGAACCTGCAAACACTGCATTGGAAGGCAGAGTCTTAACCACTGAACTGCCAAGGACGTCCCTACAGTGTTTTCTTGAATGAATGAATGAAAGCAGTGACAGAGCCACGAAGTTTTGAGTCCTCCTCCGCTCGTGCCTTTAGTTTCCCAAATGACTCAGCTACTGAAAACAAAGAGATGGCACTATTAAGAAAGAGAGAGAGAAGCATAAATAAGTGTCTTTGTGTGAGAGAACCAGGGACAAGAAGCAGGCGCCCTCAGGTATGGCAGGATGCCTGCTTTATGTCCAGGTTTACTTCGTGCCTGCAGGAGCTGGCTTGGTGGTTCATGTGAGGCTGGGGCCTTACCTATGCAGATGGTAACCAGGCCTGCCTGTGACTGGGTGCTGCAGACACAAAGCAGGAGCGCGCAGGTGCTCCCCACTCCAGCTGTGGGGAACCTCCAGGCTGGACCTGGGGAAATAATGTCTGCACCAGGCTTGTGCCCGAGTGTGCACAGCAGCATCTGTTCACATGTGTGGAGAGCAAGGCGGGAGAAGGGAGGATGGAGAGAGATGAATGACTGCTAAATCCAAACTCACCAGGAAAAGAGAATGAGAAGAAACCTTATTTCCATCCCTGGCTGAACTCAAATCATACACTTTCTTAGTGATCTCATCTAAAAATGTCTCACCTCCCCAAAAACCAATCTGTGCCTGTCAGTGACTAATGCCATCCTAGAAATTTGCAGTTTTATAGCATTCCGTAGCAGAAAAGGAGGCTTTTTCTGCAGTATTACATGTCCATCTAGGAAATTTTCTTTATGAGATGAGAATACCAATCTTCACTGGGAGGTTTTAGACATCAGCTAGCAAATAGAGTAGGTATATAATAGCCTTCCCCACAGAAATGAAATAACTTGGCTGGGGAGTAACATTTGTACACCCTTCTCAGCAGCCCTGCTCCCCTCATTGTTTCTACACATTGTTGGTTAGAAAAACCAACCAACAACAACAACAAAAAAAAAACAGGCTCCTCGTATTCTCAAGTCTTTGTCCAATATGTAAGCCATTCAGGCAGCACCCTGCAAAAGAGCTTCTTTCATGGCTTGGCCCTCCCAATAAACAGATGGACTTGATCCAGTCCATATCTGGGAACACTTTTAGCTCTTTCTTTCAAAGATCAGTTGAGAATAATTGGGCACACATTCTTGCATGAGAACTTGAGAGTTTACCCTGGGTCCTTAAGGATGACAGGGTGAAAGTCACACTATGCGTACTGGTCTATGCACACTATGCGTACACACTATGCATATTAGTCCCTGGTAGCTTCTCTCTAAGGAGCTGGTGAGAACTCTTAACCACTGTGGCTTGAGGTCCAGGTGTGTGCAGCCCTCTCGTGTGTGTTCTGTGCTGAAGTTTCACAAAGTCAGCCTGGGGTTGTTTGCTCCTTCCTCCAAGCTCAGTGTTTGAAAACTCAGACTACATCTGCTGATTCTACAGGGGTATAGTTTCTTCCAGAGTGCTCCATAAAGTGATGGCTGTACTTCTAAGAGAGCACACCAAGACCAGATCTATCGCCCAGCCCTCTACCAGAAAAAATGAGACCTAGACTTGGAAACATCCCTAATGCAGCCGGTGGACATCAGTCAGCTACCATCAGAGGTGGCTGTTAGTTTGCACTGAAAGAGCTCACTCTCTAGGCTCTGAAACACAAGAGAAGCTAGCCTTTTCAAGTTGGGCCTTAGTGGATGGACTACATGTTCTCAAGATCCTAACCTTGAACATGTTGCCTTCTGCTACATCACCTGCTCCTGAAGAAAACCTTTTATTTTCTTCTGCTGAAGCTTTCATTTCTTGGCTGTTTTACCAAGAATATGGTTTTGATATTTACACCTAAAAATAAATTCAAATTCTATTATATGACGTTTCTCCATAGAGGGACATAAATTACCAGGAAAGAAACAATAAAGGGTCTTCAACAAAGCAACTCCTTACCAAATATTTGTTTTATTTTCTTATTATATGTTCATCACACATTTCCTGTGTTCTTATTCTGTCCCAGACACCGCGTCAGGCACTGGGAATGCAGAAATGAACAGACTCCTGCCTTCTTGGTATTCACAGCCCAGTGGGGTGACAGACAACTAAGCAAGGAAGTAGGTTATGTTGGATGAGCTAACTGTCTGTGCTAGGTGTCTTGGAATCCTGGGAGAGTGGCCTGCGTTAGAGCTGAGCATGGAAGGCGGAAAAAAAGGACAGAAGAGCAGGCATTGTCATCAGATAGAACTAAGCTTGAGTCGCAGTGCTGGCTCTGCCCTTTACTAGCTGTGAGAGGTTAGAGTAATTACTTTACCTGTCTGAGCTTTAGCTTTATTATCTGTGAAATCAAAATAATTTTAATGGATTATTTCAAAAGATGAAATAAGATCATATCTATAAGGCTATTAGCACCATAGCTGGCACCTGGTAAGCATTCAACAAATGTGACCTATTGGTTCATTTCATCATTATTATTTTCTGTGCAGCCAGGATCACCATCTGACACACCAGAAGAGGAACCGTACTAAAGACGAGATATAGGGAGGAAGACAGCGACTTCTGATCTGGTTTACAGGGTAGATCTATGTTCTGTTTATTGGAGCTGTCAGCCTGCCTCCATTTGCTGTAAAACCCACTTCTTTTCCAGTTACTGGTTGGGAAATTCTACCTTGAGTTATCAGTTTACGAGGTGTGTGGCAGAGGCAAGGTTGGGAATAGTCCCATCACTTTATCTGGTTCTCTGCCTTGGTAATGCCCCCTTCCTCGAATCCCTTTTCATGACACATCCAGGGCTTAAAGCAGAGAAGACTGCATTTCCTCTTGTCACTGGTATGACTGAGTCTGTCTCCTGGATGTGTGCCACTTGTAAATGCCTTCTACTTTTCTCCCATTAATACTGTGTCTGCCTGTAGAGCTATCTAGACCTTTGTTTAAATATTAAGAAGAAATGCATTCAGCCAGCACACAGAAATGTAGGTGCACAGCCAAGATAAAGAGTGTGGCTGATAGAAAATACAGCGGTGAATAAATATGCAGAATCTGAGACACTGTGAAAATTCATTCAATTTTTTCATCCGCAGATTTAACCAATACAATGGGGGAGGAGGTGATGGTATGTGATGCCCAGACACAGAAATAATGAGAGTTTTTATGTACATTCTAAGTTCATTCAATAGGCAAATGTGCCATCAGCCTTTCTTTTCCTTATTAATCCTAGTAAGGATGGAAAGAATGGGAAGACAGTCTTCTTCAGAGATCTGCTCTGGGTCACCTGGGATGCTGGGAACCACCTGCAGTAATTGTCCCATAAGCACACCTTCCATCACCCCTAGATCCTGAGACAAAGCACTAGGGTTACAAAGGACCACAGTGTCCAGTCACTCATTCACTTAGCCAGCATTATGGCAGTCCCATTGCTAGAAAGCCTCATGTAAGATTCTCTAAGAAATACAGAAATGAATAAAATCAATCCTTGTCTCCAAGGACCTCATGATCTGAAGGAGGAGGTGTATTACTCTAAAATCAGATACAAAGGAATCAAAAAAGTAGGGACAAGGATGAGTCAAAGAGTGTAATGTTTAACATGTCATCTGTATTGCATGTACTATCAATAAGTCATTTTTTAAAGAGCATCCAGAGTATTCATTATATAACTTTAGCAATTATACAAAAAATGGCAACATGAATGAAACATTAAAAGTTTAAATCAGATATCTTGCCTGATGTCCAACAGAAATATTGTCACATGACCATATATGCTCAGATCATCATACATTTCTAAAACATTTTGCAGTAAAGTGCTTTTTGTGTTAAAATCTGTGTATATAGCTAGTATTAAACACATAATCCTAGATATTAGCATATATAATAAGATTTTGAGATGTATTGAATTATAAGGCCACATCTTCCAAATTATTCAGATTATCAGAGTGTCACTACAACCCAGTGTTGTAAAAATAAAACTTCAGAATGCTTCTCTTTTCCTCAGAGTAGAGGTACAACATATCTGAAGCACAGCATGTCAAAAGAACTACCCAATATTGAGGGAAACAGAGCTGCCTAATGACAAAAAAGAAAAAAATAATTTAAATGGCTGATTTGTTAGGTTTGAATGTGAAAAACATTAAAAATCTCAAATTCATTGCCAGCTTATAGCACACATCAAATCTGATCCTGAAAAGTGAAAAACCAACAAGAAGCTTCAGACAATTTAGAAACAGCATGTTCACTCAGTATATAGTATTTGCATATCAGTTCAGTTCAGTTCAGTTCAGTTGCTCAGTCATGTCTGACTTTTTGCGACCCCATGAATCGCAGCACGCCAGGCCTCCCTGTCTATCACCAACTCCCAGAGTTCACTCAGACTCATGTCCATCGAGTCAGTGATGCCATCCAGCCATCTCATCCTCGGTCGTCCCCTTCTCCTGTCCCCAATCCCTCCCAGCATCAGGGTCTTTTCCAATGAGTCAACTCTTCTCATGAGGAGGCCAAAGTATTGGAGTTCCAGCTTCAGCATCATTCCTTCCAAAGAACACCCAGGACTGATCTCCTTTAATATGGACTGGTTGGATCTCCTTGCAGTCCAAGGGACTCTCAAGAGTCTCCTCCAACACCACAGTTCAAAAGCATCAATTCTTCAGTGCTCAGCTTTCTTCACAGTCCAACTCTCACATAATTATTCTTAATTCTGTTAAATCCTAAGGCATCTTCTAGCAGACATTTGATGTCACACCAGGAGCAAAAGAAGAGGGCATGGAGACTTAAAAGGTAACAGAACTATATTTCTTTCCTAACTGGAATATAATTCTGATGGATTTTTTCCAAGTTATTTGGGATTTTTGAGGTTTAACACTGATTGAGCAGATATAAGACAAACACATATTGTTTTGTAAGCTAACTTGCCATACTGCATTATGTAAGATAAAAGTGGTTTTGAAAGGAATAGCACATACAAGTGTAAAAATCTGCACACGCCTCCAGAAATCAACCTTGTAACTTTATTTGATTCAATATGGTGGCTCAGATGGTAATCTGCCTGCAATGCAGGAGACTAGGGTTTGATCCCTGGGTCAGGAAGATCCCCTGCAGGAGGGGACAGCAACCCACTCCAATATTCTTGCCTGGAGAATCCCATGGACAGAAGAGCCTGGAGGGCGACAGTTCATGAGGTTGCAAAGAGTTTGACACGACCGAGTGACTAACACTTTCACTATATTTAAAACAGCTGGCATAAAATCAGTGAAGGAGAAAGGGCAAGCAATTTTGATAAATTTAAATTAGCATTAACTGCTAAAAACACCCAAAATAATAATAACCTATTTGGAGAATAATTCAAAATCAAAATACATTAAATTACTAAATACTGATAACAAGAAAGATACTCAGAAGAGAAGGATATTGAGTAGACTTGGACTATGTTAACTAAAGCATGAATGGTAAAAGAAAAATTAGAGTAGCTGCTAAAAGAATAAATGTATACTTTTCAACATGCTAGAGGAATAAATAGAAAAAATAAAATAACCTATGAAATAAAATTAGAAAAGGAGGAAATCGAGAAAAGAAAACAAACATGGCAAATCGAAAACACAATATTGCTGAAAATATAAAATTAGAAATTTAAATTTTTAAGGCTGAATCACAATAAAGCAATATATTTCTACACATACCACACATTGTAGTTATAGTTATATGTAGGGTTATATGATTGCTTCTATTGAATATCTGGCATCTAAGAAGTTCTCAGAGGAAAATTTAAGGTTTTACATTTATACATCAGAAAAAGCAAGATTGAAAATTAATAAAATAGTATTAATAAATCAAGAGAGACCTTTTCCTTGGCAAGATGGTGGAGTACGACTTGACCACTCGCATCGCGCACTTTTTAGATCGGCACTTAGTCTTTCCGTTGCTTGAGTTTCTCTCCGTAAAAGAGATATATAATGAAAAGGAGTTGTTACAAGGGAAATTGGATCTTCTTTGCAATACCAACATGGTAGACTTTGCTATGGATGTGTACAAAAACCTTTATTCTGATGATATTCCTCATGCTTTGAGAGGAAAAAGAACTGTTGTTGCACAGCTGAAACAGCTTCAAGCAGAAACTGAACCAATTGTGAAGATGTTTGAAGATCCAGAAACTACAAGGCAAATGCAGTCAACCAGGGATGGTCGAATGCTGTTTGACTACCTTGCAGACAAGCATGGTTTCAGGCAGGAATATTTAGATACACTGTACAGGTATGCAAAATTCCAGTATGAATGTGGAAATTACTCTGGAGCAGCAGAATATCTTTACTTCTTTAGAGTGTTGGTTCCAGCAACGGATAGAAATGCTTTGAATTCACTCTGGGGAAAACTGGCCTCTGAAATCTTAATGAAGAATTGGGATGCAGCCATGGAAGACCTGACATGGCTAAAAGAGACCATAGATAATAATTCTGGGAGTTCTCCACTTCAGTCTCTTCAGCAGCGGACATGGCTCATTCATTGGTCTCTGTTTGTTTTCTTCAATCACCCCAAAGGGCGCGATAACATTATTGATCTCTTCCTTTACCAGCCACAGTATCTTAATGCAATTCAAACGATGTGTCCACATATTCTCCGCTATTTGACCACAGCAGTCATAACCAACAAAGATGTTCGAAAACGCCAGCAGGTGCTGAAAGGTCTGGTCAAAGTTATTCAGCAGGAGTCATACACATATAAAGACCCAATTACAGAATTTGTTGAATGCTTATATGTTAATTTTGACTTTGATGGGGCTCAGAAAAAGCTAAGGGAATGTGAATCAGTACTAGTAAATGATTTCTTCTTGGTGGCTTGTCTTGAGGATTTCATTGAAAATGCCCGTCTCTTCATATTTGAGACTTTTTGTCGCATCCATCAGTGTATCAGCATTAACATGTTGGCAGATAAACTGAACATGACTCCAGAAGAAGCTGAAAGGTGGATTGTAAATTTGATTAGAAATGCAAGGCTGGATGCCAAAGATTGTTTCTAAATTAGGTCATGTGGTTATGGGTAACAATGCAGTCTCACCCTATCAGCAAGTGATTGAAAAGACCAAAAGCCTTTCATTTAGAAGCCAGATGTTGGCCATGAATATTGAGAAGAAACTTAATCAGAATAGTAGGTCAGAGGCTCCTAACTGGGCAGCTCAGGACTCTGGCTTCTACTGAAGAACTGTACAGAAAAATTGAAAAACCTTTAAAAGAAAGGTGAAATAATAAAACCATTATATAAAGGTGAAACCTTTTAGAAACAACATATTTAGTATAATTTTGGAGAATTTGAATAAAATTGACCATTTCATTAAAAAAAAATCAAGAGATAGTGTTGCAAATAATAGAAATAAGAGAAAATTTTATAAAACAAATCAAAAAAAAATCATATAGATTATTGAGAAACCTAAAATATAGTTAATTGAAATAGCAGATAAAGGAAAGATAGAAACAAGGAATGAGTGAATAAAGAAATGAATGAAACTCTGGCATGATTAAGATGTCCCAGGATAGCTGAAAGCAGAGAGGATCTTGTGTCTTGGACAGCGGTGGCACAAGACAAAGCTGAATTTCCCTGCCACATCAGAGAAGACATGCTTACCACTAGGACAAGAATCCTTTCACCCTGGATCCTTTCTCTAATTGGGACCCCAAGAAGTCCATCTGCAGGAAAACTTAATTAAGGCTAGATCCCTGAACATAACAGCTTTCATCTTAACATACAATAAATGTATCGTCTCTGAATTGATTCAAAACTCTTTTGGACTCCTCTCTATATCACCAAGTTCTCAGAATGTATTCCCTGTTATGTGAGGTTGTACTTCTTTGTCTGCCACCCAATTCTATTTGTTCTTTAAGCTTCAAGGTTTTCAGGCTCTGAGATGTGGAAACTAGATTGAATGCAGAGCATCAATCCTCCTATCTGATCATCTCTTCCTACCTACCAATCTCTAAGCTCTAGTATGTTCCATGCTAGAACATAAAGTCTGTCACTGTTTCCATTGTTTCCCCACATATTTGCCATGAAGTGACTTTATTTTCTTGGGCTTCAAAATCACTGTGTAGGTGACTGCAGCCATGAAATTAAAAGACGCTTGCTCCCTGGAAGAAAAGCTATGACCAACCTAGACAGCATACTAAAAAGCAGAAACATTACTTTGCCGACAAAGGTCTGTCTAGTCAAAGCTATCGCTTTTCCAGTAGTCATGTATGGATGTGAGAGCTGGACTGTAAAGAAAGCTGAGCACTGAAGAATTGATGCTTTTGAACTGTAGTGTTGGAGGAGACTCTTGAGAGTCCCTTGGACTACAAGGAGATCCAACCAGTCCATCCTAAAGGCGATCAGTCCTGAATATTCATTGGAAGGATTGTTGCTGAAGCTGAAGCTCCAATGTTTTGGCCACCTGATGCGAAGAGCTGACTCATTGGAAAAGATCTTAATGCTGGGAAAGATTGAAGGCAAAAGGAGAAGAGGGTGGCAGATGATGAGATGGTTAGATAGCATCACCAGCTCAATGGACAGAAGTTTGAGCAAACTCCGAGAGATAGTGAAGGACAGGGAAGCCTAGTGTGCTGCAGTCCATGGGGTCACAAAGAGTTGGATGAACAACAACAATGCTAGAACATGAAACCCCCTTATCATTCTGTTGTACCAGCTTGATGGTGGTAGAGCATCCCAGCTAGAGCTGAACAATTATTTCTGAGAGGAAGCATAAGAGATAAGCCTCCTTCTGTGATCTGGCAGCACTAGGATACTTCCCATGGTTACTTCAGCTGGAAAAACATGAAGGAGGGGAGAGTTAGTGGAGACCTTGAACAAAGCCAGGATCCACGCCTGCAACTCAGGGTTTCTTGCAGGTGTGTTTGATCGCTCTGTGCCTACAATCAGGAACTATGAAATATAGCTACCAATTTGTTTTCATTCTTTGTTTGATTGTGTCTAATCATGTCAAAAGAACCTGTCAATTCAACACAAAGATATGAGCTGGTTCATTGGAGACACTGCTTGACACCATGGAGACAGAAATACTGGGAGCTTGACTGCTCTCTCCCCTTCGTGGCCTCCCTCCAGTCACTTGGAGTGAATTCGCTATTCTATGATGTTAATACTTGATTGCAAGGTGTGAGAGAGGTAGTCAATATGAGACCTGATGAATGAATAGAGTGGCTTTGCTGTAAATGGTTATTTGGTCCACATTTCCACTCACAACGAGCCCTAATGCAGCTGAAGCACACACAACAGTCTATGAAATTCAGTGTAGTTGAATAGGCCTACTGTTGACTTACGGTTGGATGAGGATAATTATTCAAGTTAATTATTAGATTATTTCCAATAGTAGGAATTTGCTTATTATCTTCACCTTTATCTTCAAAGCATTAGACAAACACTGACTTGATCCTTTAAACACCCTCTGGTTGGCCTATTTATATTGGCCAATTGCTACACATGTTAATCTTAGCATATAGCAAGGGAAATACCCTTTTCCTGTAGCTATGATCAGTAATGACAATCTTTGAGACTGTGGCTGCCCTTTATCTGCAACCACCTTCCTTCCGGCATTCAGCCTACTGAATACCCAGTTATACCACTGTTGGGTGGTGAGAGATGCTGAAAGGTCGTATGAGCAGACTTAACAAATCATCTTCCAATGCACATTTTGGGCAAGTGAAAGTAGCTTGCTGAGTGGATTTTTTTTTTTTTTCATTTGGAACTTTGAATTATAGAGATTAGGGCAAAAGTGGTCACAGGGATGTAGAACAAGCCACATAGATGCAGAAATAAAAAAAGGACTCAGTGCTTAAAGGGAGTCCAGCTGGAACATGAAGAAAATCCAACATCACTTTCAGCCTGCAGTGTGTTGGCCATGGCTACAGAGAAAAAGTATTTTTAGCTACTTAAGTAATTGAAAGGAAGAAAAATAACTACCTTCACATTTTAGTTTTTCAAATCTTGATTTATTTCAATCAACAATTTGCTTTATAATTTTAACTCCACAGACTTTTAAGCAATGAAATAGTTTAGCTTGATAGCCCTTAATTGTACACTATGCAATATTATAAGTAATGGGTGTCTGATCAAGTGAGAATTCTCAGCAATGAAAAATTGTTAAAAAAAATAGTTTTCTCGCACATACACATACTACATGGAACTTTTTTTTTCCTTCTGAGTGACACTTGTCAACTAACTATCGTGTTATATTTATTTGTACAACATACAATGGAATGTTTGCCTATTTCAAATTGAAAATCTATTTTCCTCCTTTTTCTCTTCTTTATAAGGTAGGTGCCTACCTCCAAAGGGTAATGCTTCTAGAGCTTCGGTTGTTGTGGGGAATACAAAGGTCACTGGCTGCATGAAGCCCCATACACTGTGGGGTGAGGTGTTTCAGTCAGACTGTGACAGCTTGCTGAAAGAAAGGATTTTGAATCAGACATGACTTTGGTAGTGATGAAATCTGTTAAACATCTTCTTTACTTTATAAGGAAACATCAGGTGATTCTTCCCAGCAGCTGTCTCTGCCTCCTGATTCATACCTGCAAGAAGGCAGGAAGCACCTCAATGCTGAGACCTGCCTTTCTGTTCAGTTTGTAAGCACCCAGGGACAGTGAAAACAGCCAGGGCTTAGAGTCTGGAGACCGAAGAATCTGCTTGGGCTCTGGTATAAGCTCCCTCTAAGGCCTTAGACAAGACACTTCCACTTTCTGGGCTTTAGTTCTCCATTTATAAAATAAGACAAAGAGTTCTGGTAAAGACGACAGATTAAGTTTGTGTCTAGTACACTTTGTCAGCTTTCAACATATACCAATGATAAATTAAATATAAAAAGAAATCCAAAAGACAGAGTTGAGCTGAAAATCATAACAAATATCACCATGGACTGAAATAGAACTTAAATGCAAAGCAGTGAGTAAAGCCGAAGCCACAAGGCTTCTGGGTCATGCTCCAAACCAAAGTAGTGGTAGCCAATAACCCAGCTCTCGTAGGGCAGGATGGACGGAAGCCCTTCCTGCAAACTAGGAGATTAAAGCTAGATTCAGTATCTGAATTAAAATGCTATAGGGGAAATTCCCAACCATGACGCAAGGCCATAAGAAGCTACTGTTGGTTCTAACTAGAGCTTTTGCTTGTGAGAGACTGTGGTCAGAGGTGTGCAGGAGAGCGGAAAGATCAGAAGTTGAACCAAGCTACCTGCTGGCTTAGTAACAGGATTTGACATTTCCAAAAAACTGCCACTGGAGAGGATGTGGGCCAGCCTGAATGTTCAGAAGTGCTACAAAGTGACATCTACAATCTACACAAAATAAGAAGGATACACATAGAGACAAAAATGAGGAAAATAAACTTTGAAGTTGATGAGACTAAATTTGAAAATGCTCTCAAGTCTTATGATAAGGAAGGCAGCCAAAAATCATTAACAGATTGAAAAACTGCTTTTTCTCAAAGGAAATTAATTTTACAGGGTTTTCTGAGAAAAACTACAGAATAAATTTGTGTAGGAACATCAAAGAGATAAAGAATATCTATGAAAATGAACAAAAAATATAAAGCAAAAATTGGCAGAATTTGGAGAGAACAGGAATTGGAAAATAGAGTCTAAAAGGAGAAAAAAAATAAGAATTTCTAGATAAGACACAGTAAAAGAGGAATTAGTGATTGGAAAATAGTGCAGAGTAATTTAATTATGATATCAATTAACATATATAAAAGCTAGAGTTAGAAAAAAATTCACCAAGCATGTATTTTTAAAGAAGATAGAAAAGTAAGGAAATGACCAAAATTCTTACAAAAATCAAGGAAAACATGAGTTTGTAGGTGATATATACTTCAACTGCTGAATAATAAAAAATATAGTCATGTGCAAATGTCATGTAAGTCAAGAATAAGGAGAAAAATTATAAAAATAACTGGAGAAAGAAGATAGGCTACCACAAAGTTTTAACAATAGGACTTAAAACAGACTTCTCAGAAGAAGGCAGAAAATGGTGAGTTAATATATTCAAAGTGCTTCAGGAAAATGGCCAAAATCAAAAATGTTATTTATAGCTCACAATTTTTAGGAACAAAATAAAGACACATATACAAATACCAAAAAATAGAAGAGCTTAACATCCATAGGCCCTCACTATGAGAATTTTTGAAGTACTTCTTCCAAAAGAATTAAAAAAGAGAAAAAAACAAACTCAAGTATGGAGTACAAAAGATGTTATCATTAAATTACACATACAAAGACAGAGAACAATACATGATGAAAAATGTTAATGTCACGGAAACAAAGCAGTGAGGGCTATCAGTGAAGCATGGCAGCAGGGCAGAGCTGTCTAGAAATATGGGGCTGAGGACAGGGACTTTATAACAGACTGTACATATGTTTTAAGAAGCTACAATAATATCTCCCATCCACATATTTTTATTATTTGACTAACAGACAATTCTTCCATCTTGTAGTAGTGGGGTTTATACCCCCTTCCCTTGAAAATGGGTGAGTCCTCCTGACATCCTTGATCAGTGAAGTACAGTGGAAGAACTTACGTAACTTATATGGCTAGGTCATAAAAATGTCCTGTCCTTTCTCCTTGTTCTCTGGGGATGCTCATGCCTGGAACTCAGTCACCATGCCTTGAGGAAGTACAAGCAGTCTGTGGAGAAGTCCACAGTAAGGAACCGAGGATACTAACTGATAAGCCCTGGCTGAGCTCTTAGCCAACATTACCAGCAAGCTGGCATCCATGTGAGTGGACCATCTTGGAAATGGATCCTCCAGCTCCTACTTGAGTTGCCCCAGCTGATGGTATATGGAGTGGAGATGAACCATGCCTGCTGAGTCCTGTCCAGTTTGCAGATTCATTCTCAAAATAAATGATTATTGTTGTTTTCATAACAATTAAGTCATAACATTTAAGGGCGGAATTTTACTCAATAATAATGTCTAAAACAGGTCCTGCATGCCCAGAACTCTGGATGATACACTTACTCAGTTTTTGTTTGTTTACTTTTTGGCCACACTCTGCAACCTGTAGGATCTTAGTTTCCCAACAAGCAGCTGAACTGGCACTCCCTGCTTTGGAAGGCATAGTCTTAACCACCGGAGCACCCAGGAAGTTGTATTTTTCTTCCTGACCAATGCCAAGTTTTCCTTTAACACGTTATCCTTTGTGAGATTTTACCAAAAGCCTACCCCAACTGGTTTAACTACTTTCTGTGCTCGCATGACTCAGTGTATATTCCTATGTCGTAGTATACAAGACACATAATTTATATATCTGCTCTACTACACTGTGAGGACAAAGACTACGTCTAATTCACTGTGGAGCTTGAGTATCTAGCACTGGATCTTACATATAGAAAGGGCTTCAAACTATCCAACAAACTGAAATAAAAGTCACAGCTTGCTTCAGAGTTTTCCATTCATGATTTAACCAAAGGTATTGCAGATATGGTCAGAGGAAAAACTGATTGCTAACAGAGAGTGATGTTAGAGGGAGGGAGGGAAAACAAGATCTGCAACTCAAGGGAAGACCAAGCAAAGATGATAAAGAACTTAGTGCTAATGTTGCCTGTTGCTAGCAAAGGCGCACCATTACCCTCAGATGTACTAACGGTGTTTTCATGGGACAACCACAAAGGTTTTCTTCCAATACTGTTTATTTGTCTCCTTTCTTGAGAACCTAGTCCATTGTGAGCATTTTCACTTCTCAAAAGATTTGAACTGGCTGGGACAAGTCCAGAATAACCTATTACTCTGAAAATCAGAACTGTCAAGAATGTGTTTTCTTTGACAATTGTAAAGAAAATGGACACAATGAAGTATTCCAGTCTTTGGTATTATGATAGCTACTTCGAACAAGGAAATAATCAGCTATCACCATTCTTACAAGAACAGGATGCTAGAAAAATAAGCTATACCATGATCTATAACCCAAATAAGATTTACAATTTTAAAAATACATTAAGGTTTCAGGGCTATGAAGATTTTTTGATTGGTTTCCTGCTTATGCAAAATTATTTTGCATTTCCTAGGAGACTATTCAAGGAGGATTATAGGCAGGAATTTAAATAGAATTTTACCTGGGGGAGATTACTTTTTTTTTTTTTTTAAATGATTCTGGGCCTCTCATTTCCATTCCCAGGTTAAAAGTTGATTTGTAGTGCAATAGACATTATTCCCAACCCTAACACCTCTGTCCAGGAACAAGCAGGAAGTGTCAACAATCTATGAGATACCTCCGTTCTCATGGTTCTTAAAAGACTCCATTAGAACTTGAACTTCCCATGGGAAAATAAATTAGCCCAGTCCCTCTAGGAGGTCACCAAGGACCAATTCCTTTTTCATCACTCTTCTCCCTTCCGTAGATTGAGCTTTATCCTAACACTGGTTCCTTTTGCTATCATAGGATCCTTGCCAGTAGGACTCTTTCTTCATTCTTGTGAGCAGGAGTGAGAGACCATATCCTGAGGTTTTTCTTATGATCAAAGAGAATTTTACTGCAAAATCCTAAAAAATATCATCTTATATCTCAGTGTTTGAAAGTAAACTTCCTGCCAATTTACAGTCTTTTTTATTCAGTAGGGAATGCCACATTTTGAGTAGCTTAGACCTGAATTCCCACATCCTTCTTTAGCAACAAGAGAAGGAATGACCATGATTGATTTAATGTCACCAAGAGCCCAAACCTGGAGAAGGGAAGTTCCATAAAGGAAAGGCTGGAATGTTTGCTGGAGAGACAAACAGTGCTCACTGAGTATTGCTGCCTACACTACAGGAAATGCTATCAAGCATTTGTGAGGCTGGTTAGTTTTTCAGGGTGTCCTTTCTGTGTTATATTATGCTGGCCAAAGTGTTCATTCAGATTTTTCCATAACATCTTATGGAAAAACCCAAATGAACTTTCTGGCCAGCCCAATATTTTGTTTTCCACTGGTCTCTTGTAAGGATAATTTAGTCGCAACAAAACTAACCAAAAGAAGAAAGTGACACTGACCTGTTCTGCCCTTCCAGGGAAGACAACTGGCAGGAACATTTGCTTTTGTGTGTGCGTGTGCTGTCGTGTCCGATTCTTTCGTGACCCCACGGACTGTAGCCTGCCAGGCTCCTCTGTCCATGGGATTTCCCAGGCAAGGATCCTGGAGTGGGTTGCCATATCCTCTCATGGGGATCTTCCTGAACCAAGACTCTAATCCATGTCTCTTGCACCTTCTGCATTGACAGGTGGATTCTTTACCACTGAGCCACCTGGGGAGCCCCAACATTTGCTTAGGAGGGTGAATAAGTGAAGTATGAGGCTTCAGCACCTGAGAAAGAGATTCTAGATCCAGATCTCTGTAGGGAAACGATATGTCTCAGAATCTATCCAATTCCCCGAGGGGCTGGGAAAGAACCTGGGGACTTCTGTGCCCTCGTTGCTCTTGGTTAAGATCAGGTGCTTGAAGAGTTGGGGAGAAAGGTTGTACTGGGGGTGACTGACTCAGCAAAATGACTTCTACAGACATGTTCTCAGCTTTATCCTCTCAGAGTCCAGCCTACATAGTACTTTAAAAAGTCTCGCCTCTGTGGTCCGATGAGATTGGGAAATACATTTTCTGTTGCAGATATTTATTTAAAAGTTTCATTTTCACTTAATAAATCCATAGCCATGGCATACATGGAAGGTTTCCCCAAGTGGTAATTTATGCTTTTTGAAGAATTACTTTTCAAAGTGCATGGGCTTCCTGTCACTGAGGGCAATAGTGGCCACTCAATTTTTAGACTTATTGGCTGTTATAGATTTGGGAGTTGATATATTTTTGAAATGTTTATGCCTTCTCTTTCTTGTTAATTATTGATCTAAACCCTTATGGATTCTTCAAGATTTGTGAACAAGGCTTGCATTAATCCCCAAGGCTGCTGAGGAGTCTGGGCAATGAAATTCCCAGTTCATAGAAATGCAAGAAACTGGGAAACCTACAGGCTACTTCCTAGGGTCACAGAGTGGGTCACTGCCGGCCAGTCTTAGAGTTTTTAACAAAGATACAGGTCATTTAGCTGGCTCACAAAGATGACCCTTTAGCTGTACCTGGAACACACAGTCAAGGGTGGTCCCAGAGACAATGGGATGCAGACATGTAGACATGTCCCTTCACAACCCTCTGGTGGCCTCCTCTATACCAGGGACACCTGTCCCGTGTCCTGTGTTGACCCCACCTTCAGAGGATTTCCCCTTAGTCTAAAGCAAGTGTGGAAGACTTCCAGGTGCTAAATCCCTCCTCTGATCTGATCATTTCTGATTACTCCTCTCCTCTCTCCCACCTTCCCATCATCTATGGGAATGCACACATGCATGCTAAGTCATTTCAATCATGTCCAAGTCTTTGTGATCCCATGGACTATAGCCCACCAGGCTCCTCTGTGAATGGGATTCTCCAGGCAAGAATACTGGAGTGGGTTGCCATGCCCCTTCTCCAAGGGATCTTCCCAACCCAGGAATCAAACCCATGTCCCTATGTCTCCTGCATTAGCAGGCGAGTTCTTTCCCACTAGTGCCATTTGGGAAGCCCCATCTGTGAGAATGAAGGATCTTAAAATTAGAAACATTGACTAGAATCCCTCAGAACATGGTCTTCAGAGCATCAGAGTATGGGGAATCCAAGGTGGGAAAGTTTCTTGGCTTTCCTCATTGGTGGGAGCCACTGGGGGCAGGGGAGGAAGGGGGGCTCAGACCAGCCACAAGCCCTGCAACTAGCAAGGCAGATTTGGGAGACAACAGGGCCTGTAGAAGGATGCCACCTCCTCAGGTCCACAGAAGGAAGAAAGGAGAAGGGTGTTGCTTTATTTTCCCATTTCATGTTCTTACGGGACCTGAAGAACATGAAATGGGGTGGAGGGGCGTCCAGTGCCTTGCCCATTCTCAGTAATTTCCTGAGAGGACACTTGCTAAAGAGAAGACTTGGAACCTTTCTTCTTTCTGTATACAGGACCACTTTCAACTGTCCAGCCTTCCAGAAGTATTTTAATAACTCTTGAGTTCTGGTGTGTGCCTCCTTGGCACTTTTTTAACTCTTATTTCCTTGGAGGTTCTGACTTTGAAGGAAACATGATGCAGCTGGATGGGGGATAATGTGAAAGCGGACATCAAATCCTGGAGGACGTGAATGCTAAGGCGCAGCTCAGATGTTACCCTGAGGGTGGTATGAAGCCCTTTACCAAAGTACCTTCTGCACCCTTTGAGAGCTAGAGAAGACCCAGCCTCCTTCCTCCTTGGGCAGAGACCCTGTGTGTGCTACAGTCCTGCATGCCCATGTGAGAACAGGAGGGTCTCACACTGCCCCTCTCTCTGCTGGACACAGGATGTCGGTGCTGGGAAGGCCCTAAGAACGCTCCGTGTCTCGGACCCTCGTATGTAAGAAATAAGGACACGGAGGCCCTCTGGGTAATGCATAGGCTTCAATCCTTCAATCACATGCTCCTGATTACAAATTCAAGAATGAGGGGGCCCGGATGGGGGGCTTGCTTCCAGGAGGCCTGTGGTTTTATGTGTGTGAGCAAACACATTTTGTTTAAGTAGACCTTCCTCCTGGCCCCCCCCCCCCCCCCGCCCCGCCTCCGCCACCCCGTCTTTATTCATTGCTAACAGATGCCGCGGGGCCGCGGCCAGGCAAGAGCAGGAACACACGAGCTCCCACGCGGGTGGGAAGAGGGAAAACTGATGAACTGCCACAGAGCAGCGTGTCGAGGGCCTTGGCTTTGAATTCTGATTCCTGCCCGCCCCCTACCACCTCCTCCCTCTCACCCACTCCCAGCCCCAGCCGGCTCACCAGGCCTTGCAACAATTTCTGTTCTGTTTCCTCCACAGAACAGATGAAAGGAGCCAGTGCCAGCAGCTAAGGAGTCAGCCGCTCATCCTGAGAACCGTATCGAGGCTCAGGGATGGGTGGATGGCTTCCTCCCAAGGTACCCAACTTGGAGGCTTTTTCTGAGAGCCCTATGGAGCTCACAGCCACCTCCCCTGATGCTGAAAATATGCCTTATCTGTAGCACAAACCACCTCGAGCCAGAGGCAGATTAAGCCAAGCCTGAGAAGGAGGCTGAGAAGGGGCACAAGTGAGATCCTTGTGACCGCAGCTCTCTCTCAGGCCTCCTTCCCATCCAACCAAACATCTGAACCTTCTGCCACCTTACGCTAGCACATGAAACGTTTTCCTGCAGATACAAGCTTGCCTAAACATACTGCTAGGTAATGACCACTATGACCATCCTCAGGGCCTAGGTCCAAGGACACCTCTCCTTTGAAGCCTATGCTGATACCCACTGCAAGGTGGATATGACCGCTGCCCCTGAGCCCAACGGCTGGGCCTGCACGTGTGTACTTTGCTCCTGGGGCTTCCCAGATGGCTCCCATGGTAAAGCGTCTGCCTGCAAAGCGGGAGACTCGGGTTCGATTCCTGGGTCGGGAAGGTCCCCTGGAGAAGGAAATGGCACCCCACTCCAGCACTCTTGCCTGGAAAATCCCATGGACAGAGAAGCCTGACAGGCTACAGTCCGTGGGGTCGCAAAGAGTCGGACATGACTGAGCGACTTCACTTTCACTTTCACTTTGCTCCTGAGGCATCTGTGTATGTCTCTGCATCCCCCTCAGGAATTCCCTCTCCTGTGCCCCAGCCCAGGGCCTACAGCACAGTAATTGCTCATTAAATGAGAGCCAGATCAACTACATACTAGAAATAGTAATGGCTGTTGCTGCTAAGTCGCTTCAGTCGTGTCTGACTCTGTGCGGCCCCATAGACGGCAGCCCAACAGGCTCCCCCGTCCCTGGGATTCTCCAGGCAAGAACACTGGAGAAATAGTAATGGACTTAGTGTTAAAAACCTGAATTTGATCCTGGCTCCCCAGGAAGGGGATTATATCCCATAGACCCAGAGAAACGTAGCCTCCTCATCTGAAAAATGGACTCGTTGGTCTCATTCCTGCCATCTACACCATCACTGTTAGGAGCTCAAGTGAGAAATTAGATGTTAAAGAGTTATATTAATTGTATAACACAGTATACAGGTTAACTGACGTTATAATCGCTGTTTGTACTACTTGTATTACCATTACTCCTAGGTTTATTACTATTAATAATGGATACTGGAAGGAGGACCCTTCTGAAGAAGTTAATTTCAATTACTCAATAATCTTCTCTAAAAGGAATTAATTGCATTTATTCTTCTCTTGAGGTCAATTTCAGCACAGAGTGGAGTAGGAGAAGGAGCTCTTTCAGTTGGAAAAATGAGGTGTGTGAGCCAAGCTCTCCCCACCCATGCACCCCAAATGTATTGACTTACTGGTCTGATCTGTGTGCTCTCATAACCTCAAGAATCCCTGATCTCACCAAGTGAGCAGAGACCAACTTCCTGGGATCTCACGTGGTATGCACAAAAGTTTAAAAGCTGAATGTACCATGAAAAGACATAGAGAAAACTAAAATGCATATTACCAAATGAAAGAAGCCAATCTGAAAAGGCTGCATACTCTTATGATCCCAACATAAAGACATTCTGGAAAAAGTCAAACTATGGAGACAATAAAAAGATCAGTGGTTGTCAAGGCTTAAGGGGGAGGGATGAACAGGCAGAGCCCAGAGGACTTTTAGAACAGTGAAAACACCATGCATGATATCAAAATGATAGATACATGTCATTATACGTGTGTCCAGATCCATAGACAAAACTGTAATGTAGTCTGAGGACTCTAGGTGATTATGCTGTGGGCTTCCCAGGTGATTATGTCAATGTAGGTTTATCCATTGTAACAGATGGACCACTCTGGGTGTGATGCTAATGAGGGGGGAGGCTGTGCTTGTGTGGGGATGGGGGATATATGGAAAAATTCCATACATTTCAATTTTGCTGTGAACCTAAAACTTCTCTTTAAAAAAAAAAAAACTTTTAAAAAAAGAAAAAAAAGGAGTATGTGCCTCATAAAAAAAAAAGCTAATATTTGCTTCTTTGGGTATCCTGAAAGGTGACCTAGCTGTTTGGCTTTTCATAAGATTTAGGGCCAATTTCAGGGCTTCCTGAGGGAGAGCAAAGTGGGACAGGAAATTAACAAGGAAGTTAAGGACCAGAGGAAGAACCAGTAGGAGAGGATGGATGTGAAAAATACAGCACACGGCATGCCCAGATCCCAGCTCAGCCACAGACCTGGATGGAGGCATAAAACTTGTAAGTCAGGGTTCTGGAAAATGTTGTCAGGATGATAAGGAAGATTTCTTGCCCAGTGGTCAAGGTTTTAACTAAGATGCCAAACCTGGTGTTTTAGAGCAGTGGTCCCCAACCTTTTAGGCACCAGGGGTGCTGGTTTTATGGAAGATAATTTCTCCATAGCTGGTGTGGGGTGGGAGGCCTGGTTTCAGCACATTTACGATTCAAGCATATTTACTATGCACTTTATTTCTGTTATTATTGCATTGTGATAAATAAGGAAATGATTATACAATACACCATAATGCAAAAGCAGTGGGAACCCTGAGCTTGTTTTCATGCAGCTAGTGCCTGCGTGGTCAGTTGTGTCTGACTCTTTGCGACCCCAAGGACTGTAGCCCACCAGGCTCCTCTGTCCAGGGGATGCCCCAGGTAGGAATACTGGAATGGGTGACCATTTCCTTCTCCAGGATATCCTCCTGACCCAGGGACAGAACTTGCATCTCCTGCATTGGCAGGCAGATTCTTTACCTCTGAGCCACCTGGGAGGCCCTCCTTCACCTAGAGTGGCTGTAAATACAGCTGAAGCTTCTCTCTCCAGCTGTTCATCTCCTGCTGTGTGGTCAGGTTCCTGACAGGCCATAGACCAATATGGCTCTATGGTCTGGAGGTGGGCCACCTCTGTTTCAGAGCATTTGTTTTTCCACGTTAGATACCAAAAATGGAGGACCGTGGACTTTCTTTATCTTTGATTTTCACTTCCTGCCCAGTGCTCCTTGAACTTTCTTGCCCTTATCACCTTGGCATAGCCCTGCCATTTTGTCTCTCTACGAATGGAGGCAAGAACAGCAGACGGACATCAGGGAGGTGGGTGGTCTTGGTCTCTTTTCCTTGTTAGCCTCCCTGTGAGCCTTGTCTCTGTATTTATGGGTGTGTTTCCAGGCCCTGGCCTGGCTAGGCCTTCTTCAAGCCCCCGTGGGGACACCACTGTATGGTGTGGCTGACAGGAGAGACCTACGACAGAAAAGCCTTTGGAGAATGTGGGCACAGGCACAAGTGCTTGGGAAGTGCTGCTCTGGAGTCAAGGGGAGAAAGAAGGTTCCGATTCTGCCCCTGGGGATTAAAATCCCTTGGAAGTCCCAACTCATTGTGCTGCTTTTCAAGCAGTCTGGTGGCAGAATTTGGCTCTTCCGTCACTGGTTATGGGCTGCGATGCTTCAAGGACACAGATGTGAGTAGTAATTCTTAGGTCATGAGAATTGAGAACACTCATCTTTCATCATGCAGTTGCTGAGCTGTCCCTGCCATGGTCCCTGCCCACCCTCCCACCAGCCCCACTGCAGGGCCCGTGACCCACAAGGGCTAACAGGTCACTCCAGGTTGACCTCTGCCTCTCTGTTACACAATATTGAAATGATGTGCTTACTTCTCTGGCTTCCTCAATAAAATGTAAGTTGTTAGAGACCAGGGATTCTGCCTATATCACCCGTTTTGGTGATCCAACTTGTCCTTGTGACCCATGGACTTAGCAAAGTACCTGACTATTAGCAGGTGGTCCTTAAGTGTTTGGAGAAGAAATGAGAGAGTAGTCAAACTTTAAGGAACAAGGAGGTCACAAAAGAAGTGGAGTGAGCAACTGGATTTCCAGAATCCAAGAGGTTTCAAGCAAAGAAAATAAACAGTAATGACAAGATAGAGAGATAAATAGATAGACAATGAAAATAACATTGCATGACATAGTTTTATGACTGTTGTTTAGCCACTAAGTCATGCCTGACTCTTTGTGACCCCATGGACTACAGCACACCAGGCCTCTCTGTCTTCCACTCCCAGAGTTTGCTAAGATTCATGTCCATTAAGTAAGTAGTGCTATCTAACCATCTCATCCTCTGTCGCTCCCTTCTCTTCATGTCCTCAATCTTTCCCAGCATCAGGGTCTTTTCCAATGAGTCAGCTCTTCGCATCAGGTGGCCAAAGTACTGGAGCTTGAGTTTCAGTAACAGTCATATATGCATGACATATATGAGTTGATAAAGATGTGGTAAACGTTCAAACATTATCTCATTTAATTCCCCTGTGACTCTGTGAAGTTGACAGTATAACCCAGCAGCTTCAGTGCAGCAATATGATCCAGAGAAGGAAATCTTCATCAGAGAGGCTGTCTACAGATACCCTGCGCCTGCCTGGAGCGAATCCTGGACTGAAGCTTCTGATCAAGTAGAGAAAGGGGAGGAGGACAAGAGACATTGTATTCGCTTGTGCCCATCATATGCCAGGCAACAGGCTAGGTGTGCCACACACACATTTTTATTTAAGCTCACAGGAATCCACAGGGAGTGGTATTATCATCTAGAACAATTTAATCAATGAAAAAAACCAAGACTTAGGAATGAGAAAAAGTTGAAATGAGCCCAGGCTCCTTGAAGGTCCACAGAACCTGGTATATAATTGACACCCAATATATTGAATTACATGGAATTCAATCGAATGTTGTCTATGCACAAAGGCAAATTTTATTTTCGGGTGCCTCATTTCAGCAGACCTGGCAGACTGCCTGCCTCACTCTCTTTGAAAGGCTGCAGTGAGCCCAGGGAGCCATTTGGGAAAGTGAGAGCAAGAAGTGGTACCTCCCACATTCACTAAAGTGTGTGGTGATCATGGCTTTGAGTTGAGGCTGTGTGGCTTGTGGGCCACAAAATCTCATCAGTCTTATAAAGGGAGATGTATTTATGCCAAAGACCCACCAGTTGGACTGCACAGGACCCTTTCTCCTGGAATACCTTAGGAAGGCAGTTCTGGTGGTAGCAAGGGTGGCCATTAGCCAAGTTAAAGCTGTGGGCATTCCCCCTTGGAACATAATTACAATGTTTTTTATTAGTTTTGACATGGAAGCCTGTGGGTCTTGGATGTCTGGGTCTCCAGGAGTGATCCAGAGAGGAACTGGGTAATCATTTTAAATAACTGAAAATAATTTGCTTTAAAAATATACATATTGGTTGTCTCTTACCTAGAAATATCTCTAGGGAGGGAATAATTTTGTTTCTGCAGCTTGCTTGGAAGTAGCACTTATAACATTTTCAGTTGGTGGCATCAGAAGTCTATGTCATTTAATATCACCAGATTTAATATTTTAATTGGAATCTGAACTAGACATTCCAGCACATGAATCCTCCTGAGAACTTTGCCATCCCCTTGTTCACGCAAGCCATCCAGCCATGGAGTTGGTTGATGGTCAACAAGAAGGTCAGCTGGAGGCCCCACCCTTTGGATTGTTTTTTCTCTTCTCTTGACTGTGTCAAAATATTAGAAATGTCAGTTCCTCCCATCCTCATGGCTCAGATGGGCTCAATAATCAGTTACTCCCCCAGCTGCACAACAAAGGCTGGGGAGGCTGATGCCAGGGGAAAGGAGAGCTAAAGATTTTGAAAGCCATTAGTCAAAACAGGTCATCTCTTCTGTTTCCGCAGCTCTTGTGCAAAACAGTCCTCCCCTGCTACTGGTCCTTGTGCGCCAGAGTCGATTTCTCCCTTAGAAGAGAGCAACAGCTTGCAGCAAGCTTTTGTTGACATGAATTCCATGTTGCCTGGTGCTTTTGTTTGTTTCACACATAATTCACATTTTTCTTTCTTACATGCATTTTTCATAGTCTGTCCTGAAGCAATGTCGTGACTTCCATCTGGGACTCCCCGTCTGGGGTCAAAGTCCCTGCAGATAACTGGGTTAAGGGTGTTGATGGAACACTCTGCGGGATGGAGTTGACATATTAGGAACTAAATTCCTACAATACAGAGTTTTAAAATCACCTTGGATCAGATCCTAAACCAAGCATGAAAATGAGCAGTGGCTCAGGTACTCTAGTCTTAAGGACAAAGAATCAGATTTACTTATTTTCTATTCTTTCGTGAAGGAGTTTTCACAAAAATTCATGTGGGGAACAGGAAAAAAGTGTTCACTTTGGACAAATCTCAGATAGGGCCTCAAAAGGAAAGGAATGAGGAGGACAGAAAGCAGAAGTTGGGGACACACTGGGTATCATTGATGGGACCAATGGCATTCGTGACCTACATGACTTGTCATAACACCTCAGACCTTCAAGGAAATGTCCTGAAAGTGAAGATTACTTTTCTTTCTAAACATGACTTTTTTTTACTTAAGGCAAGTTCCATGTGAAGCACTGATTTCATGAAACATTAAAAGACCAAGACTAGAAGAACCTCAGAAGCTACCATTCTGACTTCCTACATCATCCAGGATGCTATCCGATAGCATCTCCAACAACCAGGCATCTGATTAATGGGGCGCCCACTGGTGGCTCAATGATAGAGAATCCACCGGCCAATGCAGGAAACACAGGTTCTATCCCTGGGTTGGGAAGATCCCCTGGAGAAGGAAATGGCAACTCATTCCAGTATTCTTGCCTGGGAAATCCCATGGACAGAAAAGGCTGGTGTGGCAAAGGGTCGGACATGACTTAGCAACTAAACAACAACTGTTTGAAAAAGTCACGCATTCCCTTATTCAACCCACCTCTGTTACCAAGCTCTCCTTGGTCACACAGCACAAGGCCCTCTGTCTTCCATAGAAAAGTATCAGTTCTGCCTCAAAGTCATAAGAAACAATTCCCTTCCTTTACCCTGGCTGGATAACATGATAGTTATCAACATAACTTTTACCCACATTCTGCCTTGAGTTCAAGTTCGACCACCACCTAACTAATTTGGGGTAAGTTATGCAAGTTCTCCAGCCTCAGTTCATCTGAAATATGAGCATGGTAGCAGGTTCTATCCCAAAAAGTCAGGTTTGCCTATAGCAGTACAGTAGTAGTAGGGTCACCTGAAAGAGGAGTACTGAGCCACGAATCAGAAGACGGACTCCGTGCTTTGTCCTGGCTTTGCCACGGTGAGTGCTAATCGTTCACAAAAGTAAACCTTCCTGCAACTCCTTCCTCCCTTTTGTACGTCAGAGCACACGCTCTGCCTCTTAGCATCCACATGCTGTCCTAGAGATCAAATGCCAACACATGACTTTCACATCTGTGCACCTGTAGATCTAAGGTGCAGCCCCAGTGCAGGCCTAGGCAAACACTCAGTGCTCAATAAAAGCCTACGGACTAAATTGCATCTGGGCTTTCTGAGAGGAAGAATAGGAATTGTGGGCTGAGAAGGGAAGAGGCTTATTAGATGGGGTTTACCATTTGGCAGACTGTCCAAGAGGATGAAGTCCACAGAAAGCAGAAGGTGTGTGTTTGGGCTGCCAGAGAAAGAGCTGGGATCTAGGAAGAGATTTAGTTGTTACCTGCTGCAAAAGCTCTGGAGGAATAGGAGTGATGAAAACAGCGGATCCCTGGGCTCCGGAAGGCGCTCAGTGCTTGTCTCTGGGTGCTGATGAATGGGAGTTTCAGGACAGATGAGAAAAGAAGGGCCAGATATGCCAAGGGGACTGTGGGTGGATACCAGCTGGCTAGGGGTGGGGCAGAGACTGGGAAGATGGGCATGATCCCCACCCAGGAGGTTGTCAATGGAAACTCAGAGCTGCAGCTTTTAGGAAAACAATTCAGGGGAGGGGTGGCCTGAGGGTAGAATGTGGCAGCCAGCTTCTTCTCTAATTCTCTGAGTCTCATTCCTCTTTCAAGACCAAGTTCAAACTTAACCTTTTCCTGAAAGTCTTCCCTCAACTCTGGAACCATGTGACATGTACCGCCTTTCTGAAGTTTCTATAAGAATTCTGATCTGTGTAAATCACAGAGTAATTATGAGTACAAAAATACAACTTCTGGTTGATTTATCTATTGCTGTCTTGAAACAAAGTTATTTAACATTTTGAAAGTAAAATATATGACGTCCTCTATTCAGGCCACCTAGTGTCCCCCTGAAACATACCTCAAACATGGCAGAAAAAGGATTTCTAGCTCATTTCATCCTGCCTTCTCACTCCGTCTGACGCTCGTTGCCAGTTCCTCCTTTCTCGGTCTTGCTCGCGTGTTTGAAATAGTGGTCAGCACTCTTTTTCTGGCCGTAACGTTGCCTCTTCTCTGTGTTATTTTCCAGTGTCCTTCTCAGTATTCCCTCTACTCTGCTCCACCTTATGGAACAATGTGTTTCCATGAAGTTGGCTCAGAAAGGGCCCAGACACCAGCAGAGAGACCACAGGGTCTCGAAGACAAAGCTGAGGCCAGCTCTGAGTCTCCTCTTGCCCCCCAACCCTGCGGATAGCAGCGCTGGCCACATGCTGGACACATAATAAAGGCAGGTAGACATTTAGCCTTTAAAGAAAGTGACAAGACAATGGAAGGAGCAGCTTGTCTGAGAACTGGCGCCAGAAATGACCCATGAATGGATTTCCCTCACTTATAACCATGCGTCTTGCACACAGAAGGTGCTCAGTGAATACATGTTGAATAAAATCTGGAGACCAAGATTTTTAAAAGGAATAAATATTGAACCCCCAAGTGGAAAATTGGGTAGGGCAGAACCGAGAGAAGAAGAAGCACTTAGTGATAAGGGAGGTTGACATGAGTCAGAGCCCCTGCTCTTAAATATTGGTCTCAGCTCACAGAGCAATGCAGGGTGGATACTGCTGCTCTCCTCCCACTCCCTGGGTCTCGATCCTGCAAAACAAAGGTGCTCCTGGCACTGTGCTGTCCTCGACAGGTTAGGAACTTTGCTAACAAGAGGCAAAGAAAGGAGACCGTGGCTGCCCATCATCCACACCAGCTTTCCAACTTTCCTTTCCTATGTCCAGATATTCCCAAGAGAATGCTTTTAAAATAACTGACTCCAAACCCTGTTGAAAAGTCTTTTTGTTTGAAGTTAGGTAAGTGTTGGCTTTGGAAGACTCCTAGGGCACAAGGTGGGTGGTTCATCCGTTTATCCCAGTGGACGCTAGGCTGAAGGAACAGTCTTTAAGGACAAGAGGTCCTAGGACAATAGTTAACCTGCACCCTCAAAAACTCCCTTCCAAGGAGCCAAGTGCCTTGTTTGCCTTCAGCCATCCTTGTGCCTACATTCCCAACCCTAACATGCCTCTTCAAATCCTTTGTTTTGCCATTTGTGGATACAGAGCACATATATACCTCATGTAAATGTTAAGTTCGTTTGTTCCTTCTTGTAACAATTATTTATATATTAAGTGCCTTCTATGAATCCGCCTGCCAATGTAGGAGACACAAGAGATGTGGGTTCAATCCTTAGATTGGGAAGATCCCTAGGTTCAGAAGATCCCTAAGAAGACCCATTTCCAGAGTAGGAAATGGCAACCCACTCCAGTATTCTTGCCTGGAAAATTCCATGGGCAAAGCAGCCTTGCTGGCTGCAGTCCATGGGGCTGCAAAGAGTCGGCTCGGACATGCCTGTGTGACTGAGCACACACATATGCTCGTATACCTGGCATAATGCTAAATGCTTTCACTTATTTTTTTAAATCATTTAACCATTCTATCAATGGCTATCTGAAAACTATTGTTATCTGCATTTTACTCTGAGGAAATGTAAATACAGAGAAGCTAAGTTATTTGAACAAGGTCACACAGCAAATAATAAAGTTAGATTAGAATTCATGTTTTCTGAAGCTAAGGCCAGTGTTCTTTTCACTGGACCATACTTACCTTTAACAAGTGTATAACAATGCTTATGAATTTAAAATTGTGAATACTACTTATGAACTATAAATCCCATGATAGGTAAGGCCTCTTTGGTTTTATGAATTACATTTAATTTTTCAATATATTTGTAATGACTTTAGTGTTTAAAGCACATATTCAGTTCAGTCGCTCAGTCGTGTCTGACTATTTGGGACCCCGTGGACTGCAGCATGCCAGGCCTTCCTGTCCATCACCAACTCCTGGAATCCACCCAAACCCATGTCCATTGAGTTGATGATGCCATCCAACCATTTCACCCTCTGTCCTCCCCTTCTCCTCCTGCCCTCAATCTTTCCCAGCATCAGGGTCTTTTCAAATGAGTCAGCTCTTCGCATCAGGTGGCCAAAGTATAGGAGTTTCCATGTCAACATCAGTCCTTCCAATGAACACTCAGGACTGATCTTCATTAGAATGGACTGGTTGGATCTCCTTGCAGTCCAAGGGATTCTCAAGAGTCTTCTCTAACACCACAGTTCAAAAGCATCAATTCTTTAGCACTCAGCCTTCTTCACAGTCCAACTCTCACATCCATACATGACCACTGGAAAAACCATAGCCTTGACTAGACGGACCTTTGTTGGCAAAGTAATGTCTCTGCTTTTTAATATGCTATCTAGGTTGGTCATAACTTTCCTTCCAAAGAGTAAGCATCTTTTAATTTCATGGCTGCAGTCACCATCTGAGGTGATTTTGGAGCCCCAAAAAATAGTCAGCCACTGTTTCCCCATCTATTTGCCATGAAGTGATGGGACTGGATCTTTGTTTTCTGAATGTTGAGCTTTAAGCCAACGTTTTCACACTCCTCTTTCACTTTCATCAAGAGGCTCTTTAGTTCTTTTTCACTTTCTGCCATAAGGGTGGTGTCATTTGCATAGCTGCATATCTGCCACTCACCTCTCCAGGTCCTCACAGCTCAAAGTACAAATGGAACTTTGCTCTTGTTTCCATTTTGATCAGTTACTCAGTTGTCCTAGCTGCATTCCTGATGGTGTTTCTTCTTAGGTATCTAGAGTCAGGTGCTCTTCATGCTTTCCCTCTGTGTTGCGATTCCTACTCCCATGGCAGGTATGAACCCTGTCCTACCATATAGCTCAGTTGGTAAAGAATCTGCTTACAAGGCAGGAGACCCTGGTTTGATTCCTGGGTCAGGAAGATCCTCTTTAGAAGGGATAGGCTACCTAATCCAGTATTCTTTGGCTTCCCTGTTGGCACAGCTGGTAAAGAATCCACCTGCAAAGTGGGAGACCTGGGTTCAATCCCTGGGTTGGGAAGATCCCCTGGAGGAGGGAACAGCTACCCACTTCAGTATTCTGGGCTGGAGAATTCCATGGACTATATAGTCCTTGAGGTCACAAAGACTCAGACAGAGCTGAGCAACTTTCACTTTTTTTTTTTCAGTACCATTTCCTCCTCCCAGCTGAAGCCCATAGGACAGGGTCCCAGCGTCAGTGGTGGTAATCTGCAGATACTCGAGATTCAGTGGGATATCACATGTGTAAGTTTTAAATGACACAAATTTGTGATATAATCAAAATGAAGCCTTGAATCATGAGCCACTGACAATATCTTGGGAAAGAGCAGAGTTTCCGGGGAGTTAAGACTGAAGATGATGCAGGTGGAATGTCTGGATCGCCAATCCCATCAGTTTTGACATAAATCTGGGAAGAAGTGGGTAGGCCAGTCATCTGCCTACAATCTAGCGGGTTTGGGATATGTGCAGTTGGGGCTGAAAAATCCAAAGTGTCCAATAAAAACAAAAGCTTAAAATGGGAGACATTGACATAAAGTAGTGTGAAAACATGCTCCGTTCCAATAAAGACAGCTGAAAGAATTCCCCTTTTTGTAACACTGAGGAAAAGTGATGACATATTTGGTCTCACGCTGAATTCATGAAAACAGACATTTTTCTTTTTTCTGCAGAGGGTGGAAACATTATTATTTGGTGTTCCTTTCCTACAATACATGCTAGCATGGCACAACAGGTGAACTTTGAAAATCAGAGAGAGGCCAGAAAGGGCAGCTTTTCTAAGAACAGGTCTTTGGGTTCCTTCTCAATGTTCACACCAGAAATTTCTGGAGGCCAGTTTATCTTCTACATTGTTTCTGCCTGTTGTGAATTAAGTTTGAAATACCTTCTCCTGACATGTGGCATTTCACCTTGGTGCTCTTTCTCCATGGAAAAGTCTTGCCCATCTGTTTTGAGGCAACTTGGCATCAGAATCTGATTCCTCTTGGAAACTTTAGGATAAGACTGGTCATCAAAGCACATTAATTTCAATGAAAACTGCAGCTAGACACACACACATCAGAAGCCCCTGTGCTTGGTGTGCAAGCGTTCTCGCCCTGTGTACTGCAATCCCACTACTTACTCTGCTCCAAGGGGCTCCCCCTTTCCTGCACACCCCAAACTCCCATCCTGCTGCCGGGATAAGATCCCTAGACTTGTTTGCATATTTCAGCCTGCTCAGGCTTCTGTTTAGCTTCTGTTTTTCTTGGCATTTCAAAGAATCATGTCCATTTTTATTACACCCTTGACAGACCAAATCCTAGTGCCAGCAGACCACAATGAAACAAACACTTAAAATTTATAGAAAAAAAATGCAGAGTGTATTTTCTATGGAGCCTAGAAGTTTCGTCACTGGTAAAATACTGCAAGCAGGACAGGGGACTTCTACTGCACTTATGTGACTTTCAGAACTGTTTCTGATATTGCAATCCCATGGACAGAGGAGCCTGGTGGGCTGTCCATTTGTTTCTCTCTCCATACATGCGCACACACACATATACACACAACTTATTAAACTAAATTCTAATATAGCTGCCTATTAACTTTCATAATGAAGCCTCCAACCTAGCTGAACTCTTTAGCCTGGAAAAACAGCTGTTATTTTTAAACAGTTACGAAAGACTCAGGATCCCAGTTGTTTCAACTCTGTCTATATAAGATAGAGTTTAAGCTGGCTACTCTCAGCCCTTTCTTTACTGATAGATAATTTTTCCCTAAAGGCTATGAGGAATGTTCCAGCCCAACTAGTCATGTACTTTCTCATCCAAACATCTTACCTCATGACAAGTTACATCCAAGCTTTGAGACAGCACCCATTGCCCACTTGTCAAGTAGCCAGAAGTGGGTACCCTTATGGCAACTATGAGGTGATCATTCCTGGGCTTAAAGCTATGAGTCCCCAAGAGAAGCATAAGACAAGACCCTTGCTCAACTAGAATTATCTAGTTGAGAAGCAAAATCTTAATATGCTTTGAGCACTCAGTACATATTCTGTGTCCCACTGATATTCCCAACTATAAGTTTAGTTAACATTTTGCAAATTTGTTTGATTATGGAATATATTATAAAAACTATGGAGGATAGAGGTCTTCTCAGGTGGCTCAGTGGTAAAGAATCCACCTGCAGTGCAGGAGACACAATTTCGATCTCTGGGTAGGGAATAGAAGCCCCTGAAGAAGGAAACAGCTACCCATCCCAGTATACTGGCCTGGGAAATCCTATGGACAGAGCAGCCTGGTGGGCTATAGTCCATAAGGTCACAAAGAGTCAGATGTAACTGAGCAATGAAACAACAATGACACATTGAAGGCAGAGAGTTATGGTCCTTTGGGGACACACAGAGATAGTACTGTGCTCTTTCATAATCTAGATGGGCACGGCATGGATATTTGTTCTCTAACAATTGGCTACAATATACATGTAATTAACTGTTCCCAAATGCTCAAAATTACCTACATGGCCTGGGAACTGAGATCTAACTAAATTTATAACTGAGAGGAGAACTCAGTAACCGAAGTCTTTTCATTCCTCAGAGTGTCCAACAGGCCTGGGGAGACTCTTCTTGGAGTAGCCATAGAACCATAGCTCCTCTGATGCTAGGGTCAGAAGCTTCACCCAACCACATCAGACTTTCCCAAAATACTACTTCTTTCATATTACATTGTGATGAAGAGCTGAAATGTGCTCTCTTGCTTAGGATATTAATTCCGACTTTTCTTATAAATTCAGTTCTGTGATGGTTTATTTTATGTGTCAACTGGAAGTGTTTGAGGATGAGATTATCATTTAAATCCGTGAACTTTGAATAAGCAGACTGCCCTTCATTATGTGGGTGGGCTTCATCCAAGCAGTTGAAGATCCCAAATAGAGAAACTAGACTAGTCTCCCAACAAGAGGAAATTCTTTGGCAGAGAGCCTTCAGACCTCATCTGCACCATTAGATCTCTTGGGTCTCTATCTGCCAGTCTTCAGACTATAACTGAATCACGGATTTGCCTAAGTCTCCAACCTACTGGTCCTCCGAAGAGTTTGGGCTTAGCAGCCTCTATAATCATGTGAATACTCAGATAGTTGGTAGATAGATAGATAGACATAGATTATGTTTCCCTGGAGAACTCCAATACAATATCCATTGCTACATAATAGGTTATACCAAAATTCAGAAATTTAACAAATAACACACATTTAATCTCTCACAGTCTCTAAGAGTCAGAAATCTGGGCACAGTGTATTTAGATCCTCTGCTTCAGAGTCTCTCTTAGGTTTAAACAAAGGTGTCTGCTGGGACAGTATTCTCCTCTGAAGACCTACATGAGGAAGGGTCTGCTTCCAAGCTCATTTCCATGTTTGCCTATAGAATTCATGTGGTGAGGTGGGGACAACTCATGACCTACTACAATAAGAGACTCAAATTATTCACTGACTACTGGTTAGAGAAAACCTTCATTTCCTAGCCACATAGTCCTTTCCATAGGACGGGTCATGACATGGCAGCTTGCTTCATCAGAGCAAAACGAGCCAGAGAAAGAGAGCTATTAATAACAAAAAGGAAGTTATAGTCCTTTACAACTTAATCATGACCATTACACTCCATTGCTTTTGCCATATTCCATCAGCTAAAAGCAAGTCACCAGGTCCAGGATACCCTCAAGGGGAGGAGGTTACACAAAGGCACTAACATCAGAAGCTGGGGACCACTGGGAGCCACACTAGAGGCTGCCTGCTCCACACATCCAAGCTGCTTTCTCTGTTTTTCACATGAACACTCACCTCAGACTTGAGATCTAAGAGGCATCTGACATAACTAGTGCCTTTGGCAGACTGCTGTCCTGCCTGCAGGAGTCTCCCTTGTTTCTGCTTCCCATCCAGTTCCACCTGCAACTCTGGATGCAGATTTCAAAAGCAGCCAATTATCTCATATATGTGAACACTTTGACTTGGGAAGAAAAAAAATAGTATATATCTCGAGTTGTGCTATTTAACCTCAGGAAATATGTACATTCAATCTGAACAAGCCACCATTGTATCACTAGAAGAAATGAACCTTATTAAATGATTGCTACTCAGAACATGGGCAGTTTGCTTGGGAAACACCCAGTTCTTCTGGACCATCTGGGAACAGAGAAATGGCCATCCTTATCAAGTTTCCATTGCTAAAACCATAATGGTAGAAACACAAGTTAATTTACTTTGAAGGGAAACATTTTCAACCCTCAAGAGAATGACTGGTTTTAGATTCTGAGTTCTGTTTCAGGGAGGCATTTTTGTTTTCTTTGCCTTTCTTCTACTCCACGGAGGTCAGTTCCACTTCAAAAAGAATAGTATTTAAAGCTGGTTTTCTCTGTGGTAAAAGATTTGCATGCCACCTATCACAAAGGTATTTATCCTTCTAAGTAGAGTAAAAAATAAAATGATACCTATGAATGCTTGCCAAACAAAGCTTAAAAATCCAAATGAAGGGTCAGATACATGATTGCTATACTCAACAAGCTTCTCCAACTCCTATAGACAGAGAGAAAGAGGGGAAGATATATAGAGAGGTAAAATTTCACACTCTCAATCATGGGGCTTTTAAAATTAGTCCAGGGATTTAACAATTTAACATGGGAGGGTTAATTGTATCACTATTATTCATAGCATCCTCTTTCCCTTTGTTTTTCTCAGATGTATCTATTGGTTTATTCAGACTTCATTTTTCCAGACAAAAAGTGGTTACCAAAAATAGCATTAGCAATCATTGTGAATAAAATATCTGAACACCAGATTCCAAATGAAAATGCAAATGAAATGCCACCTGTGTGGGTATACAACTCACACAATTTTTCAACACGAAGGTATAAAGGTATATATGGAGGAGTGAGAAGGATTCATGAATGCTGACAGAATTAAGAAAGCTGTTGAGGTGGTTTCGTTGGCTTCAGCAAAATCTGAGATTAATTTTTTTTGGCAAGAATTATGTCTTTAGGGATGTAAAGAAAACAATAAGATAGCTGCAGAATGAATTAACTCTTCCAGTGCTTTGGAAGCCTCTTCTGAGTGGTGGGCTGAGAGGGCACATCACAGGATTAGGATGGAGGGAGCCCACAGAGGTGAGGAAACCAGCCCCCGCAATCAGCGTGGAGAAAGGCACTGTGTTAAGTCACCAGGGTGAATAAGGCCCCGTGAGGACCATTTACAGCAATGACAATAGTGACATTTGTTGTTTATTCTCTCTCTCTCTCAAATGGAGATCACTCAGATTTAGACTAGGGAAGCCAACTGGATACAAAGAGCAGTGGGGAAAAGTCTGTGACAAGTTACAACGTAAACAGATGATGAAAAATCATTTTGTCTTATTTTTAAAGCTTGATTAAAGTATAGTGAAATTTTCATAACCCCATGTGCAACCAAGAAGGACTTCTGCATGTAATCTTGTCTAATAATAGCTACAAAGGGACTAGTTAATGAAAATTCTGAATTAAAGAGGTATAGCTTCAAGAACAGTTGGTAGAAGGGGTTGAACAAAGCTACTTCCTACCAGCCCCTCAGTAGCTGGCTGCTTCCCACACATCAAGTTATCACATTATTCTGTTATACTTATTTCTCTCTTTTTCCTGAGAAATTTAAGAATAAGATCTTTTTTCCCCCAGGGAGAAATGGAGTCTACTTTTTTTTTTTTTTTTTGGTGAAGTTCTTTATAGGAGCAAGAAGGAGTAGAGGGTACTGGTCACAAAAACCTGTAGCAAAAGAAAGACTAGTACATTAATTCCTGCCAAAGTCCCTAGCGTATCAGACAACCTTAGGAAATTACTTATCCCCAGACAAAACATCCGTGAGAGGTAAGCGCTACCCAAAGAACCAAGAATAAGTTATGGAAACACTGATATAGATGAATAGCAGTGAGAAAAGTGCTATGATTCTGCGAGAATATCTGTGAGAAAGTTCTACATTTATAACTACATGTTCTCATTTTCATGAAAAGTGGCTGTGATTTCCAACTGATTTTATTGCTTTCTTTTTCCTAATAAAATTCAGAGTTAAAACAAAAGAGGTCTGTGGTGTTTCCTACTCAACCCAGTGGTGGGAAGTGGTCTGTGCAAAAATAAACATAAAAAAAAAAAAAAAAAGTCCTAAACCAACTATCCAGTAATCAGCTGTCTTATAGATAGCGTCACCAACTCAATGGACATGAATTTGGGCAAGCTCTGGGAGATAGTGAAGGACAGGGAAGCCTGGTGTGCTGCAGTCCACGGGGTCACAAAGTGTCAGACACAACTGAGCAACTGAACAACAAAAACAACAATTGCTGCTGTTGTTGTTGTAGTGCTCAGCAGTGTCCAACTCCTCATGACCCCATGAACTACTACTGCCTTCCAGGTTCCTCTGTCCACGGAATTTTCCAAGCAACAATATTGGGTACTTACTCTGAGCCTGGTGTTGCATCAAGCACTTTACATAAAGTTAGTTCATTTCATACACACAAAAATACAGTGAAAAGTGTTCCTACCATGTCATTTTATAGATGGGAAACTCTAGTTTGGCCAAGGAAACAGTTTAGTGGAGTATTCCCAGCTGGTGACTTCATTACCAAGGTAAGAACCAGGTTCTCTGAGGACCAGTTCCTCTTGCCTGCAGGCCAAGCAAGACCAGAGCCAGGCTTCTGAGCCTCCATGTTATTAAGTCGCTAAACTAGAGATTCATGCAGTCTTTGATATTTTAACAGATTAAATAGGGGGCCCAGTGGGGCCAGATCTTTCAGGTAATATTTCACTGTTTCACTTCAACTTAAGTGCAGGTGAGATGTGTCTGGCAAGCAGATTCACACCGAAGGCTGTGCAAAGCCATAGATGAAATGCTTTTTTTCACACTGCCACAAGCATAAATCCTCTCCAGGGCAGTGATTCCTGAATCCCACCACAGGGAGCGTCGCGCCTCTTGATGAAGTTTTCATCAGTCAGCAGCAATGTAAGAAGAACCGGGACAGTAAATTAGGCATGCAGAATATCAACATAGGACGGCCATTCCTTTAATCTGAGGCTTGTATTCTTCCTACACGTTTGGGTGGTAAACCATGCTCTTTTATATACATATACATATATACATACATATATATGGAATAACAAGGATGGAAATTTATTGGTATTTGGGGGGTTTTTTTAAGATTTTTTTTTTTTTTTTGATGTGGACCATTTTTTTAAGGTCTTTCTCTATTGGCTCAGACAATAAAGAATCTGCCTGCAACGCAGGGGACCAGGGTTCCAACTCTGGGTTGGGAAGACACCCTGGAGGAGGAAATGGCAACCCACTCCAGTATTCTTGTCCGGAGAATTCCTTGGACACGAGCCTGCTGGGTCACAGTCCACGGAATCACAGAGTCAGACACAACTGAGCAACTAACATATTTTTTAAGGTCTTTATTGATTGTGTTACAATATTGCTTTTGTTTTATGTTTTGGGTTTTGGCCACAAGTCATGTGGAATCTTAGCTTCCCGAGCAGGGATCAAACCTGCACCCCCTGCACTGGAAGGTGAAGTCTTCATCACTGGACTGCTAGGGAAGTCCCAGCATTTGGTTTTAAATGTTCTTATTACAACAACAAAAGATGTGCCAATTTTTGAGCATTTATGTATACTTCCCAAATTATTTAATATGTTTCAACTGGTTCTGTTTGTGTGATTAAACTAAATGTTATTTTTTAACTGGTTCATGAAACCTCAAAGTCTTAGCATCACTGATTCATGGAACACATAGTGTTTTAACTAACAAGAGTTAAGCACTGTAAAAAGCATTGCAAAAGTGGTTACAATTCTCCATTCTTGTCTATATCCATGTCACTTTGACTTTGCATAGTAATTTTTGCAATTCCTCCCACAGGACAGAGATTATTGCCGCTCCCCCATGAATCTGCTTGGTTTTATGACTTGGCAACACAATGCCATGGAAATAACAGTGTGCCAGTTCCAAACTTAAGCCTCAAGGGATTTGATCACTTCTACTCTGTATCTTGGAACAATCCCAGGCTAGTCTGTAGGAAAAGAAAAACCATGTGCCCAGACGCCCCAGCATCCCAACAACCAACAGTCAGTTAACCCCTCGAAAGCAGTCATCCAGCATACTTATGACTGCGCCCAGCCCAAATTGCCAACCCACAGAGTCTCTGGTTAGATCAATGGATGTTGTCTTAATCCTCTATGTTTTGGAGTGGTTTGTTACACAGCAAGGCCTAACTAATACAGTCACATCAATAGACATTGGATAGAACTTGGAACAGATATTGGCAAATGTTGTCACTTAATGTTCTGAAACTGATCGTGGAATCTTGGAATAATTCCTTAACATATTCTCTTATCCAAAAGAAAGTTTTGATACTATATTTTCTGATTTTATTTTAAAGTTGAAGAGAGTAAGTGCATAGCTATTGTAAGAATACACAAGTTTACACATCTAATTACTAGAAAAAAAAAAAAGTCCAGTAACCTAAGATGGTGGGATTATTTCTCAGTGTGTCCTGACTGCACCAAAATCATCTTTGTTTACCTATTTCACAGTGACAAACAATGTTTTGTGGCACTATCCATTATCGCTATGGAATAAATAAGATCTAGAAGACGTGTTTTGATGACTTCTCATGTACCAAGCTGCCACCATTTTAAGTTTTTAAGCTCAATCATGTCTGACTCTTTGAGACCCCATGGACTGTAGCCCACCAGGCTGCTCTGTCCATGGAATTCTCCAGGCAAGAATACTGGAGTGGGTCATCATTCCTTCTCCAGGGGATCTTCCCAACCCGGGAATCAAACCTAGATCTTCTGCACTACAGACAGATTCTTTGCTATCTGAGCCACCAGGAATTTCTCATTTAAAAATTTATCATTTTAAGTGAAAAATATTTTTAATGCTCATCAATCTACTGGAATAGGTAGGACTCAGGATACCAGATCCAGTAGGCATGGATCCTAGTCCTATCTGTGCTGGTTATGGGCCTTGGACAAACCCCTTTCCCATTCTTTTCTTCAGATTCCTCATCTGTGAGGTAAGGGGACTAGATTCAGTGAATTTTATGTTCCTCACCATTTCAACAGCATCTTAAGTCCTTAATGTGGTCACTCATATGCTTAGAAACAAGGCCTCAAAAATAAATGCATTAAAACTCTCTGGGGACTGAAAAACTGGAATCTCCTGGAGTTGAGTCTAGGCTGCTGCTTTTCCAAAATCCAAACAAAATAAAATTTGGTTTACAGGTGTTATTGTTATGGGTGATGTTCAGTTATACTTAGAGAAATAAGACTTTTCTGTCTTTTCTTTCTCTACAGTTGCTTTTATGCACATTAAAATTGTGTTTTTCCATGGTCATTAAACGTATTCTGTGACTTGAGTTAAAGTGTATTCAAGGATCTACATGAAAATAAAACCAGGCACGTTGCAGTCTCTCTTGTGATATTTATCACTGATGGCGCTCACGTGACTGCAGAGCTCCATAAAACTCTGGAGGGGTTACCTTCGCTTAATGGCGTCCTTCCCTTTCACTCACCAGCCACTTCTTATTGCAAACAGCTGCTTGGAAACGAAAAAACATTTTCTATTTCCAAGGGACCTTGTTGGCTCTCAAAGTACTTTGCTCATTTTATTTAACAAATGTTTAAGTTTAATCAAATTTCTAATTCCAGAAATGAGCCAATCTTGCATTTTGAATAACTAGCTTGTGAGACTTATACACTTAAAAGAGTATAAAAGGAATCAAACTCAAGAGCAAAAAAAAAAAAAAGTGAAGTGTGTGGCTCCTATGGTTTCAGCTTACTCTTATGATGTTTCTGCCACCCCTTGGACCAGCTGACTTCTGCCCATTCCGTGATTCTAAGGGGACCGAGCATCTCAGCTTATAAGGAAGGCTTCCTTGAATTCTGATAGAAAGCTCATACCCAATAACCCAATGAAACTGCATCAGCACCAAAGTAAGGGGGGAAAACAAGCGTCATATAAAGTTTATTAGCACTCTTTATTATGAAATAAACTCGGCTTACACTTCTTTTGGAGGGGAAAATGATGAACACAAAAAACATACCGTATTTTTACTTACTAACGTGCACTTGTAAAATGCGTGGCATGCTGTTTTACAGGCAGTAGCATATAAAATACTTTTTCCAGATGTGGGTTCATAATTCTCGAAAGACTATAATAGTTATCATAAGATTTATGGAGGATAATTTATTAATCACATTTTTTTCTTTTAGAGATCTGTTTAGTAAGATGAAAGAGAACTTTAAAATGTCATTTTAACCAAATGTAGATGGCATAATATCAAGTTACTCCTTTTGTTCAAATTATTTTTAATGACTTTATTTGTTTTATTGCCTCCACAAGTCAGTACCAACTTGATGGTAATGATCTATTTAGGAAATCTCTTAAGATTTTTAAAGTAAAATAGTGTGGAGCTCTTTTAAGAGCTAAATGAACTAAACTATGTGAGTTGATTAGCGTTCATTTATTTGAGAGACACAGAAGCTACTAAAGCTTATTTTTGCAAGATTTGGAGGAGACAAATCCTGTGAAAACTATAGCTCCCTGAACATTCATGTGGCTTCCCCAGTAGAAAATTAGAAGCCCACGTGTGCTGAGTGCTACAAGTAACACATTGTTAAATAAAACACATATTTCAAACCTGGATCCCTTTAATCTGGCTTAGATTATTAAAAACACAGCTGTACTAAATCCATATTGTGGAACCAAGTCACATGATGAGTCAAAACCCCCAAATGATCCTCTTTTTGTCATCACTTGATTTGAAGTAAGTTTTGTCTAAAGCATCATACTGACAAAGTACAAATAAAGACAACTCTGCAATTCAGGAGGATATATCAGTCCTGAGGTTACTGTCTTCTTACACATCCTCTCCTCTTCTCCAGTCCACAGCTTCCCTGGCAGAGAAGCTAACACTGGACAGTGGGTCTAGATTGTAATTGAATTAAAGGTCAGCATAGAGGCTCCACCAGCCTTCTCTCCCCAGACTCTTACAACAGCCAACAGAGTGCCCTCATGTCTGAAACAAATATCATAACACTTATTTTGCAAAGTTATCACAAGGGTTAAAATAAAATGATTCATATAAATCATCTACAGCCTGGCACATAGCCCATTTTCAATCAATAGATGCTATTATGCTTATCGTGCACACAACTGCATGAGACATTATTTTTTAATTTTGAAAGAGCAATACAGTCAAGTAGTATTTATTGACAGATTTGAAAATAAAAGTAGGAAAAATAGAAACATACTGAATAACAACCATGTGTAATCCACTATTATAGGTTTTGTAAGGAACAACAGAATGTATGAGAGGAAATCTATGATCCAAAGCATTTATAATCCACGAGAGAGCTCTGAAGCACGCGTTGACGATTCCAGCAGCATTTTAAATCACTGGCCATGTGAGAGCACAGTCCCAGGGCTAGACCTGGAGAGCAAGTGGCAGTTGCCACATGAAAGGTAGGGGCTGTGACTCCTGGAAAGTCTAGAAAAGGTTGAGACTGGTTGGGTAGGTTATGAAGAGTTCATGCCAGCTGGGCTTGAGCGACTATAAGAAAGTGGGGTCGGGGGTGGTGCTCAGGAGAAGGGAACTCGGGAGCATTTGATATTTAAGCTAACCAGGTAACTGACCTTGCTGAACAGCTTGAGGAGTGAGGCCCTGAGGCCAGAAAGAAAGGCTTGAGAAACAGAACCAGGCTCGGTATCTGTGTGGAGATACAAGGCCTCTCCTGAGCGCTCTGAAAGTCAGAGAGAACGCCGTGATTAATACCAGAATGAGTCCCTGGAGGAGAAAATGTTCTACCTGTGATGAAGATTAGTGTCTGATGTGGCCCTGACCACGGCTGTTTTCCATGAGAAAGGAAGACTGCACAAAGAAGCTGTCAAGAACACAGTGCTCCAGCCCCACACCTCATACATCCCTTCACGGCCGCAGTCTTTGTACTCCTGGCAACCCTCTCCTCCGCCACAGCCCCACTGTCCCAAGGCTGCGAGCTCCTCGAGGACAAGAATTACTTTCTCTGTGCTTCCCTAAGGCCATGAACAGAGTCAGCAGTCCGGCAGCGTCTGTTGAATGGTCTCTTCTTGGCTGAAAGGCCAGTGGCAATGACAATTGTCCAAATGAGGTATTTACCAGAATCTCATGTGTTGAAAGTATAACATGAAAAGAGAGAAAGAAGGAAAGAAAACAGAAGGGGAGGTCCTACAAGTCCACTTGGGATGATGAATTAAAACTCCTCTCACACCTCCTTCGTTACTCTAAGAATGCAACCTCGGATTTCCCTGGCGATCTAGTGGCTAAGACTCTGTGCTTCCACCGCTGGGGGCACAGTTTCAATTCTTGGTCAGAGAAGTTAGAACCCATATTCCAAGCAGCCAAAACCAAAAAAAACGTATTGGCCTTTTAGAGTGGTCCAGTAGTTAAACGTCCACACTTTTACTGCAGGACGCACAGGTTAGATATCTGTTGGGGAAGTTCACATGCTGTAACATGCAGCCAAAAGGCAAAAAACTAAGAGTACAATCTATTTTCCCCCACCCAGAATATTTTCTTTCATATCATAAAATATTTTCATGGGCAAATGAGTTAGCAAACACCCAGGCATCAGTGTGCCTTTTGACAAAGCTATCCCCTGCCCCTACCCTCCACTCCCACACCAACGAAGGCACGAGACTGGAGAAATGAATATAGAAGCTGGAACAGAGAGAAAAAAAAATGATTAAAAAGATAGAATATAGTATTGTGCTTGCTTATTTTCCTATATCACAAAACAAAACAAAAAATTTGATGTAGAGTTGATTTTTCTTCTTTTCCATTTAAGTCTGATGGAGAAAAAAATACTTTTTATACAATAAAATATGTGGGGTTTTGTTCTCTCTGTTCTTTTTAATCGCTCAGTCATGTCCAACTCTTCTGTGATCTCAAGGACCATAGCCTGCCAGGTTCCTCTGGTTATGGGATTTCTCAGGCAAGAATACTGGAGTGGGTTGCCATTTCCTTCTCCAGGGAATTGTCCCAATCCAGGGATCAAGCCTGAATCTCCTGCATTGGTATGTGGATTCTTTATCACTGGCACCACTTGGGAAGTATTCCTTAGTAATACATCAAGAAACCTTTTCCCCCATCAGTGTAAGTTCTCCCACCACATAGATTTAGTGGCCAACGTCCCTTACTCTACTCAGACTCTTTGTTGATCATTTATTCTGTCTTAGGGATACTTTTAACCAGTAGCAAACTAGCAACATGCTCAATATCATACCAGCATCCATCTGGATCTTTTCTCCTCTGGAGGAGGGACCAGACAGGACCAGATGATGGGCAAGAGGCAAAAGGTCTTGGACTCCCCACCCAGGAGTCCCATGCCCTGAGAGTGAGTGGAGGATCTCTGCCTGAACCTCACAGTCCCAAAGCAGGAGACAAAGCAGTATCCTTGGACCACAGGGAAATACGCTACCTACCAGCTCTGCTCTCGTGGATGTGGAAAGCAAATGAGAGCTCTGTCCACATGAGATAACACAGCCTTCTTTGTCTGTTTGGGGAATATTTCCCAGGTCCACTGTTCTACTCGCCTGGCCAGTGTTCTGTTCACCTGGAAGGTGCTCTTCAAAGTCTGGGGGACATGCCCTGGAAACGAATTCCACATCTCTTCCAAGTCATGGCAACTCATACCTTTATAAATGTTTCTTGGTTGAAACTGTGAATACAAGCCAGAGGCTGACAGATGTGCACAACAGAGAAGCCATGTGGGAGCAGTAAAGAGAGCCTCAGAGAATGAGTCAAAAACACATCCTCTTTATCATCAGTGAGGACCGATTTCCACAGTGCAGAATACATGCTTTGGAGCATTGTAGAGAGAGCAACAATTGGATATATCTTCTCTAGGAAGTAATGTACCAGTCTTTTCTGGAGTAAAGGGGCCAAGAATGAGAACCCCTGAATATTTCTTCTTTGGCTAAGCTGAGGCCAGAGCAGGGTGGGCCTCGAATGGCTGCCAGAGGAGCTTCCACCAGACAATGGGTATAGATGGTTATCAAATGAATAATCAGCATGTAGACTCACTCTCCCTTTTCCAGACTCCTAAATATCAGTTGCTTTAGGGAAACAATAGCCCATACATACGTAATAATTTGTCTCAGGAAATATTCTTAGTGCTTTGCATATAGCAATTCAGTAATTGCTTACAATCACCCTATGAGTTATATATTTTCTTAATCTTCATTGTTACAGGAAGTACAAGTGGAAGGTTGACAGGAAGTTGCAGTCTCAATTGGCATTTAATCTTCTAATGGGCAAATGTTTTTCAGCGTGCTGGGTTTGTGGAAAAGCAAAGTCTTCACTCATCTCTGTTGAAATCCCACTAGTGGGTAAACTTTGAGAGAATAAGTGGCATTTAACTCATTAGTCTGCAAACGACACCACTGTATATTCTCTTCACCAGCTTAGAGAACAGAAGTCAGAGCAAAGGTGGGAGATCAGGGCATAAATTCACCATCTGCGACGAAATGTAATCAGATCCGAGGAGTTTCCACTTTGAAGTCTTCCTGAATCTGTGTGGGTTACAGGTCTGAACATATCACCAGCTTTGACAGGTGGCTTTATTTTTCATTTCAAAGAGGGAGAAAGAAAGCCAGGAAACCAAGTGAACACATGCATGGGGAAGCTTTGAATGCTGCCCCCTGAATGCCCACAGAGGTGCTTTTCTAAGTTTGGGGTCACTCGTTCAGAGGAGCAAAAGCAGTTGGGCTCCGGTCCACCCCAGACTCCATCCTCCCCAGTCACGGCTCTGTGATAGCTGCCTTTCTCTGGCTCCAGTGCCACTGTCTCCTCTGCTCCCACACCGGCCTCAAACCAGGGCCGAGCTTCAGCCGTTGCTGCTGGGGCCAGGCATCCGCCTGGTGGTGACTGCAGACTAAAAAGGGCTCAACTCAGAGAGTAGCACTTGCCTTGTCACCGTGGAATGACAGCACTTCCAAAGACTGAAACCCAGCTGCCCTCCAAAATCAGTTAGCCCCTCACCTTCTTGGAGGGCTTCCCAGCTGGCATTAGTGGTGAAGAACACACCTGCCAATACAGGAGACCTAAGACACTTGGGTTTGATCCCTTCCCTCGATTGGGAAGATTCCCTGGAGGAGGGCATGGCAACCCACTCCAGTATTCTTGCCTGGAACATCCCACAGATAGAGGAGCCTGACAGGCTATCGTCCATAAGGTTGCAAAGAGTTGGACACAACTGAAGTGCCTTAGCAGGCATGCGGCCCTCTTGGCAACACTGAACCCCTCTAAAGGATGCACTTAACAGCCTGAGCAAGGCAGGGCAGAAAGGCGCGAGGTGACCCACAGCTCAGGCTCGGTATACAGTCATTAACATGTGATTTATTTTTTCTTTAAAAAAAATTTTTTTTTTATGTGGACCATTTTAAAAGTCTTTATTGAATTTGTTACAATATTGTTTCTGTTTTCCTTTTTGGTTTTTTGGCCACAAGGCATGTGGGATCTTAGCTCCCTGACCAGGGATCGAACCCACGGCCCCAGCATTGGAAAGTGAAGTCTTAACCACTGGACTTCCGGGAAAGTCCCTTTAATACGTGATTTGAATCCAAAAGGATCACCTACTATCTCTTCATGAAAATGGCACAGAGCAGAGTCAGCGTTACCCCGTGCCAACCCAGGCATGTCACAGCCTGCCGGAAGCTTCTTGCATGCAGTCCCCAAGGATGAGGAAGCCCCTGGAAAGGCCAGGGCTGACATTCTCCACACTGCACAGTCTCCCTCCAGCCTGTGGAGAGAGGATACCTTGCCAGGAGACAGTACACTGAGTGGGCGGAGAACATTCTGCAGCACAAGGGAAGGGGTCTGGTATGTGAGACCAAGTCAAGCGCTTGGCCTTGCAGGGAACAGGAACTTCTCAGATCCTGATGAGGTGATGCTGTGTTCCAGCCCAGCTCCTTCTGGCCATACTAGTATTCCCAAGAGAGGGGCTGAGAGTTAGTCCCTTAAACAGGTATATGCCTAGACTTTCTGGATGAAACTGAGGGCATGAAAGCAGCATAATTCATGGGTGTCCTCGGCTGAGTACTGGACGGGAAGATTGGTCTTTTTATTTTTAATAAATAACATTTATTAGACTTTTTTGATTATAAAAGTAATACAGGCTCATTACAGAATGACTGGGAAAATATGGAGACATATGAAGAAGAAAACGAATGTCACCTGTAATTCCCCCACTCTGGTCATTGTGAACATTTTCTTTACTCAAGTCGCTTATACAGTGAATGTACTTTTTAAAAATAAAAATAAATACTACTTTGTAAGCTGCCTTTTCCCTTAGTAATACCACAAGAAATTTCCCCCCCTCAGTATATGTTCTTCTACCACACAGATTTAGTGGCTAAGGTCCCATAATCTACTCAAACTGTTTGTTGACCACTGCTTTAATTCCATCATTTTGATATTCTTTGTTGTTCAGTCACTAAGTTGTGTCCAACTCTTTGCGACCTGAAGAAATGCCACGCACCAGGCTTCCTTGCCCTTCACTACCTCTCGGAGTTCACTCAGACTCCTGTCCATTGAGTTGTTGATGCTATCTAACCAACTCATCTTCTGCTTTCCCCTTCTCCTTTTGCCTTCAATCTTTCCCAGCATCAGGGTCTTGTCCAATGAGTGGGCTCTTCCCATCAGGTGGCCAAAGTATTGGAGCTTCAGCCTCAGCATCAGTCCTTCCAATGAATATTCAGGACTGGTTTCCTTTAGGATGGACTGGTTGGATCTCCTTGCAGTCCAAGGGACCCTCAAGAGTCTTCTCCAGCACCACAGTTTGAAAGTATCAATGCCTCAGTATATATAACACTAAAATTAACATCTTGCATGTACAACATATCTGATTATATCCTTAGGGCACATTTTTTAAAATGTGACCATGGAAATGTAAGGTTTGCATTTCCTATTATTAAGATTTTTGTTATGTAATCTAATCTTGAAGTGACTGTAAAGTCCATTCAGAACTTCTCAGGGCATGTTCTTGGCTTCAAGGAGACTGGTGGTGATTCTGTGTCCTATGTTCTGATGACAGTACCTCAAGCCATTCTGAGAGCCCTGTCGCCTTCATGAAGATCCACTCCACTTAACAGTCTTGGCAAAGTGTTTCAAAGGTTGGATCTGGGTGTCAGGTAAGCCTGGGTTTCGATCTCTGCTTCTCCTCTTGTTATTTTGTGACCTTGAGCAAGTTTCTTCATCTCTTTCAGCTTTCTCTTAGACTTGTTGCAATTGTTATGGCCACCAACTCACTACAACCACCCCAAACCCTACCTTAGTTAAACCTGGGTTCTATAAACTTTGTGAACAATCATATTTCCTTTGGAGGAAAAATCTATACCCTCTCTCCCTGGAAATGGAAATACAAAGAAATTGTTGAAAATATGTAGAAGTCTTATGAAAAGACATCCTATGATCCCAAGGTAAAGATGGGATAGAAAGTTAGAACAAGAATGGAATTATCAGGCAGTGAGGTGGGTTTAGAACAGAAGTCAGCTGCTATTTAAGTTATAAGCACTCTGATTGCTAAGAACAAAGGGGAAGCACATTGACTTAATAATGGTTATTAACTGCAAAACCAAAGTATTTAAATCCATCTATCATTTAGAAATATTTGTTTATTTCTAAACTGAAGGGAAAAAAAAAATGAGCACGTGGATTTTGATAGCACACAAACCAGTCTTCAACTTTGATCCCCTTCAAGGATCTAAGAAACAGAGATTATCCTTCCAATGATCTAATTTACTACTTTTCAAGGATAGTATCCATGGTGCCCACAACCCCTTCTCCCAGGGAGAATGAGTTCTGTGGTTTGTCATCATTAAGAATCCCTTTCCTAGGACACTGCTGGCTAGGACATGCCTCAGGGCCCATTATACTCAGCCATTCATTCATTCACAAATAAGTTTTGTAAAGGCCTATTTTATGCTGGAAGTTGGATTAGCCATTGGCCAATAGGAACTGATAGATAACAGATGAGAGAATGAGCTATGGCCAGAAAGAGGCAATTTAATGAAATGTAATCATTTTCACCTGTGAATCTCCATATGCCTCACAGCAATTCTGAGTTATAAAAGTGAGTTCCTCTAGCCAATGTGCAATACTGTCTTTACACCAGCTAGAAGCTCCTTAGGCTCAGGGGCTCCATGTTGCGTTTCTGTGACCTGCAGTTTAGATGGTTCCACTGGGTGTTCAGTTAATTCTTGCAGAGAGATGGGCTCATATCCTCTCTTGAGCCATTAGGACTTTCCCTAAGTCTATGTAAGTCTGCCTCATTAGGTTTCCCTTAAGCCTACATATGTTCTGTCTGACCCCTTCTGGGACCTGGAAAGTGGTCCTTCCCTTAGTCCCTAATCTGTTCCTCCTAGTGGGGCTAAGACAACACTTCTTTTCCAAGCCTTATTCTCAGGACCCCATGTAGCTTTCCTATACCTGTTATATCATCCATACCCTTACTGAAGACAGGCCCCATTCACACCCCAAGCTGCTGGCTCTAGAAGCAAGAGAGAGGCAACAAAGTTTGTCTTTATGTTTTACTTTTAGCTTCACAAGAGAGTTAACAAAAGTCATCTTTGGTTTCCCTGAACAAATCAGAGAACTGGCCTGTGACAATTAGGAGTCAGGTCATGGTGATGCCACACTCTAGGGCTTCGTCGCTTCAGTCATGTCTGACTCTTTGAGACCCCATGGACTGTAGCCTGCCAAGCTCCTTGGTCCATGGGAATTCTCCAGGCAAGAATACTGGAGTGGGTTGCCATGCCCTTCTCCAGAGGATCTTCCCAACCCAGGGATCCAACCGAGGTCTCCTGCACTTCAGGCAGATTCTTTACCGTTTGAGCCACCAGGGAAGCCTGCCACACTCATAGTGCTTTTTAAAATAAATACTGAAATTACCAACTTAAAGCAATATTTAAGGTACCCAATGAAATCACTGAAAAAAAGAAGATAAAAACCTGATTCCATTCATGTTCTAGGTCCTATTTTTGAGAAAAAGTTCAAATCTTTAGTTTTGGACACTTAAACCACATCTATCATTCTGGAGAAACTTAGGAAAGAAAGGAACAATGTTTAGTGTAATTATTGCTATAAGCAAGCCTATAGGAAAAGACCTCCATGTGATTTAGAGTTGTGTAATAGGATCTCAGCTAAAGAAACTGGAAAAGGTGAAGTATCGCAGGAGACATTCTGGTCTGGAGCATTAACCATTTTGCTGCTGTCCCCAGGGCTTCCCAGATGGTGCAGTGACAAAGAATCTGCCTGCTGATGCAGGAGATGCAAGTTCTATCCCTGGGTCAGAAAGATCCCCTAGAGTAGGAAAAGACAACCCACTCCAGTATTCTTGCCTGGGAAATCCCATGGACAGAGGAGCCTGACAGTCTATAGTTTCATTCAGTTCAGTTCAGTCGCTCAGTCGTGTCCGACTCTTTGCGACCCCATGAATTGCAGCATGCCAGGCCTCCCTGTCTATCAACTCCTGGAGTTCACTCAAACTCGCGTCCATTGAGTTCGTGATGCCATCCAGCCATCTCATCCTCTGTCGTCCCCTTTTCCTCCTGCCCCCAATCCCTCCCAGCATCAGAGTCTTTTCCAATGAGTCAACACTTCGCATGAGGTTATGGGGTCAGTAAGAGTCGCACAAGACTGAGCGACTGAGCACACACACCTCCTAACATAAGCATCTCATCCCTACATCACGATCTCTAAGTGCCTGCAATATGAGTGTGTTACACACCTTATCTCACTTAATCTTTAATAATAACCCTATGAGTCTGTTATTATTATTCCCTTTTCACAAATAAAGAAACTGTGGCTTTCTTTATCCTCTATGCTCTAAAGAAGTGAGCATAAATATTTGTAGGTGACAGCTGAGATTAAAATCTAAGTGTGTCTGCATTCATAGAATCTTGCTATACTCAACTACTGTATTATATTTAATCACTGCATCTCATGGAGTGTAGGACCAGAGCCTTTGATTTCTATATTCCATTTCTAATATAATGTGTTACATTTACCACAAAATCTGTTTTGATTATGGTTATTAGTAATGTCATTGTGGTTAATGAGAAAGTTTATAGACAAGTACTATTATTACTACTATTGATAAAACCAGCATGTGTTTATATGTCATTTGTAGTTTATAAGGCACTTTTGCAATTATATTAATTTTAATTAATTTTTCAGCAATTCTCCAAGGTGGGCTTGTCTTTGCTTTACAGATAGGGTACTGAAGTCCAGAGAGTTCAAATGATTGGAACAAAGTGTGCTAACCTGTCAACATTAAGTAAATCTCATTAGAATGACCCTGTGAGGGATGTCTCCTTAAACCTTGTGCCCCAAGCAGCCTCCTTGCCTCACCCTAGGCCCCAGCCTGAGGCCAAGACTCAGCCTAAACTTAGTGCTCTTATTTATGCTAGTGATAAGTTTCTATCAACTTATAAGATACTGATGTTCCCGATCTACTGGAAAAGACTGATGCAGTTAAGTCCACAATGAGTAAGGCAGCCCAAATACAAATGCACTAAGAATTCCAAGACTCTTGGCGTGATGCAGCTTCTTCTCCAGCCCTTTGACGGGGAGCCTCTGGGAGCCAACTGTGAGTCATTTATCTCTGCACCTCCAGCCTTGGCCTTGGGCTTGATGCACCATGGATACTTAATATTTTCTGAATGATGAAAGAATGAGTGAAACTATCAACAGATATTTATGAGTTTGAAAATCTTCAGTATCTTCTTAACCTACTGGTTCCTCTTTTGACTTTTTTGATTTGTTCCTAGAATTTGAAGAAGATGGAAGGGAAACAGGGAGCCTTGTGGAGCCCTGGGCCAGGTAGGATGGATATAAAGGAAGGGGCATGCAGTACAAACCAGTTGTGTCTTCTATTTGTCTCTACTCAGATCTCTGATGCAGATGCCTTCCTCTGTGTCCCCGGAGGTGATGGAGAGTCCCTACCATTATGGGAGGAAGCCTTTCACCTTGACTCCCCTGTAACTAGATTATTTTCTGGGAAAACTGGGCTCTTTTCGTGTACCATCCAGAAGCTGCCACCACTTTAGAGAATGTTAAGATGCAATGTTATATAATGAAGGGATTCTTTTCTTTCTATTTCAGCAAGAAAGAAAAGCAAAACATTCAGTTTTTAACATGGATTGAAAATGGAGTCTCGCCAATTTTCTGGGTTTTACCCCGCCACATTCTGCCAGCCAACACAGGGGGAAACAAGCAGCCTGTGTTCCTAGAACATTTTTCTGAGAACAGGAAAATGTCAGTAATTTAGATAATTGAGTATCTGGATGAAAATTTACCTGTGCCACAACTTTAAATAAAAAGGGTTTTGACTAAATAATATCAGCAAACCAAACAGGATGAGAAAGAATTTCCGTCTGCTTTAATGAAATAATTTTTATTGAGTATATAGAAGTAATGGTAATTGTGATCCAATTCAATCTACTTATTAAAACATATCCCATAAGACCTTCCCCTAATCACGATACATTTATTAGTCTAGTTTGGTTACATAAATGCCTTTCTTGAACCCAAGATTATCAACCCAATTACTGTTGATAATTCAGATTTTAGCCTCCTTCTTGCCAGAGACTGTGTCCGTAAGGTTTCACCAGGGTTTTACCTGTGAGAATGCCTCAGGGGAAGGGCCGGATAGAGAAGTGTTTGTTGGGATCAATCCTGGTCTGAGAAAAGTGATAAAACTGTGCAAGGAAATGAAATGTATACAGAAAAGTCTTTAGACTCGGTTCCAAACACAGATGAATCCCTACTCTGGAGCTGCGATCCTCAGTAGCATTGAGATCTTTCAGCATGCTCTTTCACATGATAAAATTATTAAACGAGGCAAAGCAATTGACCTGTGAGGGAGTAATTCTGTCATGATCAAATACCTTGTAAACAAGGAGAAGCTTTAAGTGCAGAGTGACTCTCTGCTTTCAGGGGCTTCCAGGGTGAGGAGGCGCTGAAGGAAGATGCTGACAAAGAGCAGAAGGAACCTGATGAGAGCTCTTTTCCTTCCTGCCCCCTGGGAATCCTGCCAGCCATCTGTGGGTACCCTGACTCCCTTATACAACAAGCCTGGCCTCAGAGCTGAAAGGCTCTCCAGGTGTTACCTGGGTACCTTTGGTGTCAATATACATATTTGCCTAATAAGACACCCGGTTCACTGATGAAACCGGCAGGAAGTTGGTGATCCTGGAAAGGTGAGAACTCAGATTTTCTGCCACTTTGGTTGAAAGGTCTGTGTAGCTTCACTCCGCTTTCCATGGCCTGGCTGGCCCTGTATGTTTGCAGAGGAAACATCAGCACAGAACATCATAATCTATCATGCATCCTCACACATCAAATAGGATTTGTACCATGATGCAGCAAAGAACTGCCTCTGAGTGCCTGGGGGACTCTCCTCTCATCTTCTCTCTGGTCCTTACACACATACACACACACACACACACACACACACACACAGAGAGATTTGCACTGTCTGAACCTTTCTTCAAAACCTTCCTGGACCAAGTCATAGTCATCTCTCCATCAGCTGAATTCCCAAGGAACCCATTATTTCCTCTGCCAGAGATTTCTCGTCACTCCCAAAAGAATTAGAAGCACTCCATCAGGAAATGTTGGAGAAGGTGTGGAGAAAAGTGAACCCTCTTTCATTGTTGGTGGCAATGTAAATTGACACAGCCACTATGGAGAAGTGTGGAGATTCCTTAAAAGACTAGGAACAAAACTACCATATGACTCAACAATCTCACTACTGGGCACATACCCTGAGGAAACCATAACTGAGAAAAAACACATGTACCCTCATATTCACTGAAGCACGATTTACAATAGGTAGAATATGAAAGCAACCTAGATGTCCATCCACAAATGAATAGATAATGAAGTTGTGAGATATATACACAATGAAACACTACTCAGCCATGAAAAGGAATGCATTTGAGTCAGTTCTAATGAGGTGGATGAACACAGAGTGAAGTAAGTCAGAAAGAGAAAAACAAATATTGTATATTGACACATATATATGGAATCTAGAAAGATGGTACTGATGAAACTTCATGCTTATCTCCCCATCCTATAGCCATCAGGGACCCCTGGCTAGTGCCAGGATTGCAGGTTCAGTCAAGTGACTAGGGATCTGTCTCCTTCCTGTAGGCTGAAGGGACTGGACTTACACTCTACAGGAACCTTTCTGGTTTAACCTGGTGGGTCGATATGATACTAGACTTCAAATGGTCAATTCACTTATGCTTCGGGCAGCAGTTTCATACTTTGACTTTCAATCTTGAATGATGAAGACTTAAAATTAAGCTTTTTTGGTCTCATTAGTCTCCATGGCTTCTTGTTTATCTGAGCTCCTTTCTGCCCCTGGAAAAATCTAGAATACTGTCCTTGACCCTATCCTGTGGTCCACTAGGAATCATGCCCCACTGCCACCACCACCACCCTGCCCCCAAACTGATCCTTTCTGCCATGGTTCATACAGAACTCCCTTCTTCCTGGCCTGTGGGGACTGGTGCTCCCAGATGAGCCCTCTGCCCTTTGGTCTCATCTAACCTTCTCTAGAGCAGCCCCTACCCGCTGCCACCACACTGACAGCTGCAGGATGGAGGCTCTGGACTTTTTCCTCCACAACAGACCAGGCTGTCCCATCCCCTCAAGACTGTGACCTTTCCTTGAGAGGCTGTATTGTCTCTGCTGCTTGTTTCAGTTTGCTTGTTTTCTGTCGGTGGGCTTCTGTTACCTTCCTCTCCACACACTACCTCCCCACCCCCTGCTTTCCCAACACACCCTGCAGCCCCTTCACCCCTTATCCTCTGGATCTTGGGAGACCCTCCAGTGGAGACAACGAATCATAGCTGCTGTCCAGGCTTCTACTCACCTACAACCCAAACAACCAAATGTGCAGTTGTAACCACATCTTTCCTCCCTAATCAAATGTCTTCTGAGTGAGAGCTAGATCGTTAGCTGACGTGTCAGCTAGAAACCTGGTTACCTGAGCCAAGAAGGCCTGGTGTGTCTGCCCAGATACACCTGCCCTGTTCCTACCCCAGGCCACACCCTCCATCTTACCAAGTCCACAACGTGACCATCGTGCACCCGTGCTTCCTAGACTACAACTCTCAAAAAATCAAAAATAGATCTCAGTTCCTTTGCAGTCCCGTCATGTTGAGGCCAGTGACACAGCTGTGGTCAGCAAATCCTGAGGAGTGAACGAATGAATGAGTAGCCATGTGCACCACACTCCACTGTCCACACACGGGTTTCTCACTCCCTTTACTTGCCAGCCCTCCAAACTCATGCTCTGCGGCTCGGAAATGGCCTCCTGTCTCCCCCTCCCCGCTCCGTCCTCACTACCTACTGTACTAATGTTTGTGAACTGCAAGTTACCCCTCTAGGGTTTAAACTAAGCAGGACCAATTCTTTCAGCTTCCTTCACAAGACTTGCCTTTTCACCATTATCTTCCTTTCGATTTGGACTCTCTCCAAATGGTCCGCCTCCCTTCTGAGCTGTAAAGCTGAGAAAGAGGTTAGGTTTGTAAGGCCAAACCATTAGGTTTTATCTATTCAGAAGGGAGCCTCTGAGACATTTGGCTTCTTGCTCTCGAAGAGTATCCTGAGTTTCAATGAGCCAGAATGACAGAATTACCCCAGGGACAGCCACTTCTCCTATGCGCCAGCCATAGCCGCAGTGGGGTGTGAATGCTGCTCGTCATTTTACGAGTGCGTTTTAGGAGGTCTGTAATGTGAGGAGGACTGTCTTTACAATCAAGGTGGGAATTAATTGGCAAGAGCGTGGTGATCCAGGATAATACTGTGGTCTCTGCACTTCCACTGGGAGGCTTAGCGTCCTCTTCTGTTTACCAAGGTCTTTTTAAAAATTATTATTATTGTTAAACACCTTGGATTGTAGGGTTCATGAGCTGCATGATAGGAAGGCTTAAGCTCAAGTTGTCTGAGTCTTGGAAGAGGATCAAAACCCGAGCCGAAGCTCCTTCCCTTCCCGCCTGACTCACAAGGCCATTGTTACTGTGTTTAGCTTTGGATAAACTTGCCTGTGGAAGGTGACTGCTCACAGTGGGTCATTTGAAACGTGCAGACTTAGCTCTGGCTTCATGTGTGAGGGCAGGCCTGTCACCACGCATTCCAGGTCACTCTCAAAAATGAATTTGTCTTTCCTCAACGTTCCTCTGAGCCGGGGAGCAGACATTCCTTCGGCTCTGCATTAATCCAATTACTAAACACCTGCAGACATGCAATAACAGTGTGGGTGCCAAGAGCCTTAGAAACGGTTTTAGAGCTGAGTGTAATCTGCCGTCCTGCTATCAGGACTCACGTTACACACCTGCCAAGACCCCAGCCAGAAAAATAACATTCCCGGTTCCCACTCTAGGCCGGAATGCTCAGAGCATGTTACAGAGACAGAGTGACCGGCCTGTTAGCTCGACTGCCACGGAGCCCAGGAAACATTCTGAACTATTCAGTGATGGTAACGCAAAGTCACTTCAGTACTAAAAATACTTACAAGAAAAGTATGACAAAACAGGATTTTTCTTTCGGGGACAAGTATGGCAAAACCCTTCCCCACCAACACTGACCCACTGAATCTGATGAGTCATGCCAATGCCCTGAGCTTCAGACCATGTCAGAGGGGGCTTCTCATGGCATCATCTCCAGGTTGCTCATGGCCACAAGGATGCCCGAAGGGAGGAAATAACCCCACCCCACTGCCTCACTCCCTCCACTGCAAAGTGTCTAAGTCATTTAGATATTCAGAAACTGAACACGCTTGATTTTCCTAAAGATCCTGAACTCGCACCTAAGACCAGTGATGCGTGAGGACCGGCCATGACTGACACCTTTCTCCAAATACAGCCACCTCTAAAAGAAATGAAAGGACTCAGAGAGTCGCTCAGACAACCCCAAACAAGTCTTGATTGAGAACTGTCCTTGTGTGTTTTTTGTTTTTCTTTTTCTGAACTGGTGTTGAAACTCTTCTATGGCTGCCTATGGTAAGAGTGAAATAAATCCTTCACAGAAATCCCTCACTTCCATGCTTTTTGCAAGAAACAAGTTTCTCTATGACCGGAGATGCCGTGTTATTTCATCTTTGCCAACTTGAGTTCTTAAGGCTGGTGACAGTACCTGCTCATATCCTCGGACTCAGGATCTGCAGAGAGGAGGCAGGGATTACAGCGGGAACTCTCTGCTGAATGGGTCCACAGGTCAAGGGTCCTTCCCTATGATATGCACCCCCTGGGCTGAGCGGGCATCCAAATGGACATGAGGATGTATTTTCCTGGCCCCTGGTCACTTAGTCTATATAAAGAAACCACCAGAAACATCAGAACCTAGGACATAAGAGAGTAGTAAGTACCCAGGGGATGGAAGAGGAAATGGCAATACACTCCAGTATTCTTACCTGGAAAATCCCATAGACAGAGAAGCCTTGCAGGCTGCAGTCTATGGGTTGCAAAGAGTCAGACACAATTGAGTGACTGAGTATGCACGCAAGTATACAGGAAAAGGAGGCAGAAAAGGGCATATCCTTGACACCGCTTCCTTTGACTTACCTGCCCTCACCTGTGATCAGACCTCATTCTGACATAAGATGTGCAAACTCCCTCAGACAGCCTACCACTTCCCACTTCAGTGCACTCAGAGTTCTCACCCCTTGCCTGGCACTTCTGCAGCAATAAAGTATGACATGTGATTGATCACTGCCCATGTGAGTGTCTTATCTTCTCAAAGCGGGCATAAGCCCCCCAATGGGCAGGAAGGGACATATTTTATCACTTCTCTCAGGTTTGGCCCCTCCTAGCACCAATGGTCCAGGCACCCAGAAAACACCAAAGAGCTCCTCACAGTTAACCCTTCTTGGATTAGAGGAAGGAGAGGGTGGGATGAATTGAGAGAGTAACATTGAAACATTTACATTACTGTGTGTAAAATAGATAGCCAATGGGAATTTGCTGTATAGCATAGGGAGCTCAAATCAGGTGCTCTGTGACAACCTCGAGGGGTGGGATGGGGTGGGAGATGGGAGGGAGGTTCAAGAGGGAGGGACATATGTATACCTAGGGCTGACTCATATTGATGTATGGCAGAGACCAACACAACACTGTAAAGCAATTATCCTCCAATTAAAAAATAAATAATTTTAAATAAAAATATACACAGCATAGAGCCTCAGTAAACTTGATTTCCAGCTATAGACTAAGTCCTTGTTAGTCAAAGTGTGGTCCATGGGCCATTTTAACCACATGGGAGCTTGTTAAAAATACAGAATCTTTTTTTTGAGAACAAGTGAAAGTGTTTTGTTTTAACATGGAAACTGACAGGATTGTGTTTCTCTTTTCTGGTTTTTGGTTTGTGCCACACCATGTGGCATGTAAGATCTTAGCTCCCTGATCAGTTATCCAGCATGCACCCCCTGCAAAGAAAGTGAGGAGTCTTCAACCCTGGATCTCCAAAGAAGTGCCCAAAATACAGAATCTTAGAAAGCTATGAAAAACCTAGACAGCTATTAAAAAGCAAAGACATCACTTTGCCAGGAAAGTTCCATCTATTCAAAGCTATGGTTTTTCCAGTTAACCGTGTACTGTTGTGAGAGTTGGACTGTAAAGAAGGCTGAGCACCAAAGAATTGAGACTTTCAGATTGTGGCGGTGCTGAAGAAGACTCTTGAGAGTCCCTTGGACTGCAATATCAAACCAGCCAATCCTCAAGGAAATCAACCCTGAATATTCATTGGAGGGACTGATGCTGAAACTGAAGCTCCAATACTTTGGCCACCTGATGCCAGGAGCCGACTCATTGGAACAGACCCTGATGCTGGGAAAGATTGAAGGCAGGAGGAGAAGGGGGCAGCAGAGGATGAGGTGGTTAGATAGCATCACTGACACAATTGACATGAATTTGAGCAAACTGTAGGAGACAGTGATGGACAGGGATGCCTGGTGGGCTACAGTCCCTGGGGTTGCAAGGAGTCAGACATGACTCAGCGACTGAACAACAACAACAAGCCCCACACTAAACGCACTGAATTAGGCCCTGCATTTCAGCAAGATTCCCAGGAGGTTCAAATGCATGTGAAAGACTGGACAGCCTCATTAAGCTATCACCTTCTCTCAGAACGGGATCCTACTGAGCCCTGAGAACTCATTATCTCTGGGGGAGTCCTCTGTGTGCTCCAGGAGCTGCAGGGCTTGAGGTGGCTTCCAGGATAGAGAAAGACACCAAGGATCCAAGAGGTCTGAGCCAGAAGAGAAGAGGAACACACACCAGCATCACCACCATGTGCCTGAAAGGGCGGTTAGGTGTCCAGAGAGCAGGAGTGGACAGCCAGAGGCGAGGCGGCCAGCAGCTGGCTCCTAAGGAGCATTCCGAGACGGGGGCCTCAATCTGCCAGCCCCTCCCTAGCAGCCCAGCATTCCCAGCCCACATGTAACCTTCAGCCCCTGCCCAGAGCACTCAGTATGACAGTAATAATAGTAGTCACCAGAAAACGCAACCTCGATCATGCTAACAACTTTTGAAAAGTAAAATGCTCGGGATATGATTTCAATTAAAACTCACATTGTCTGACTTGTCTCCCCGCATAGCAAGGGTTCACCTCCTCTTGCCCTCTTACCTCCGCTGTTCAAAACGAAGGAGGACAGGAGGGAGCCGTATTGATGCCCACTCCCACCTTGAGGTGTGGGTGTCTGGGTGCCAAACTTCACTTCCCCTGCCCTGTCTGCTGAGCACCCATCATGAAAAAATGGTCTTCGTGTTGACCTCACCTCAAATAAATCTCCCAAATGGAGGGCAGAGTCCCTTTCTCTCTTCCCCTCCCCAACCTCTCTTACTGTGTGTGTGTGTGTGTGTGTGTTTATGAATAAACAATTCTGAACTTAAAAGGAGCTGCTCTTGTACAAATGGAAAGAGCCTAAACTCCTTGCCAGGGCTTGTCTCATGCAGACAGCCCCAGTGATCTACCTCATTTACGCTGAAGGTGAGCTTTTTTAAAATCAGTTCTAATCACCGAGCAGGTGAGTGCCAGACAGCCAGATGGGGCTGGGGAGTCACAGACCCAGTCAGAATCCTGGTACATAGTCTCCCAAAGGAAACAGACTCACTGTCACCCTGGAGATCTCCAATGGCCCCTTTCAACAAGATACTAAACAGAATACAACAAACAAGGCCAGCATCAAAGCCATTTGGTTATGTGTAAACAATCAAACTTACTGCTTCCTAAGAAATTTATGAACTAATGCAGCATTAGTGTGACCCTCTTTCTGAATCTTCTCACCTCATCCAAGTAATGCTTATTCATTCTTTACAATTAGCTTAAAAGTTATCTGCATCTAAACTTTTCTAAATCTTCCCAAATTTCTCAGATACTCTCCCATTCTGCTTGGGTAAGTATCCTCTTTGGTGAAGGTTTTCGGGAAACGCAAAATTAGCAATTGTTGTTCAGATGTTTTCTGTCTATTACTGTAAGGGGAAAAAAACTGTGACTTTGAAATTCAAATGAAGTGTTCCTGTTCCTGAAATTCAAACGTCTATGTTCCTGATAAACCTCACAATTTGTAAAACCACACATTAAAAGCAGCAGAGCTTTGGGGAAAATAAAGTTAAGAAAAGACCACTCAAAATTTAACCAGATCTAACAAAAATAGTAACAATTAGTAATACAAATAATAGAGCAGTTAAATCACTGCTGGTCTTTGCTCCTGACATCAAAGCCCCTCCATTCTTTGTGTCCTTAATTTCTTTAACTTTTAATTTATTTCCTTTAACTTCTGCCTTTGAGACATAGGTCCTGGGGGGCATTTCATCTAATAGAGATCAGTTTTATTAAGATGAAACATATGAACCAAACCATCTTCATCAGTTAAATTTGTTAACAGTAAGAGATTTGCAGCTCCTTAATTGCTCCCCTAAATAGTTTAAATCAGAAGAACGTGTATTTAAAGCCATCCTATCAGTCACTCTTCCTCTAAAGTAAAGCACTATTCAGGATTTTCAGCTATTTTTCTTAATATATATATTTTCTATATATCACAAAGAAGCCTGGCAGGCTACAGCCCATGGGGTCACAAGAGTTGGACACGACTTAGCGACTAAACCACCACCACCACCATATATCACACAATTTCACACAGTCTTTCTCTTTATGGGAGAACAAAAGTGTCTTCCTTTTTAAAAACAAGAAAATGTTTTGTGAGAAATCACTTTTATACTGATACCATTTTTCCTATTCAAAGAAACTGGTTGTAATGGAACAGACTATATAGACACATGCAACTGATACTATGTGAATGTTTCAAATGTCAGTTATGTGGCAGAGAGAACAGTAGAGTGAAAGGGACTTAACTTCAAAGAGGTGACTGAGCTAAGGATATTAAGATTGGAAGATTATCTCAGATTATCTAGATGAGTTCTGCCTAAACATCAGGGTCCTTATAAGAGGAAGACATGTGTCGGAGTCCTAGAGAGAGATGTAATGACATTGGCAAGTGTGGGAGCGATCGATGGTGGGCCACAAACCTAGGGATGCAGGCAGCCTCCACCAGCTGGAAAAGCCAAAGAAATGAGTTCTTCTCGAGGGCCTCCAATGGAATGTAGGAGCGCAACTGCTGGCCCCAGGAATTGTATGAGAACGCAAAAGTGTGTATCACTACTGTCCCAGAAGACTGCCAAGCAGGCAGCAGACCCAAACCTCCTCTCCAAACCAAGTCGACAGGAAGAACACATGCCTTGAGCCACCAATCAGGGGCAGGACCTGAAACTTACCTTCTTATTCCAAACTAAGCCCATAGATGCCTTTTCTTTCTAGGATCAAAAGGAAGCAGCTTGAAAAAGTATATAAACCACAATACACACTGCAAGATATCATTGTTAAGCCAACTCTATCAACTTTCTGCTGAACCTCTTTGCAATGAAACAAGAAAGAGCAATGGCCAGAGATCTTTAGTACCTCCTCAAGGAAGCTCTCAAGGCCATGCTGATTGATCCCAGATTTCATATAATTCAGTCATGCTGCTGCAGAGGTGTTTGACCATGAGTTTTCCTCACCTATCTTTCTACCACTCTTTCCAGTTAAAGTCTCATGTCCACATTCTTACCTTTCTGTATGGAACAACAAAGCCTTGATGATTTACTTCTCCTGTGCTTACTCAACACATTTCCAGATCAAAAATAGACTTAGTGGGATGATATAATCAGTAGTCACTCAACAAACATAAGAAGCAGTCCTGGGGGGTGTGATGCAAAGTCCAAATAGAAGCATGAACTTGACTTATTCGATAGGTCTGAGTTGTGGCTGAGCCCAAACTACACACGACTTTCTTATCTCACTCCAGTGTCCCACCACGACTGCTTTTCTCTCACTCCCTAATATTTTCAGATGAGACTAAGACATAAATTCAATTTTTTCCTCAAAAGTAGGAAAGGTGAGTTCTTATACCTTGGGACTCTGGAGGCCCCCAACCACACCATTAACACATCGGGTCACTCAGTGTTGTGGGGCCCGATGCAGCTCTCCAGAAACCCCTGAATGTGACAGATCGTCTGTGAAGACAGTGCCAAACATCTCTCCCAGGCCTGCGAGCTCTCACCACTCCTCCAACTACTTCTCCTCTAAATGCTGGACTGCCCTGTGACTTGCTTTGACCAAGGGAATGTGGTGGAAGCCAGTTCTGGGCCAGGCCCTAGGAGGCCAGGTAGCTTCTGCTTTGTCTCTCAGAAGCCAGGCCTCTAGTGAAGACACTCAGCTTGACAACTAAAAGGTGAGTGGTCGTATGGAGAGATAATGGCCACAGAGAAGAGAATCAGAAAGAGATGTCTATGCCAACTCCTGCACCATAACAGCATTTTAGAGTCAGGAACAAAGAACGGGTGGTGGTTGTTTAGCCAATACCTTTTGGTGAGATTTGTCATATGACAATAGAAACCTCAACTAGAGAGGCCGTGAGGGGGTGATTGCTAAGACCACTTCTTATCCTAAAATTCTTTGCTTTTCACTGTTTCTCAACAAAAAGTGCAAAACTAAGATGTGATAACATCCTTTGGAGGAGGTTATTCAGAGACACCCTCCTACCTCCACCCAGATGGAATCTGCCCTTATCCCACCAGGCATGATGGAGATTTCAGAGCCTGAGCCGCGCCTACAATGAGCTTCAGCCCCTAGGATCCTCCCAGGAAGAGAGGGACAGGAGGTGACTATCCCAAGCCTCGATGCCCAAAACCCCTGACAAGGAAAGGAATGAAGAAGTAAAACTGCTCTGTAACTGTTTTGTTACAGAAAAAAAAAAAAAGGGTGGATAACTAAAAGTGGATTACGCTACAATAACAATGAGGATTGGATTTCATAAGATCCTCGGTTCATAAGTTCACGGCTGGAAACAAGGTCCCCCGAAGCAGTGAGTTTCGCGGTCTCAAAAAGCCAACGCGATTTTCACATCTCTGCTTTCCCCTCCTTGTGAGTAAGACCTGGTCTGCCACTACAGCCCAGCTGGACAATTGAGAACACCCAACTTGGCCCAGTGATGTAGGCAAGCAGTGTCCACCTGGTGTGACTTAGAGATGCCATCCAAAGAGAGGAGACAAGAGGGTACGCCGCAACCCCAGGCGCCAGCAATGAGAGGCGGCGGGGACCAGTCACCTCTTGGCGGAAAAATAAAAACAAAATGAGCCTCGACAAAAAGAGGTCAGAAGGGCATTCCAGAAAACACCCCCCAGCACACGTTTACAGTTTAGTGATTTCAGTGTTTAATGATGTCAGAGGTTGTTTCACAGGTTACCTGGCAGAGGTGGAAAGCCTGTGATTTGGGTAATAACAACCACATTGCCCAGGCTCCCCTTGCAAGAGCACCGGACCCCTGCTGCCGAGGAGCCCCCAGGGATCAGCTAGCATCTGCTCTGCCAGGGAAACGAGCCCACCACAGTCTCTTAAATCTGGAACCCAGCCCATGATCCAAACGTGCAACATAGGCACCGGCTCTTGATTCAGGATAAAGTCCTAGAGCCGTGGGAGGCACAGAGTTTGGACCCTACCAGGCACCGCAGCACCAGCCAGATTTTGTCGCTACATGACCTGGGATGAATCCTTTCTCCTCCATGGGCCTTCACCCCCTCCTCTGTAAGATGAGCGAGGTGGGCAGAATGAGGGCCTAAGGAATCTTTCTAACTCCATAATTCTGCCTCTTTAAAATCATTTGATACATTTCTTTCTTTTTAAAAACTAACATGAAGTTGCCTGCAGTAAATTTCTATGCTCCCTTGCTGGGGTATATGATTTCATATTGTTCCCCTTGTTGTGAACATTTTAACAGCACGGAGTACAGAATATCTGACCTCAAAGGCAGGGCCTTGATGGGTCTAAACCGAGAGGCCAGGAATTCACATAGGGCCTCATCTAATGACTGAATGTGTTGGTAGTCATTTTGTATTAAAGCTTGTTGGCCGAACACTGTATTTTGTTTGGGGCCTAGGAGGTGTTTTTTATTTAGATGTTCTTTGTGGCACAAAATAAAAATTATTCAATGTTGTAAGTTTCCCAAGGACACTTGAAAAGAAGGAAGCATATCTACAAGGACATAAAGTAGATCAATAATATAGGAATTCAAGTTTGTTTACCCCAAATCTCGTGTTCCTTATTCATGTCTTCCTGTTTCATATTTTATTACTACCTGCTTAAACAACCATACATCGTGCAGTATTATATTTCAAGTATATTAAAATTAAGCAAAATGGTACAATTGATGACTTTTCCTCGGACTTCTAAGTCTTTAGCACTACCTGTGTTGACGCTATGTTATTCATAACATACACATTTATGATCCTTATTTTCATTATTAATCCATCCTTTGATCAATAAAGAGTGGCCCTTTGAGCCCCCTCACTGCCTTAATCCCTACTTTATCTGATATGAGTGTCAATTACCTGACTTCTTCTGTTCTCCCCCCTGCCATACAAGGTTGCTCATCATTTTCTTTTTAATCCTTTGAGGTTATCTTACCTTGACGGGTCTCTTATTAACATTCAATTTAATTTAAACCAATCTGAAAGGTTTCTTCCTTTGCACTGTAAATCTGTTATATTTGTTCTTGTTTCTGTCATATAATGTATTTTATTTTTTTTTCCTGCTTTCTTGCCATTTCCTTTAACTGGGAGTTTCTTTTGTTAGTTGTTTAATTTTATCTTTGTGGCATCTTTACTGCTGCCTCTTTCAGGAATTTTTACTGTGCATAGTTTGGTCTCCAAGATCTATTTCCACACCCTTTCATCCATCTCTTGTCATTTTCCTTTTAAATTTTCCTTAGTGTTCAGGAAGATTTTCTCAAACTCTTGCCTCCTCATTGTTTCTTATAGTATCAAGCCAGCCATTCACTGTTCCAAACATGACTTTAAACTTTTTAATAAAGTTATTGTTATTGTTGTTTAATTGACAAGGTATGTTTGATTCTTTTGCAACCTCATAGACTGTATCTGGTCAGGCTTCTCTGTCCATGGAATTTCCTAGACAAGAATACTGGAGTAGATTGCCATTTCCTTTCCCATGTGGGGATCTTCCCTACAGGGGGATCGAACCCACGTCTCCTGCTTGGCAGGTGGGTTCTTTACCACTGAACCTCCTGGGATAATTTATTCCAATAAGGCATGAGCTCACCTTGATTTTCTCCTTTTCAATGATGTAGTCCACAGGCCCTGCTCCTATGAATACACATCAATACTTTCTCAAACATTCTTGTTTTCTGACAGGAAGGTGATTCTAGAACAAGCAGTTCTGAATTGTTCAGGTCTTTGGCAGCCAAGCCACTTTCTGACATAGCGGAAGCTCTTGCAGGCCCGAAGCAGTCCCTGTCTTGTCACCTCACAGAACCTCCCCTCTTCCTGCAACAAGCGCCCCATCTCTTACATAAGCATTCACAGAGGTCTTCCAGGGTCTCCTCCTACTCACTCCTTAATCAAAACTTCTTGGTCAAAAGTAGAAAGTGGCCAAAAATCCAGCTCAAATCCGATTAAGGAGGGTCATGGGGGATGCAGGAGAATGACGAGGTTAGAACAGAGGTTTCTGTGATCACTGAGCTTTAGAACCAGGGCTCTCTCGGGACCACTGCTAGTCCTTTATTCATTCCGTGCTACATAGTTAGGAGTCAGACTGCCTAGGTTCAGATTATTTCTCCACCACCTGTTAGCCCTGGGACTTTTTCTTACCTTAGTTTCTCTATCTATAGGTTAGGTGCAATGTCAGTAACTACATTGTAAAATTGTTGCATGTGTTGAATGAGGCAACTGTAATAAGCCTATTGAAGTGTCTAGCACAGAATAAGCATGATAAAGTCCCCTCACATTGGCTCACATTTAGCTAGGATGGGAGCTGGGATTTGGGAGAACCCCATATGCAGCCTTCTGGTGGAAACTTTAACAAAAGAAGCTTCATGCAGATTAAAGAAACTGAAACAGGAAAAAAGCTCAACCCAACAATGGAGTGCCAATTGGGAGAACTACCATCCTGAGCAGATGGAGGCAGGTAGCAGAGACAGTCACACCTGAGTGACAGTTGGGAGCTTCATCTCAGCACAGATGGGGACATGGGACCCCTAGCTGTGTCCAGGGTGGGTGTGACCACTTCCACCAGGAACTAAGCTCTGTGCCTCCTTCAGTTGCTAATGAAGAATAACACTGCCCTGTCCCGTCTACCTGGCGGATTCCAGGACTCTGCCTGGATTAGCTATCATTGACGTCCTCTATTAATCAAGGCTCTTTGGTTGGAAGTATGAGTAATATAAATCATGGTTGAAAGTATCAGTAATCCAAATCACACTCTATGAATGGGATAATAAAGAGCAGAAAAGATGGGAATAGACTGGGAGCTTCATAAACAATTAGACTCCAAGACTCAATATCCTGAGGTCTTCCATAGCATCCCTCTCTGCTCCTCCTGAGTGTACCTTTCTTCTCTTAGACAAGCTCCTGCATGAGGCAGACACATTGTTGTGATAACAACCTCTGTGCTGTAACCTAAGCGTGGCAGCTCCCATTAAAGCTAATAAACAGAGGGGCCTTCTGTGCCAGCGCTTCCACCTCCTCCCTCTGTCTGGCTACCATGCTTTGGAGACCAGGACTCCAAATACGGGTGCCTCAAGTTCTTCCAACCAGGCTGACTGGTGCTGTTGCTAAGCTGGGATACCCGTCCTCCCACCCTCTGAATGCTCCCTCTAGGCCTTTTCACCATGCTCCCAGGATGCTAAGACAGGGTGTCAGGGCCAGCCTGCAGTGACAATGTGGTCCCCATCTCCTTGATCCCCTTTTTAAAAAATTTTAACTGGAGGATAATTGTTTTACAATATTGTATTAGGTTCTGTCATACATCAACATGAATCAGCCACAGGTATACATATGTCCCCTCCCTCTTGAATCTTCCTGCCACCTCCCACCCCATCCTACCCCTTCTAATCTGAACCCTGGTGACTGCCTCATCAGGCCTGTTGTATTAACTCATGTGAAGAGTTGACTCATTGGAAAAGACTTTGATGCTGGGAGGGATTGGGGGCAGGAGAAGAAGGGGACGATCGAGGATGAGATGGCTGGATGGCATCACTGACTCGATGGACGCGAGTCTGAGTGAACTCCAGGAGTTGGTGATGGACAGGGAGGCCTGGCATGCTGCGATTCATGGGGTCACAAAGAGTCGGACATGACTGAGCAACTGAACTGAACTGAACTGAACTGAATAATAATAATAATCAGGGGAAATAGCTACAAACTACCAGTGATAAAATAAATAAGTCACAAGAATGTAATATACAGCACAGAGAACATAGTCAATGTGGCATAATAATTTTATATGGTACATAATCTATAAAAATATTGAATCACTATGTTGCATAGCTGAAACAAATACTGCAAGTCAACTATACTTCAATAAATAGAAATAATAACAAAAAATGAGCTGGTTGACCTTGAGCCAATCACTATAATCAAGACAATGAGGAGCCATATTTGTGAGCCTTCATCAGAGCTATATGTTTGGTGTAAGGAAGAAGCATTTGCACAAAGAAGGAGATGCCATTTTGAGAAGATAAACAATAAACAATAACGCCTCCGTCATACACCAGTTCAGCTGGAGAAACAACAAACAGTGATGACATTCAAAATATTTAACAAGTAATACAGTCTGGCCAGTCCCAGTGGCCATTGGTGCCAGATTCTGGAAACCTCCCTATATTGAGCCATCCCTGGTGGCTCAGATGGTAAAGAATCTGCCTGCAATTCAGGAGACCCAGGTTCGATCCCTGGGTCAGGAAGATCCCACTCCAGTACTCTTGCCTGGAGAATTCCATGGACAGAGAAGCCGGCGGGCTACAGTTCATGGGGTCACAAAGAGTCAGACATGACTGAGCAACTAACACATATTTTCCTGGTATTTCCTGGATTGCAGGGAGAATGAAGGGTTTCCAGCGGAGTGAACCATCTAGCAACAAGGACAGCATAAGAGTACTCAAGAGGCTCCTGGAAGTGGCTGTTTACCAATCAATATGAAAGTATTTCAACAAGTCACAACTGTTTTGGTCACTTCACCATATACTGGCTTCATTTTAGTTCCACAGGCATCACCTCCAACCAAATTCCCCCACGTGTCTAACACATGGATGGCAGCAGTCACTGTTCGCTTATGCTGATAGAGACTTCTTTTCCCTTTTTGGCACATTCTGATGATTATTTCAAGGTGAATTTGAGAGGGAATAACATTGACTTGTCATGTTAACAGCTTGCTTAGAAATCTCTGCAATTTTTAAGATGAACTTTTTCATTAAAAACCAAACCTCATGGATGCCTTACTCAAGAAAACAGTCTGGTGACTGAATCTAAACATGTACTCTGCTCTCAGGATGTCCAGAGACATTGGGAAGAAATCCGAAGTCAACATTTAGAGCGTGTGTTCTTTGCCTCATGATCCAAAGATGTGAGTCCCAACTGTCTGAGGTTGCTGCCTCTAAAAATCTAGTGGAAACACAGATATGGGTCTTTTAAGGTTGGGCTGTGTTTATTTTGTCATTATTATTTCATTAATTTGCTTGAGATTTACCAAAACTGAAAAGCAGTACTGAGTATTCCTCATAGCCCACTAATTGTTCTACAGACAAACCTTTCTGTTCCTTCTTAATCTCAGCTGGACTCAACCCAACTGGAATGAAGTCGTAAACTTTATCAAGCTGATTAAACCCTCCTGCCACACACATCCATCCCTCCTCATTCCCCAAATGACCACATATTTTACAGGAAAAAAAAAAGACCACAACTGATAGCTCTAAGATATTTCAACTTATTTAAAAAAAATATAATATCTTTCCAGGGGCCATTATTTCTCTGTTTTTCTGCCTCTTTCAAAGCTATCAGAATTCTCTGAATTTTTTCCCATAAAGACACCTTCAGCATGAATGGGTCTGTTTTTTTTTTCCCCCCGACTGTGTTATAGGCTATAGAATCAGTTGATTTTTAAAAAAAAGTTTTCTTAAAATATTTTTTAATTGTTTTCTTTGTTAGCAAAACGTTGAAATGCTTGTAGGTTATTTCAGGCATATATAAAATTCCTATTTAAAAAGACAGGAAACCCAGATGCCTTAAGAAGCATGGAAAGTGGAAAAGAATGCCACATCTTCAGAGAATGCATTAGCCAGCTCTTCCTTTGTCCATGTCCATCCGCTGTTAGTGATGTCCACTGAGCCCTCACCAAAGTCATCTTTCCTGAAGCCATCGAAAGCCTGGGTTCAGGGTCTTTTCTTCATAAACCTCAGATGAAAGTTCTGCTGCAGACCATGTGGTTCCAGACAGCATGTTCCAGGGTTTTGAAGGACAGATGTGCATGCCACAAAACCATCCTACTTAGCCTCATGGGGTCAGCTTCCCACACAAGTATCTTGAGAGTGCAAGGTATGACTCATGCAATTCACAAGAAATTCAGCACTTTCTGCTGATCTTGTCACTACTCCTCTTCCAATCTGATCTCTTCTTCCAACCCTCCCTGTTGGACCCTGAACACACCAAATGCCTATTTCCCACACAGCAACACATCACACACTTCTTCTCATTCTCTTTGATCTTCTGAACCTCCCTTGTTTCACTTTATCTTTTGAAACATTAACACAGAACCCTTTCAGCAAATAATATACAGCCATGGAAATGGTTCGCGTGAGTGATTAGCAATTGCTCTCTGTGGCCTCACCACCACCACCACCACCCACCATCATGCTCACAATCGTTATCCTCAAAGATGCAGTTTTCATGCCACCTCTTCTGAGAAGACTTCCCTGCTCCTCCAGACAGAATTAACTAGATCACCTACCCCATATCCAGTGCTTCTTTGTCCCATCTAATCAATGATTTTATTTTGCATTTTAGTCATTTTATTGTTATTATTACTATTGTTGTTGCTGTTATAACAAGCTCCTCAACTTGTGTCCACTTTCCCTGAGAACTGGGCTCAAGCCTGACTGTTTAGTACTTCCCTGGTGGCTCAGAAGGTAAAAGCATCTGCCTACAATGCAGGAGACATGGGTTTGATCCCTAGGTCTGATCCCTGGGTCGGGAAGATTCCCTAGAGAAGGAAATGGCAACCTACTCCAGTATTCTTGCCTGGAAAATCCCATGGACGGAAGAGCCTGGTAGGCTGCAGTCCATGGGGTAACAAAGGGTCAGACACAACGGAGCGACTTCACTTTCACTTCACTGACTGTTTAGAATGCCCACCCACATCCTGCTCACATTTTATTCCTTCCCATAATAGGCACTTGATAAACATCAGTTGGATTGTCAGTAAGACTTTCCCAATTTGTTGATGTTTCCACAGTTGATATGGGTTCTTTGTTTTGCTGTCCTGCATCTCATTTATGTGACTACTTTGCATACTTAAATGTGCTTATCTTTCCAGATATTTATGTCAGGAATTGATTCTGAGGTTGGTACATTTGTGTTCTCAGTCAATAGTAGAATGTGGCTACCCTGAAAGGAACTTTTTGCTGTTCAAATGTGCTTTCCTTTTGGATCCACATAGAAATAAAAAGGTTAGGTTGCTCTTGATATTTTCACCGGATACGATCTGACCCCTAAATTAATTTAGGTTTACTGTAGGAAGCAGTGGAAGGTTTGTTTGGGCTTCAAATCCCAAAACCTGACCCCCTGACTCTCAGCCCCAAACTATACAGGAAATTTCTAACCGTAAATCAAAAGCCAAAAGTGCATTTATGACAGAGCCAAATAAAAGAAAAGCATAGGCTGGGAATGACCAATAGGATCACTTTTATCATAATCTAAAGATAATCTGTCAATGTAACAAAAGCCTAGTCATTGGCTGCATGGTATAGTAATGTAATTCTTTACAAGAAAACGCAGCTGTCTCATCGTTGTCCTCAGCCACTTCAGCAAAAGCTATACTCCCTGGAGTTGGCAGGACAGAGAAAACACAGACCCCCTGGGCAATGTTCTAAACCACAGGATTCATTACCCAAGGTTCAGCCTAAATATTTGCCGTTATCCACTCTCTACCTCTACCCAGTCTCCACATTAAGATCTTACCTCCATATAGTTGACTCAGCTTGCAATTTTAAACCAGTGTCATCAAGCTCAAGACCATATACCGACTCAGCATTTCCAACTGCATATCCACAATGACTCCCAATCAAATGTCCAAAAGCATTGTCCAAAACTACTTTAAAATATCCCTCCATACCAGACTGACTCTATTATGTCTTCCTGGCTGGGAGTCTCAGAGCCTTTTTTGAGAATTGTTTTCTTCTTCACATTCGATTAACTGTCCTAGTTTATAATTCTTGGACGATGCTACTCACTCAAACTATGCAGCAGTTAGGTAATTACCTAACTTACCTAACCTACGACTTGAGTGGCTACTTTTAAAACACAGGTCTGTTCATGTTATTTCCCTGCTTAAAAATCTTCCATGGCTCCTCATTACTCCTTCAGTTTAGCATCCAAGGCTGGCCAAATCATCCTAAACTCCCATTGCTACTATGCTAACCACAGACGCCTTACATTACAGTTGCATATGTTCTCTATGAAAGCATGGTCTCTGGTTGCTTCATTTCTGTTCCCCTCATAGTCTGACACTGAGCTGTCACTAAATATTTGTGACTTAAACCTCTATGCTCATCTTTAAAAGAAATGTTTAAAATTATTTTGTTGAGGGGGGAGCTGTGCTGGGTTTTTGTTGCTGCGAGGGTTTTTCTCTAGTTGCAGCAAGTGGGGGCTACTCTCTAGTTGTGGTGTGCGGGCTTCTCATTGCAGTGGCTTCTCTTGTTGCAGAGCATGGGCCCTAGGGTGCATGGGCTTCAGTCATTGTGGTCCCCAGGCTCTAGAGCACAGGCTCAATAGTTGCGGCACAGGGGTTTAGCTGCTCCATGGCATGTGGGATCCTCACAGGCCATGGACGGAACCTGTGTTTATCCTTCATTAGCAGGCAAACAACTCACCACTGAGCTACCAGGGAAGTCCTTCATTTGCCTATCTTGATTTCAGAGACCTAGGTCTGGACCCATCCAGATAAAACCCTCTTTTCTTCATAGAGCATATTGTGCTTGATCTAGATTTCCCTAATTGAAATATCTGACTCTTTGAACAGAAAGGAGGCTGGATTTTATCTTTAAATCAGCTACTTGAAAAGTAAATTAATAGTGTCAATAAGCTAGCATGACATGTTCTATCTACCTGTGTGCGTGTGCTCAGTTGTGTCCAACTCTTTGTGAACCTATGGCTGTAGCCTGCCAGGCTCCTTTGTCCATGAAATTCTCCAAGCAAGAATACCGGAATGAGTTGCCATTTCCTACTGCAGGGGATTTTCTCCACCCAGGGATCGAACTTGGGTCTCCTCCTGTGTCTCCTGCATTGGCCGTCAGATTCTTTACCACTGCACCACCTAGGAAGTCCTTTTAGCTACTTAAACATTTTCAAGCATTGAGGACTTTTTACAGCAATTAGTTTATTTTTATATATATACTTTTCTTATACATATCCGACTGTGAATGCATTTTAAATGTATTAAGATGCTCTTCTTGTTAAATATTTTATAATCAGACTGATCACTCCATGGATTCAAATCCGTGAGGCTTTACTGTTAATTAACTTTAATGTTAATCTAATGGGTCCTCATTCTTTGACCTTCTGCTTTTCAGTGATAAATGTAGAGTGAGTCTCTTCTGCCTGACATCAACACTGATTATCCTTTTCTACTTTAAATTCATAGCAGGGGACTTCCTTGGTGGTCCAGTGGCTAAGACTCTGCACTTTCAATGCAGGGTGACTGGGTTTGATTCCTCATCAGGGAACTAGATCCCACATGCCACAGCTAAAGATGTTGCATGCCGCAACCAAGACCTGACACAGCCAAATAAATAAATAAATATGTTTAAAAAGATTTCATGTCAAACTATCACTGCAAAACTGAGATATCCTCCTAGAGGCAAGAGGAGCAGCTGCAGGATCTTGGCCCCAGTGACAGACAGCTGGTGTCATGTCCCCATCCCTTGTGGGTCCCTGGTCTGCAGAAGGGAAGTAGTGGTTGGTACTCTTGGGTCTAGGTTCCCTCACTTCCCATCCAGGAGAACCCAGAAGCATTTCCCTCTGTCCAAGCAGTAAGGACAGGCTAACTGTGTTGCTTCTTACTCCCTGGTTGCTGCCAGGTGGGCTCTGGAACAAGTCTGGGATCAAATTTTACCTTTTTCCCTCAATCTGTGGCCCCCTCAGCTAACTGATGAGGTTCCCATTAGCCAACTGCCCCCAGAAAATAGTCCTCAACCTAGCACAACATGGGAGTAATTTGGAGAATTCTAGGCTGCAATGCCTACAGACATCATCATCGAACTAGGGGGGAATGCGGTGGTCAGATGCTCGATGTGCATTAATTAAAAACAACCTGAGTTTTCACAAATGCAGCTGTTCCACGCCCCCTTATACTCCTCTACATTTCCAGTTAGGAACCACGAACAACAGTCTCTGTCCCTTTAAATTCACAGCAACCATCCATAATTCACCCCAAGGCACAGGACTCCACAGGATCAGTTCTTAATTAATCTGTGCAGGGGAGACATTTTCCCATGGAAATTACCAAGTGAGTGATAACCCAGTGTTGCAATAGCCACTCAGTTTGCCTTAATATTCACACAAGCAATGAACTTCAGACCTAGAGAAATCAGTGACTACTTGGAAGACTGCCATCTACTATCAACTTTCTTCAGCCTCGGGGTTGCCCTTCAGGATATATCACGTTAAGAAGGACTTTTGGGGAAGGGGGTGCTTCAGAACAAATTATTCAGTGAGTGTTCATGCCTACAACTGATATTTAGGCAAGACATTGATGTGTTCATATAACCCTTGAGGCCTATCTTTTCTCCTCAAAGATGGATAACAATATCTACTCAGTATACAAGGTTTTTGCAAAGTAAATGGGCATCATTGGCAAATAGCAATTTAATATGTGATAACAAGGGAAGCAAATGCAATGCCTTCCTTGCAAAAATGAGATCATATCTCCTATCAGTCCTAAATCCGCCTTTCTCCCTGCCTCAGACACAAGCATACAACATTAAAAAAAAAAAAAAGTCACTAGATACTTCCATGAAAAGAAGAAACAGAAAAATTAAGTGTTTGTTAGCCATGTACCCAACATGCTTAGCATATTTCAAGAGAGGGATAAAGTTGGTCAGCCCATGGATGGCAAGCATGTTGTGCTTTCTAAATCAAACCATTGAGAAGGAAATGATGTTATACTTACACAAACACAATTCAGCACTATCTAGAAAAAGAGATATAGAGATTGGAGGACACAAACACCCACAATGGTAAATTACTATTACAAAAAACTGGTTGCAGTAATGACTCTTGAAAGGTAAAACAATCAGAAAATGGCAACCTGAAGGCTGGGCATGGAAAAATATGGCACAACTCAGCCTTTATGGTTTTGCATGGGAGTAATCTGGTAAAGAACTCTCCTATCATTGCAGGAGACTTAAGAGACACAGGTTCGATCCCAGGGTCAGGAAGATCCCCTGGAGGAGGGCATGGCAATCCATGCCAGTATTCTTGCCTGGGAAATCCCACAGTCAGAGGAATCTGGCAGGCTACAGTTCACAGGGTTGAAAAGAATTGAGCATGACTGAAGCAACTTAGTATGCACACAAACATGGAAGTTATCAGAGGCTATAGGATTATTGTAGGGATAGAGTTTTTGTTATTTTTAGTGCTACAGGGCAACTTCTTTAGCTCACAATCAGAAGCCTCTCTGTGTCCCCATCTAGAATTCTGTCACTTTTGGTGGCTAGGGTGTTAGTGGTTCCATGATTTAGTTGATCCTTGGCTGGTTCAAATGAAGGAAGGAAACATGGCCAACAAGATTATATATTGGGTGAGTATTTTGGAGATTGATGGTGGATCATTGTGTTTCAACTCAGAGATAATAAGAATTAGGAGAGTCTTCACAGAATGCACAGTCTACAGTCTTCATTCCTAATTGTTAGATAGAGGCATTAAAGTTCAGAAAGCCCAAGGTCAAAGCAAGGGAAGGAGGAAGCTAGTAGCAGTTCACTGAATAAGGGTGACCTCACATCTGAGGTGAGTGGAAGGGATCACAGCTATTTTCCCAAAGACTGATACATTGGAGTTCTAACAGCATGGTTACTCTGTCAAGTGGCTACTCAATAGCTCCACTGAAAATTACTAATAATATCATTTAAAATAAGTAATTCAAAAATAAAATTGGTAGAAAATCAAAATCCTTATCACTGGTTCTTTTCTTCATAGAAATTTTTATACATCACATGGGCAATTTCCTCAAATTTTAACTTTCTAACTCAGTATTATATAGTTTATGGAATTCTGGGTTTGAAGTGATAAGGTTGTCCCACTTTTTTTCCTTTTACTTTTACAAAATTTTAAGACACTTATTCCTACACTTCTTGCTTAACATGGTGTGTATATTTTTTAAAAAATTAGCTTCCCTCTCCAAATGAATCATCTAAAACAAATCACTTCATGTTCTTTAAACCCGTTTGAAGAGTAAAGTGTCAATTTTGCCATAAATGTCTGGCGATTCTATTTACTCCCTCAGTAATTTTGCATTTTTCCTAAATTCAATTCCTATCAGTATTGCCTAGCCTATATCTCTAGCTATTTTACCAAATTTTTAAGTTCGCATTTGTTAATGCTTTAGAAATTTTGTGAAACTCCTCTGCAACACTGTATTGTAACCATTTAACAGGGAGTGCAAGAATAAAGAATCTGCCTGCCAATGAAGGAGACACAGGTTTGACTCCAAGTCAGAAAGATCCCCTGGAGAAGGAAATGGCAGCCCACTCCAGTATTCTTGCCTGGAGAATCCCATGGACAGAGGAGCCCAGCAGGTTACAGTCCATAAGGTTGCAAAAGAGTCAGACATGACTTAGCAACTAAACAAAAAAATAAAATAATTTAAAAAAAAAAAAAAAACTTGAGGCTATGGGGAAAACCATAGTGAAGGAAACCATAGTGAGGGAAAAACCTCAGTGAAGATTTAGGGACAATCTATGCCCAAGTTTTCAGACTTTTGTAATTAAGGCACAAACGAATGAAAAATGAGAGTGACAGGCAAGGGGTCCCTTGACTGAAGGGCAGGCCAACAACTGGGTACCCTAGAGATGACATTGCTGCCGGCCTGGGCACAGAATCCTACACCTGACATTTTTGAAAGAGTCAGGAGTTGAAAATTGAGTATAAATTCTAATCTATATAAATCCCGAGATGGCAGAGGTAAATTCTACATATTATATGTTTAATGTAATTTTAAAAGTAAGTTTTCTACACAAAAATAAGCACAGAGATGTTTACAACAGCTTTATTTGTGATTGCCTAAACTTGGAAGAAACCAAGATGGCCTTTGGTAAGTGAACAGCAAAACAAACTGTAGCACATCAGACATGGAATATTATTTAGCAGTAAAAAGAAATGAGATGTTAAGTCATGAAAAGATATGGAAGAAACTTAAGTGCTTTTACTAAATGTAAGAAGCCAATATGAAATGGCTATACACTATCTGGTTCTAACTATGGGACATTCTGGAAAAGGCAAAAAACATGGATACAGAAAAGGATTGACAGTTGCTAGGGAAAAGAGGGGTGAGTATGTCAAGCACAGAGGACTTTAGGACAGTGCAGCTACTCTGTATGATATGATAAGAGTAGATGGCTGTCATAATACATTTGTCCACATCCATGTGCAATGCCACGAGTGAACCCTGGGCTTCTCTGGTGGCTCAGTGATAAAGAGTCTGCCTGCCAATGCAGGAGACATGAGTTCAATCCCTGGTCCAGGAAGATCTCATATGCCGCAGAGCCACTAAGCCCATAAACCACAAGTACTGAGCCTGTGGTCTGAGTCTTCGAGCTGTAACTACCGAGCCCATGTGCTGCAACTACTGCAGCCTGCACACCCTGGTGCCCATGCTCCACAGCAAGAGAAGCCCCCACTATGAGAAGCCTGAGCACCGCAATAAAAAGTAGCCCCTGCTCATCGCAATTAGAGAAAGCCTGCACAGCAATGAAGACCCATGACAGCTATAAATAAACAAAATTATTTTAAGAAAAAGAGTGAACCCTGACATAAAACATAGACTTTGGGTGACAATGAGGTGTCAGTGCAGGTTCATCAGCTGTAATGAAAGCACAACCGTGGTGTGGGACCCTGGTGATGGAGGAGACTATGCGTGGGTGGAGTCAAGGTTATTCGGGAAATCTCTGCACCTCCTCCTCAATTTGTCTGTGATCTTGTAACTTCTCTTGAAAAAAAAAACAAAAACAAACCTAGTTTAAAAAAAAAAGAAAAACAAGAAAACTTTGAAAATCTTTATTAATAATAGTAACAGCTGAGGGCTGGTCGAGTCCAGCAGTCTCTGTGAGCTCCCCGACAGGAAAATGAAGCCTCTCTACTCAGATGGAGAAGTCTTGAGGCTACTGTAAAAATAAAACTGATAACCAGAAGCAGGAGGCTTAAGTCCAAACCCTGAGAACATCAGAGAACTCCTGACTCCAGGGAACATTAATCGATAGGAGTTCATCAAACGCCTCCATACATACACTGAAACCAAGCACCACCCAAGGGCCAACAAGTTCCAGAGCAAGACATACCACACAAATTCTCCAGCAACACAGGAACACACCCCTGAGCTTCAATATACAGGCAGCTCAAGTTACTCCAAAACCACTGACATCTCATAACTCATTACTGGACACCTCATTGCACTCCAGAGAGAAGAAATCCAGCTCCAGCCACCAGAACTCCGACACAAGCTTCCCTAACCAAGAAACCCTGACAAGCCACTGATACAACCCCATCCACAGTGAGGAAACTCCATAATAAAGAGAACTCCACAAACTGCCAGAATACAGAAAGGCCACCCCAAACACAGTAATATAACCAAGATGAAGAGATAGAGGAATACCCAGCAGGTAAAGGAACAGGATAAATGCCCACCACACCAAACAAAAGAGGAAGAGATAAGGACTCGACCTGATAAAGAATTCCAAATAATGATAATGAAAATGATCCAAAATCTTGAAATCAAAATGGAATCACAGATAAATAGTCTGGAGACAAGGATTGAGAAGATGCAAGAAAGGTTTAACAAGGACCTGGAAGAAATAAAAAAGAGTCAATATATAATGAATAATGCAATAAATGAGATCAGAAACACTCTGGAGGCAACAAATAGTAGAAAAACAGAGGCAGAAGATAGGATTAGTGAAATAGAAGATAGAATGGTAGAAATAAATGAATCAGAGAGGAAAAAAGAAAGACGAATTAAAAGAAATGAGGACAATCTCAGAGACCTCCAGGACAATATGAAACGCTCCAACATTTGAATCATAGGAGTCCCAGAAGAAGAAGACAGAAAGAAAGACCATGAGAAAATGCTTGAGGAGATAATAGTTTAAAAGTTCCCTAAAAAGGGGAAGGAAATAATCACCCAAGTCCAAGAAACCCAGAGAGTCCCAAACAGGATAAACCCAAGGCAAAACACCCCAAGACACATTTTAATCAAATTAACAAAGATCAAACATAAAGAACAAATATTAAAAGCAGCAAGGGAAAAACAACAAATAACACACAAGGGGATTCCCATAAGGATAACAGCTGATCTTTCAATAGAAACTCTTCAGGCCAGGAGGGAATGGCAAGACATATAAAGTGATGAAAGAAAATAACCTACAGGCCAGATTACTGTACCCAGCAAGGATCTCATTCAAATATGAAGGAGAAATCAAAAGCTTTACAGACATGCAAAAGCTGAGAGAATTCAGCACCACCAAACCAGCTCTCCAACAATTGCTAAAGGATATTCTCTAGACAGGAAACACAAAAAGGGTATATAAACCCGAACCCAAAACAATAAAGTAAATGGCAACGGGATCATACTTATCAATAATTCCCTTAAATGTAAATGAGTTGAATGCACCAACCAAAAGACAAAGACTGGCTGAATGGATACAAAAACAAGACCCCTATATATGTTGTCTACAAGAGACCCACCTCAAAACAAGGGATACATACAGACTGAAAGTGAAGGGCTGGAAAAAGATATTCCTTGCAAATAGAGACCAAAAGAAAGCAGGAGTAGCTATACTCATATCAGATAAAATAGACTTTAAAACAAAGGCTGTGAAAAGAGACAAAGAAGACCACTACATAATGATCAAAGGATCAATCCAAGAAGAAGATATAACAATTATAAATACATATGCACCCAACATAGGAGCACCGCAATATGTAAGACAAATGCTAACAAGTATGAAAGGTAAAATTAACAATAACACAATAATAGTGGGAGACTTTAATATCCCACTCACACCTCTGGACAGATAAACTAAACAGAAAATTAACAAAGAAACACAAACTTTAAATGATACAATAGACCAGTTGGATCTAATTGATATCTATAGGACATTTCACCTTAAAACAATGAATTTCACCTTGTTCTCAAGTGCTCACGGGACCTTCTCCAGGATAGATCACATCCTGGGCCATAAATCTAGCCTTGATAAATTCAAAAAAATTGAAATCATTCCAAGCATCTTTTCTGACCATAATGCATTCATATTAGATCTCAATTACAGGAGAAAAACTATTAAAAATTCCAACATATGGAGGCTGAACAACATGCTTCTGAATAACCAATAAATAATAGAAGAAATCAAAAAAGAAATCAAACTAATGAAAATGAAAACACAACAACCCAAAACCTGTGGGACACTGTAAAAGCAGTGCTAAGAGGAAAGTTCATAGCAATACAGGCATACCTCAAGAAATAAGAAAAAAGTCAAATAAATAACCTAACTCTACACCTAAAGCAACTAGAAAAGGAAGAAATGGAGAACCCCAGGGTTAGTAGAAGGAAAGAAATCTTAAAAATTAGGGCATAAATAAATGCAAAAGAAACAAAAGAGACCATAGCAAAAATCAACAAAGCAAAAAGCTGGTTCTTTGAAAGGATAAATAAAATTGACAAACCATTAGCCAGACTCATCAAGAAACAAAGGGAGAAAAATCAAATCCATAAAATTAGAAATGAAAATGGAGAGATCACAACAGACAACACAGAAATACAAAGGATCATAAGAGACTACTATCAGCAATTATATGCCAATAAAATGGACAATGTGGAAGAAATGGACAAATTCTTAGAAAAGTACAACTTTCCAAAACTGAATCAGGAAGAAATAGAAAATCTTAACAGACCCATCACAAGCACAGAAATTGAAACTGTAATCAGAAATCTTCCAGCAAACAAAAGCCCAGGTCCAGACGGCTTCACAGCTGAATTCTACCAAAAATTTCAAGAAGAGCTAATACCTATCCTACTCAAACTCTTCCAGAAAATTGCAGAAGAAGGTAAACTTCCAAACTCATTCTATGAGGCCACCATCACCCTAATACCAAAACCTGACAAAGATGCCACAAAAAAAGAAAACTACAGGCTGATATCACTGATGAACATAGATGCAAAAATCCTTAACAAAATTCTAGCAATCAGAATCCAGCAACACATTAAAAAGATCATACACCATGACCAAGTGGGCTTTATCCCAGGGATGCAAGGATTCTTCAATATCTGCAAATCAATCAATGTAATTCACCACATTAACAAATTGAAAAATAAAAGCCATATGATTATCTCAATAGATGCAGAGAAAGCCTTTGACAAAATTCAACTTCCACTTATGATAAAAACTCTCCAGAAAGCAGGAATAGAAGGAACATACCTCAATATAATAAAAGCTATATATGACAAACCCACAGCAAACATTATCCTCAATGGTGAAAAACTGAAAGCATTTTCCCTAAAGTCAGGAACAAGACAAGGGTGCCCACTTTCACCGCTACTATTCAACATAGTTCTGGAAGTTTTGGCCACAGCAATCAGAGCAGAAAAAGAAATAAAAGGAATCCAAATTGGAAAAGAAGTAAAACTCTCACTGTTTGCAGATGGCATGATCCCCTACATAGAATACCCTAAAGACTACACCAGAAAATTATTAGAGCTAATCAATGAATATAGTAAAGTTGCAGGATATAAAATCCACACACAGAAATCCCTTGCATTCCTATACACTAATAATGAGAAAGCAGAAAAAGAAATTAAGGAAACAATTCAATTCACCATTGCAATGAAAAGAATAAAATACTTGGGAATATATCTACCTAAAGAAACTAAAGACCTATATATAGAAGACTATAAAACACTGATGAAACAAATCAAAGAGGACACTAATAGATGGAGAAATATACTATTCAATGTAGTGAAAATGAGTATACTACCCAAAGCAATCTACAGATTCAATGCAATCCCTATCAAGCTACCAGTGGTATTTTTCACAGAGCTAGAACAAATAATTTCACAATTTGTATGGAAATGCAAAAAACCTCGAATAACCAAAGCAATCTTGAGAAAGAAGAATGGAACTGGAGGAATCAACCTGCCAGACTTCAGGCTTTAGTACAAAGCCACAGACATCAAGACAGTATGGTACTGGCACAAAGACAGAAATATAGATCAATGGAACAAAATCGAAAGCCCAGAGATAAATCCACACACCTATGGACACCTTATCTTTGACAAAGGAGGCAAGAATATACAATGGATTAAAGACAATCTCTTTAACAAGTGGTGCTGGGAAAACTGGTCAACCACTTGTAAAAGAATGAAACTAGAACACTTTCTAACACCATTCACAAAAATAAACTCAAAATGGGTTAAAGATCTAAATGTAAGACCAGAAACTATAAAACTCCTAGAGGAGAATATAGGCAAAACACTCTCTGACATAAATCACAGCAGGATCCTCTATGACCCACCTCCCAGAATACTGGAAATAAAAGCAAAAATAAACAAGTGTGATCTAATTAAAATTAAAAGCTTCTGCACAACAAAGGAAACTATAAGCAAGGTGAAAAGACAGCCTTCAGAATGGGAGAAAATAATAGCAAATGAAGCATCTGACAAACAAATAATCTCAAAAATATACAAGCAACTTATGCAGCTCATTTCCAGAAAAATAAATGACCCAATCAAAAAATGGGCCAAAGAACTAAATAGACATTTCTCAAAAGAAGACATATAGATGGCTAACAAACACATGAAAAGATGCTCAACAGCACTCATTATCAGAGAAATGCAAATCAAGACCACAATGAGGTACCATTTCACACCAGTCAGAATGTCTGCTATCCAAAAGTCTACAAGCAATAAATGCTGGAGAGGGTGTGGAGAAAAGGGAACACTCTTACACTGTTGGTGGGAATGCAAACTAGTACAGCAACTATGGAGAACAGTGTGGAGATTCCTTAAAAAACTGCAAATAGAACTGCCTTATGACCCAGCAATCTCACTGCTGGGCATACACACTGAGGAAACCAGAAATGAAAGAGACACGTGCACCCCAGTGTTCATTGCAGCACTGTTTATAACAGCCAAGACATGGAAACAACCTAGATGTCCATCAGCAGACTAATGGATAAGAAAGCTGTGGTACATATACACAATGGAGTATTACTCAGCCATTAAAAAGAATACATTTGAATCAGTTCTAATGAGGTGGATGAAACTGGAGCCGATTATACAGAGTGAAGTAAGCCAGAAAGAAAAACACCAATACAGTATACTAACACATATATATGGAATTTAGAAAGATGGTAACGATAACCCTGTATGCGAGACAGCAAAAGAGACACAGATGTAAAGAACAGACTTTTGGACTCTGTGGGAGAGGAAGAGGGTGGGATGATTTGGGAGAATGGCATTGAAACATGTATACTATCATGTAAGAAACGAATCGCTAGTCTAGGTTCGATACAGGATACAGGATGCTTGGGGCTGGTGCACTGGGATGACCCAGAGAGATGATATGGGCAGGGTGGTGGGAGGGGGGTTCAGGGTTGGGAACTCATGTACACCTGTGGTGGATTCATGTCAATGTGTGGCAAAACCAATACAGTATTGTAAAGTAAAAAAAAAAAAAAAAAGTAACAGCTACCACTGAGTGTTTAATCAGTACCGGACATTACTGTAAGTTCTTTATATGTATCGATGCGCTTAACCCTCAAAACGGCCCTATGAGGTTGTCACTAGTATGACGTGCACTTAACCAATAAAGGGTGGAGATGCAGAACAGCTCAGTGGCTGGCACAGAGTGGCAGGGCTGGCGTTTTCACAAGAAGGCGGTCAGGTTCCAGACTTCAGTTTCTTCCATTGCCTCCAAGGCTCTCCATTTTAACCCTCACATCTGAACAGCAGTTGTGATATGAAAGGGATGGAGGGAATCACTCAAAGCCTGGACTTGAAGAGTGTTTCCTAAGCAACAACAAGGACGCCTCCCAGCTGTAGCTGCGCTTTGACCTTTGCTAGGGCTCTGACCCCTCACCCTATGTCTGTCCGGCCATGCCAGGGTCACTGCCAGTGCGCTGCTTGAGGGACTCTGCACCGATGCCCGGGGAGCTCCTGGGATGTGTGTGCAGGTCCTCACCCCGGCAGAAGGATCTGATTGAAGCCGTGCCGTGCACCAGGAGCTCACAGGGATTTCACGGTCACCTCTTCCAAAGTGGGCAAAGGGCAGCATTGTTTGTTTTCATGAGAACTGAGCTGGAGAAGCAGGAGGTGTTTCCAATGAAGGCCCACCTGTATCATGTTAAAGACACAGAGAAACCATGGCTTTGAACTTCAGCACTGATGACTGTCTTTCATTCAATAATGGAAAAGCAGCCTGTGAGTATCTTATTTAGGGTTTCATAGCAGTCTAGGGATCACTGGCCCTCCCCCCTCAACACAGCAGACATACCTAACGTGCTGGCTCTGGGCTGACTTTGCTGTGCCAGGGGTCTGTCACTTTGGCACAAGGGGCTGCTCTGTTTTCAAAACCAAGAGCCCTGTGACTGCTTCTCCCTGAGTGACCATGCACCCTGCAGCCCAGCTTGCTTCTCTGCAGAACAGGCCCAGGATGGATGCCCTCTTCTGCCTGCCTGACACCACCCTCCCTCTGCCCCGGAGGGTTAATAGGAAGGAAGCCCTCATCCTGCCTTGCTTCTTCCCAGGGCAGCCTCAGAAATGTGGAGGTGATATCTAAGGGCTTCCCTGAGGAACAGCTGTCGAGGGCCAGATGGAAGGAGCACAAGGGTCTAGACAGAGAAGCTCCTCTGTGTCCTACCCAGCACCTCCTCCCCTCCCTGCACCACGTGGTCCATGCATCTGCTCTCCTGACACATAGTAGGCTCCAAAGTCTTCCTAACAAAAGCAAGCAAATGAAACACATTTACATCACCTTAGGGTTGGGTCCTTTCCCAAGGAATTGATAACCCAGATGACACTTCAATGATGTGAACTGATGGCTTCAACCTCTTGTCTTTCTCTCCTATAGGCATCTCTGGTATAAACAGACAACTGAGGCCAGCAAGGTTTAACCCAACCAAGGGCTTTGCCGACGGTGGGATTTCTAACACAATGACCCTAAACTGCTGTTTGGTGTCATGTCTGTCTGTCCCATCCAGTGCCCCTGAAGGCCAGATCCCCTGAGATCATGGGCTACGTCCTACAAGTTTAAAGGGTCCTGCACTGTGTCAGATCTGTGAGAGCTGCCTCATTCTCTGGGTCACCTCTATGTAAGCAAGTTACAGTGGCTGGAACAAGTTTGAGTCCTCAGTCCTTACAGTGACAGCTTTGCCGTCTATTCTTGCCTGGAGAATCCCATGGACAGGGGAATCTTGTGGGCTACAGTCCATGGGGTCACAAAGAGTCAGACATGACTGAAATGACTTAGCATGCAATCATGCATGCAAAGTGGGATGCAGAACAAAGTTTTCCAAAGACACAAGGAGTACGGTGGTCTTCACAGCTGCTCTAGACATCCCTGTCGGCTCTTCTCTCACAGCACTAACTCTCTGAGGTCAGGTGTGTATCCAGTCCATGTTTGTATCTGCAATGCCCAGCACAGGACCTGGCACAGCATTACCAAAAGGGAGAAAAAAGAAAAAAAAAAAAACCAAGTGACTGTGGGAAACCAAGTGAAGAAATAAACCATATCATGGGCTTCATGAATTTGGGGAGGCTAGCCTGGTGAGTGAAAGTTGCTCAGTCGTGTTCAACTCTTTGTGACCCATGGACTAGTCCATGGAATTCTCCAGGCCAGAATACTGGAGTTGGTAGCCTTTCCCTTCTCCAGGGATCTTTCCAACCCAGGGATCAAACCCGAGGCTTCCATAAACAAGGGAAGCCTCTGTTAAACCAGAAGCAGAAAGAAAGGAAGATTAAAAATGACACAAAAAAAGTGAAAATATGTGTTTGTACATAAATACACAAGTATGCAGGAATATAGGAAAGAAAACATACTAGGTTAGGAAGGTAGATTGGTGGGGGTTAAAGGGTGAGGGGCAGAGAGAAAAAAGAGCCAAAGATAAAAAAAGAATTATAACAAAAACTGTAGTATTTATAATAGAGCCACATATATATATCTAAGTAAAACTAGAAGAGGGGAATGATAATTCTCTGAAACAATCCAAATAAGAAATCAGGTTTAATACAAGTGAGGAGATGAGCTGAATGCTCTCAAACACACAGGCAAAGAAATGAGACCTGAGGCCAGGAACCCCAAGGGCAACTTCATGGCAACATCCAGGCCTGGGGGCTCTCTACATGAGCCGGGGCTCCCAGACTGTAGGGTTCTCCAGGCCAGGCTTCCCACCAGCATGTCCAACTCCAGCCGAGGCCGGTCCAAACAAAATGGTTCACAGAGCTATGCCTGCATCATGTGAGCTGAACTAATATCAACAATTACATCAGGAAAAATGTGTTTACCTTGGTTTCCCGCCACAGAAAATGGGTCCAAAATGATGTTGAACATACGCCTTTCATTCCTGCTTCTCTCAGAAGGACAAATAATTTAACAGGTGGAACTCAGAATTCCACGGTTCTTTTTTTCTTCTTCCTTTTTAAAATTTTACTGTGGAGTATTAAACATTCCACTTTTGGTCAACATAATCTGGAACCCTTCTCAGCAGACCTCAGCGAGCTCTATTTATTTTGCAAAAACCCTCTTAATGCTCACACGAGCAGCGAGTTGGAAAGGCCTGGCGAGTCCAATCAGACTCTGCTCTCGCCTGTTATCAGTACAATATGTTGCTTCAACCGAGAGACCAAATTCTCTGACTAACTCCTCCAAGAATTGATCCAGACAGCGCAAAGAGAGGAAATCCATTTGACTTTAACAAGGCAATTGGTCCAGACTGCATACAATATCATTTCAGTCTAGAATTTTCAACATCACTGCCAAAAACATCAAACAGAAACACGACAGGACTTCCACTCAGTTTGCACTCTCCAAAGAACGGCCATCTTGTTCCGAACCCTGGGCAGCAAGAAAGAACTTACAGGGAGATTGTCACATGGAGCATTTAACTGTTTCTCTCAGCCGCATTTCTAAGCTTCATGACAATTATTTATTAAAAGTTACTGACCTTTCTTTTAAATACAACATATGTTTTATTTTATTGACAATTTATACACTTTTTATTTTGTTTTGGAGTATAGCCGATTAACAATGTGGTGATAGTTTCAGATTCAGCCATATATATACATGTATGCATTCTCCCCCAAACTCCCCTCCCATCGAGACTGCCATATAACATTGAGCAGGGTTCCCTGTGTCCTTGTTGGTTATCCATGGTTTTGTTTTGTTTTTTTTTTTTTTTCATCTTTAATTGGAGGATAATTGCTTTACAATATTATGTTGTTTTCTGCATTCAGCAACATGAATCAGTCACAGGGGTACAGATGTCCTGTCCCTCTCGAACCTCCCTCCCACCTCCCACCCTATCTCACCCCTCTAGGTTGCCACAGAGTGCCTGATTTAAGCTCCCTGGATCATACAGCAGATTTCCACTGGCTATCTATCTAATTTTACATATGGTAATGTATATGTTTCAATTCTACTCTCTCAATTTGTCCCACTCTCTCCATCCTCCCCACCCCGGCTCCACAAGTCTGTTCTCTATGTCTGCGTCTCCACTGCTGCCCTGCAAAAAGGTTCATCAATACCACCTTGAAATTAAGGACAATCAGAAGTTTCCCCACATATCAAATGATCCACCTTGGAAAAACTCTCCAACCATACTCATCAGGTTATGACATCACCTTCTCCCTGTTACTTATCTGCCCTATATGGGCTTCTTTGATAGCTCAGTTGGTAAAGAATCTGCCTGCAATGCAGGAGACCCTGGTTCGATTCCTGGGTCAAGAAGATCCACTGGAGAATGGATAGGCTGCCCACTCCAGTATTCCTGGGCTTCCCTTGTGGCTAAGCTGGTAAAGAATCCTCCTGTAATGCGGGAGACCTGAGTTCAATCCCTGGGTTGGGAAGATCCTCTGGAGAAGGGAAAGGCTACCCACTCCAGTATTCTGGCCTGGAGAATTCCTGGGGTCGCAAAGAGTCAGACACGACTGAGCAACTTTCACTTTCACTTTATCTACCCTATGTCATCATTTAGTAGATTGCCAGGGAAATGTAATGCATATTCTAGATATTGATTGAAAAGGATCTCAATGATGTATGTGAATTAGAGTGCATTAATACATGTAATTCTAACTACTACTATGAAAAATACCCCAAACATACAATGTGTCAAATACAATAAATAAACACCTTGCTCATAGAAAGTCCAAAACAGGTGGTACCTATTGTTGGCAGACTTTCCACATGAGATTCTGGGACCCACAATCTTTCTGTCATACACCTAACCCTCTGCTAGGACCATGTGTTCAGAACAGCAAACAGGGAATTAAGACTATGGAAACCTCAGCCCAGAATGACACAGGTGATTCCCACTCACAATACACTAATAACCCAACTGCAAAGAAAGCAATCAGAATATTGACTAGCTGTATCTTTAGAACAGGAAACATTTCTAATAAAAAGCTAGACAGCCAACTGGAACAATTCATACTGTAATAATCCATATTTTATTATGTTACATTTGTATTATACATATATTATATTATAATTACCATGTAATTTGGTAATTATATTTTGGCTCAGAGTGTGTGGGGGTGTGTGTGTCCCATTTAACTGGACTAAAATAACCTAGCCAAATTCAACACTTGATTCTTGACACAATTAATATTCATGGAATCCTAAAATGGCTCCTTACTGTTAAATTGACTCAGAAATACTTATGATGATCCAAATGCTATGATGGAGAATTTGGGGAGAAATACAAAACTTTGCCAAGCACTCGGCCTTCATTGTAGAAGCCAGCCAGATAGGATGCTCATATAGCCCCAGATGCTTTGCCTGGACAGGTACAATGCCTACTTCGTTCTAGCTTGTTACAGGTCACAAAACATATCAATACTTCTCCTTTGATCTTCCAAAAACCTCTGTATAATAACAAGAACAGGGATTACTATCATTTTTTCACTCTCAAGGTGGAAACTGAAAGCCAAGTGACCTAAAGGTAAGTAAGGTGGGACTTGGGCTTTCCAGGTAGCACTAGTGGAAAGGAACCCACCTGCCAATGCAGGAGACATATGGTACAAGGGTTCGATCCCTGGGTCGGGAAGATCCCCTGGAGGAGGGCATGGCAACCCACTCCAGTATTCTTGTCTTTAGAATCTCATGGACAGAGAAGCCTGGCGAGCTACAGGCTGTAGAGTCAGACATGACTGAAGTGACTTAGCACGCATGCAAGGTGGGACTTAAATCTCAAAACTTAAAGGCAAACCTCCCACCATATCAGCACCCATTAGCTCCCTAGAAAGGCTATGACACCAGTCATTTCCACAATTATATTTGGCTTCTTCTTTCTACACTGATCACTTTCATTAAGTCATTCCTAGTGGTTTCGTTTAACAAAAGAAAAATCTACCACACATTGTTCCTTGAGCATGATGAACTCTTAACCTCCTCCAAAAAATATCATAAGCCCTATGACTTTGTCACTCAAAATATGGTGTGTAGACCAGCAGTATTGGAAGCCCCTGGGGTTTGTTCAGTTCAGTTCAGTTGCTCAGTCATGTCTGACTCTTTGCAACCCCATGGATGGCAGCACACCAGGCTTCCCTGTCCATCACCAATTCCCAGAGCTTGCTCAAACTAATGTCCATCGAGTTGGTCATACCATCCAATCATCTCATCCTCTGTCATCCCCTTCTCTTCCTGCCTTCAATCTTTCCCAGCATCAGGGTCTTTTCCAATGAGTCAGTTCTTCACATCAGGTGGCCAAAGTATTGGAGTTTCTGCTTCAGCATCAGTCCTTCCAGTGAATATTTGCAATGAATAAGGTTTGTTAGGAATGCACATTCTCAGGCTGAATCACTGACCATCTGAGTCAGAATCTCTGTTTAAGTAAGATTTTCAAGTGATGCTTCAGCATACCAAACTTTGAGCAACCTTGCTCTAGGATAACCTTTAACATGTTAACTTGAGTACTGAGTAGGGGAAAAAAGACCTAATATCAAAAGAATTCCTATAAATCAATACAAAAAAGAAAGCTAGGTAGCAAAAAGACAAAATATAAGAATAGTGAATTCACAGATGATATGCAAATGGACAGCAAACAAAAAATGCTCATCTTCTCCAGCAATTTGGGAAATGCAAATTAAAACAGCACATTACTATTTTTTTGTCTCTCAGATTGGTGAAATTTGTAACATCTGATAATCTTCAAATTTAAAACACTTTGGAAAAGGAGCATTTTGTTATACTATGAGAGCTTAAGATGCTATACAGGCACACCTCATCTTACTACAGTTCACTTTATTGCACTATGCAAATACTGTGTTTTTGATAAATTGAAGGTTCGTGGCAACCCTTTGTCAAGAAAGTCTATAAGAGCCATTTTTCCAGCAGCATTTGTTCACTTCATGTCTCTATGTCACCTTTTGGTAATTCTCGCAATGTTTCGTACTTTTTTCATTATCATATTTGTCATGTGATCTCGGCGATCAGTGATCTTTGATGTTATTACTGCAAAAAGATTACAGTTCATTGAAAGCTCAGATCATTTTTTGGCATTTTTTAGCCAGAAAGTACTTTTAATTAAGAGATGCACCATTTTTAGTTATAATTATATAGTCCACATCATAGACTACGGTGTAAACATAACTTTTATATAAACTAGGAAAAGGAAAATTTTGTGTGACTCACTTTATTGCAATATTTGCTTTAGTGCAGTGGTCTAGAACCGAACCCACAATAACTGCAAGGATTCCTGTGATCTCTATCTTTTTCCCTTTTTTAGTTTCGAAGGTTTTGACCAAAAGATTTCACTTTTAGTAATCCAGTCTATAGAAATGCCTGTTACTCTATCGAAGACAAGTGGAAAAGTATCTCATTACTCCATTAGAATTGTGATATATATGAAGGGAATATAAATATCCATCTACAAGGAAATAGTCCAACAAATTAAAGGTATTCATACCAGGGGATTCTGCAGTCATTTAAAAAGAGATCAGTGTGATGAAAAGAAAATGTTCATGGCACAGTTGAATGCCTAAACAAGTTGCCGGATTGTAGGTACAGTATGATCTCATTCGTACATTTTACAACTGTACAGAACAGAGGTATATATATTTGTCAAAATTCATGAAACACTAACCTTAAAAGTGATACAGTTTACTATCTGAAAATTATGTATATATTAATGTTATGTGTATATTTTCAAGCCAACAAAGTGGTCCATAAGGAAGACAAGAAGGCTTTGAAAAGGGCGGAAGCCGAGGAGAGGAAAGAATGAGCGGAACTCTAAGTGTAGTGCTAGCATTTTTTCAACCAGTGTGTACATTTCTTGTATTCTAGAAAGCACAAGTTAAACACCTAAATGAAATCAATGGAGTCATTTGCAATGCACCGGAACCAAGGTGGAAATGCAAATCCAGCCTGGCCTCTTTGGTTCCTTCCACTGGCTGAGTTTAGTCATTTGTTTTCAGGTGGGAGGGGCTACATTTGAATACACCATTGTCAGACTGACTTTCTATAATCACTTGTTTAATATTTTGTAGATAACTACCAAGAATCCTTAAACATCAAGCCCTATGCTAAAATTTTATAGAATTTTGATACAAAAACGGAAGACGTAGTTCAAACTCCCAGTCCTATCACTCTTCTATTGAAAAAGCTTACAGCATTCTGTACCAGTCTTGTGCAGTATCTCTAAATTGGTCATCTCCACTTGCTGCCTTACCCACTGAGCACTGTTCATCATTATTTTCCTTATTTCCTGTCTACTCAGGTCAGAGTAGCCTTCATACTCCTGCAAATATCCCAGCCTTTGCTTCTGTGGTCCTTCTCACCTGGAATCCCTGTCTCGCATATTATTGCATGCTCTCCTCCATCCAACAAGATCCATCTCTGTCTCATCCATAAAGTTCTTGCTAAGCCCAGAAACCCTTAATCACCTCACCTCTCCTTTCCTGCCTTATCTGTTGGACAGTCTTGTCTCTGTAAGGAAAAAGGAGACCATGTCGCCCTCTTTCCTACTCCTTCTTTTGCCTTGTACAATGTCAAGTACACAGGAATGAACTGGCAACTAGCAATGAGTTGTCACTTTGTATTTTTAAATGTTGGACAAACAAGAGGGAATTAATAGTAAAGAAGTGCTTTTCCAAAAGCCTGATGAGGTAGGTATTTCCCCCATTTTATAGATGGATAGACTGAGACAATGAGGTCAGGTGGTTTGGTGATTTTACAAGCTTATACATACAGCTCATAAAATATGGGGCCAGTCTTCAGACCTACTTCTGACAGTTTCTAAAGCCCATGTCTTTGCTCGGCACCATGCCACCCTAACTTGTCACATAGGTGATCTCACTGAATTCTCACATTTCTGTCTCAAGAAATGCTTGTTGATTGATTGATGACATGTTCAGTAGCAGTGTGGTCCAGTTTAAGGGTTTCCTGCAGCTGAATTTGATGAAAAGCCCCTGCTGTGCTCAGAGAGATCTAACCTGCTTCAAACTCTGGCTTTCCCACAATATCATCAGTCTCAGTCCCAAGACTTGCGCAATAATATAGCATGATGTTTTATGTACTTACACAGCATAAAAGTAACATCTGAGATGACAGAGTTCAAATTCAAGCCCTTGCATCTGGGGCCAGGGTTCAATTCTGAGGACCCCCATCCCTCTGCTTTCCAGTTCTCCCTAAAGGCTGCTCAGCTGTGTGTGGGTTGGGATGCCTTGGATAAGCTGTCTTGACTCTACCTCCTGAGACATGTACTACTGGCACATCAATAGAACACTTGGAGTCCTCAGAAGTCCAGACAGACTGATAGTACAAAGCCTGAAATAGACACCCAAAGAGTCAACACCCTGGGCACAATTCTCCATTAACTTGGGAAAAATACTCAACATCTCTGAGCCCATTCACTCAGATATACTATGGGAATTATATTACCTTTCCTGCCTACCCTTCAGAAGATTAAGAGAATCAGTGAGACACTGTTTACAAAAACAAAACTATATGTATGACAAATTCCCGCCTGTACTCTATGGTGAAGAGTTCTTGTCGCTAAAGAAGGTGGTAGCTGCCATGAACAAAGCAGTGAAAGAAAGTCAGGAGACCTGGGTTCCATTCCTGGCTGAGCTACCAAATGTAATAACCAAGAGGCTCTGTGGGTTAGAAAGCTGGATTTCCAAGTCTGCTTCATTTGAAAATAAGATACACTTGCTAGCAGAAAGCTCTGAACAAGAAACCTAAGAAGTTGGGATTGTGGATAAGCCACGGTCTCTTGGGTTAATTTCAGCAGCAACATCCTGGGATTATGGAACTCCAGACATGACATTGACCCTCAGTGACTCACTCAGTCTTGGTGCCTGAAGCATCTCTTTTGCATTGCTTTTCATTATTTTCAATTCTCTTGTTATTTTTAACCATCCCTGTTTAAGTGCATTTTAATCCTATAAGCCACCTCAAATCCTTTTTTGAACCATGTCATCTATAAAACACGTCCATTAACAAGCAACTTGCTTTGATCTTAGTTAAGTCATAGAATTTCAGAGCTGGAAAAGAACTCAGAAATCAGAGTTCAACTCATGTATAGTACATGGTAAGAGAGAGACCCAGAGAGAGAAAAGGACATGCCCGAAGCCACACATGCAGTTGGAGGTAGAGAAAGGAATGGACCTGGGTGCTCATGTGTGTCGCTGTCCATATCATCGTAGAACATGAGCCTGGGTCTATGTCGCTCTCCCTATAATATGCAACTAATAATACAGTGGTCTTGCACCATTGTACATTAATGCTACATAAGAAAAACATTGCTATCATTATTATCTGTGGCTTTTCAAAATTTTAATAATAACAAAACAATGTTCTTCCTAAAAACTCATGGAAAGATTCTTGTAAACCTAAGAACACCAAGTAACCTTCAGTTGTGCCACTGAACCAGGATACTTTGAACTGGGCTGTTCAGACACACAGTTTGTTCACTGCACGAGGCTGTCCAGTTCATGGCTAGAGAAAGCCTGTATAGACTCACCGTAAACTGACTTGAAAGTCTTTTAGGTGGAGACTGCTGCAGCACCCTGATACTCAGTCACCAGTAAAGCAAAAACTTACTCCTGCTATTTTTTGACGCAGACAGAAAAAATGGAGTGGCCAAAAAGTTCATTCAGAGTTTTGCATATGCTGCTACAAAAAAAAACAAATTTAACTCTTTTGCCAACCCAATACTTGCAGCTCTGTGTTGAAGGGGCCTCAGAAAACAAACCACATCTCACAGATGTAGCAGGGGTGATGCTGAAAAAGAGAGGTTCTGTAGCTCCCTGGTCAAGAACATGGGCTGAATGGTCAAAACACTGAGATAGAAATTCTACTGTGGCCATTGACTGATTCTGAGCATAAGTGAGTCATGTGACCTCTCAGCTCAGGCTCCGCATATAAAAATAGAAATAAAAAGAGCATATACCTCAATGGCGTTCATAAAAACTAAATTAGTTAATAATGTAGATGGCTTAAAACAATGACTCGTGCGTGATAAGTACCCACTAAACGTTAGCTCTTATTTCAGCGTTGCAAGAAAAGAATGCTACTTTGGAGGCAGAGTTTATAAATCTCCCAGCAGCATGACTAACTAGGCACAAATCTCAGACCCTCATGTCCCAAGCTCTTCATGTTTAAAAAACTGTTCCATTTTCCAACATTCGTTTCTAAACTATATGAGAGAAAAATTTTCTGTTCTCTCAGAGTATTCACAGAGAAAGATACAGGCAAAGGAGAGCCTTGAGAACCTATGAGAACAGCACAGCCAACTGCGTTAGTTGTTCACCTTAGGAAAGCCTCCCAGGAAGAATAGCAGGAACACCAAGAGGATCCTGGGAGCCTCTGGCCACGGCCAGCCTGCGTCTCAGCCATGCCTGGCCTGCCCCTTTGTCTCCCTGGCTCCACCCCATCTTCATGGTATGACCCTGAGTATTTCCCAACCCTCTGGGTTCCTTGGTTTCTCCACCCATATAAAGAGAGGGTGGGGCAAATATAGAGAGTAGCGTTGACATGTAACAACATATACCCTACCATGTATAAAGTAGATAGCTAGCTGGAAGCTGCTGTATAGCACAGGGAACTCAGCTTGGTGCTTTGTGATGACCTAGAAGGGTGGGAAGGGGGTAGGGAGTGGGAGGGAGGTTCAAGAAGGAGGGAATATATGTATACTTATGGCTAATTCACTTAGTTGTACAGGAGAAACTAACACAACATTGTAAAGCAATTATATTTCATTTAAAAAATAAATGTTAAAGATATTTTAAAAATGAGAGTGGATTAAATTCTCCCTTCAGCTTTTCCAATTTACCTTTTGTTTTTCAATCATCTTACCTGTTAATCTCTCTTCAATGTGAAGAAATCTTCACCAATTACTAAAGAAATGTTGCACAACAACAGAGAAATGTTAAGAAGTTTGTGCAAAATACCCAGTAGTCACATCCAAATTATTTAACCTAAAATGACAGGTGCTAACTCAAAGCAGACTCACAATATGGGGTGTGGACTCTTCAAACTTCTGTTGGTTCACTGGAGCTGGTCAAGCAGGTCTGCCCAGGCCATGGGTGGGCTTGGAAATATTCCAGCCAGACCTTTCCTCAGCTCTCCTCTCACCCAATATTGTGTCCTAGGAATTACTCATGGTCCCCAGTTAGAGAATTTTCAAGGTCTCTATGCATAACCAAAGACTGGCCCAACTGAGTGCAAATACAACCAGGACTCAAGACCCAACTGGATATAGCAAGGCTTCAGTCACTCTCCAAAGCAACACTGAGATCTGGCCAGAGCTGAGGTGTACAAAGATGTTTCAAAAAATAAATAAATAAAATAAAATAAAATAAAAGTGCTCTTGAGCAAAAAAAAAAAAAAGTACTCAAAACTAGGGTCAGAATTTTTAAAAAGAAATCCCATTTTTTTTAATGGCTGAGTAATACTCCATTGTGTATATGTACCACAGCTTTCTTATCCATGGGGAGAGAGGTGGGAGGGGGGTTCAGGATTGGGAACTCATGTACACCTATGGCGGATTCATGTCAATGTATGGTAAAACCAATACAGTATTGTAAAGGAAAATAAAAAAAGAAATCCCAGAAGACTCACAGACTATTATTTTTGTCTATTATCCAGGATGGCTCTGTAGGAAAGTATCTCCCTTAAAGAAAACCCAAAGTAAAATCCATCAGCACCAAATATAGAGCTCAACCCCAGGAGGCACTTAATGCGTGTTTCTTGAATGAAGACATTTATTTATTGAGATATTTGGGATTGTTCATTTTACAAAGGAACTCACTGCCAGATTCTGTTGAAGAAACTTCTGGCTACATTCATGTTTATGTTCTGGGCTGATGAGCCTGTTTGCCACAATCTTTCAATAGCCTTCTGCCCTCCTGTCTGCTCTCCGCCGAGGAGGTTCCATTTTATCTTGGCCAATGAGAAGCACCAGCAGGAAAGCAAAGGGCAGGAAGAGACAGAGGTTGGGGTGTACACTTACTCCCCATCAGATATCTGGCTGTATCCCACCTTAGTTCTGGTTTTAACTGCTTTCTGGTTTAGCAGCTGCTGAGCTACAGCCTGACTGTAGAGCTCCGGGTCTCATCAGGGTCCAGTAACACTCCTGGCCCCTTGCCCTGCCCTGCCCTGCCCTTCAGGCCTAATGGCTTCCTCCAGTTACTAGTCCCTGGGTACACAGTCCCTGTTGGTCTTTACTCCCTGCTCCTGCTCTGAATGTCATCTTTCCACTAAACTCTTCTGCTAGAACTGATGCACTAGCCATCAGCTATTTGGTCAGACTAGAGTAGAGTCAATATGGGGCTCTACAAACGAACTTTGAGTTTTCAGAGCCAGAGAAAAATGCATCTCTGGAATTTTTGAGTAAGTCAGTGGATAAGCAAAGATTCAGTTAACAGGTGTTTCAGGGATATGTATAAAGAACTGCATGTATTTATAAAGCATGTATTAAGAACTTCCCTGGTAGCCCAGGGGTTGGTTAAGACTTCGCCTTCCAATGCAAGGCGTTCGGATTCAATTCCTGGTCAGGAAGCTAAGATCCCACATGCCTTGAGGCCAGAAAACCAAAAGCATAAAATAGAAGCAATATTGTAACAAGTTCAACACATTTTTTTTTTTTTAGCTTAAAAAAATTTTAAAAGGCATGTATTGTCTAAATCTGGTGCTCTCAACTAGAGTGTGTGCAACCAACTTTCGCAGAGCAGTAAAGATGTCAAACACTTCCTCTTCTTATCTCATCACTACTTGGCAACTTAGGAGGAGTCAGAGATCATAAATGGCTTCATGAGTTCTTCCGAAAATCTTTTCTCCAGGGAAACATAAAAGTGACAGTAGCAACTACTGTGAATGATTGTGGAAATAAGCTTAACTGAGATGCACTTCATGAAGCCACATTAACCCAAAGTGAAGTGAAAGTGAAAGCCGCTCAGTCGTGTCCGACTATTTATGATGCAACAGCCTACACAATCCATGGAATTCTCCAGGCCAGAGTACTGGAGTGGGTAGCCTTTCCCTTCTCCAGGGGATCTTCCCAATCCAGAGACTGAACCCAGGTCTCCTGCATTGCAGGCAGACTCTTTACCAGCTGAGCCACAAGGGAGGCCCACATTAACCCAACACAGCATGTATTTTCCAGTGTGGCAGAGTGTCCATGGGGGCCTCAAACCTCAGAACACGCCAGGGGCCCACAGCAGACATCCATCCTACCACCAAGATCACAAAGACTTCTGGGTCCAGGGCAGAAACGTGGAGGTAACATATCCCTTCTTGCTATTCTTGAGTTTTTCCGAGTCAGCCACTGCCTCTTTCTGTTTCTCTTCTCTGCAGAAACCAGAAGAGGCACAGACACTCATTCCTAAATATTTGATAACCATGTTCAGTTTCCCAGCCTCAGAGCATTTTGCAGCAAAGAAGGTGACCTACTTCCTCATCCACAAAATTGACCAAGTCTCTTAGGACATCTCTTGCACACTAGTGCTAATTCTGTCTTTAGATGTATAAATTAATTTGCTGATTCCTCATCCTTTGAATTGGAGAAGGCAATGGCAACCCACTCCAGCACTCTTGCCTGGAAAATCCCATGGACAGAGGAGCCTGGAAGGCTGCAGTTCATGGAGTCGCTAAGAGTCGGACACGACTGAGCGACTTCACTTTCACTTTTCCCTTTCACACATTGGAGAAGGAAATGGCAACCCACTCCAGTGTTCTTCCCTGGAGAATCCCAGGAACGGGGGAGCCTGATGAGCTGCCATCTATGGGGTCACACAGAGTTGGACACGACTGAAGCGATTTAGCAGCAGCAGCATCCTTTGAAAAACATATTTGTTGTCTATTGTATGTCAACTACATGCTTCAATGCTGAGGATAGAGTAGTTAAGAATTTAATTTAAATTAAAAGTTAAGGGGGCTTCCCTGGTGGTCCAGTGGTTAAGAGTCCATCTTGCAATGCAGGGGCCACCACTTCAATCCCTGGACAGGGAAGATTCTACATGCCGCAGGGCAACTAAGCCGGAGCGACACAGCTAATGAGGCTGCACTCTGGAGACTAAGAGCTACTGAAGCCCATTGAGCCCTAGAGCCTGTGCTCTGCAACATGAGAAGCCACCACAATGAGAAGCCTGAGCACCGCATCTAGAGAGTAGTCCCTGCTCGCCACAGTTAGAGAAAGGCTATGCTCAGCAGTGAAGACCCGTGCTAAGTCGCTTCAGTATGTCCCGCTCTTTGTGACCCTACGGATTAGCTCCTGTGTCCATGGGATTTTCCAGGCAAGAATACTGGAGTGGGTTGCCATTTCCTTCTCCAGGTGATCTTCCAAACCCAAGGATCGAACCCACATCTCTTACATCTCTTGCATTGGCAGGCAAGTTCTTTACCACTAGCACCACCTGGGAAGCCAATGAAGACCCAGCACAGCCAAAAATGAATAAATAAGTAAATAATGGAGGGAAAATTTTTATTTTAAAGGGACAAGTAATTTCAGATAGTGAGAACTGCTTCGAAGCAAAGAAAGCAAAGGAGTGGGCTAGAGACGGGTGGAGGGCAGGGCCAGAGAGCTATTTCAGAAAAGCCAGTCGTGAGAGATGCCACTGAAAGGAAACTCATCTCATGCAAAGAGCGAGACTGGACTCCACAGGGTGGATCTCTTCAGCACACTCGCTCCGCTCAGCTAGCCCACCTCACACACACACCACATGCGTCCATCTCACCCAGTCATGAGCTCCATGAGCCCAAGGGCTGACCCTTGCTCAGACCGAATCTTCTCTCTAGACCACCCTCCCCACGCCCACCCATGCTTCCCCTGGCTCCTCCCTCGCCAGTCTCAGGTCAAATGTCTCTTTGCACAAGCTCTTCCTGACATATTACCTGCACCTCCACTGAACTTTTCCCTCAGCCATCACTGAACTCTGCACACACATACACGTATCACATCACTTTTAATATGTTATCATGTTTTCCCATCAGATTTGAATTTTGACCTTAGTCACCTGTCTTCTGACTAAGTTGCAAGCCCCACATCACGCACCCAGCATCTCTCATGGCCTTTGGCCTGCAATACCTGACCACAAAGCAAATAAGTCTCCCCAGAACCTATGGGAGGATGAAGTTTTTCTGATTTTACAAATAAGGAAACAGAGGCTCAGAGAGGTGAAGTCATTTACCTTAGGTCACACAGCCAATAAATGGCTGAAGCTGGAATTTAAAACTAGGTGCTCTGAAGCCAAGTCCTATATGTGGAGGGTTAGCATCCAGCCAATTAGGGGGAAAAAAAGGAACTCTGGGACTGAAATAGCAGAGTCACTGGCAGCCCCAACACAGGTGTCATTTTGAGCCTCCGCAGATCTCTGTGTAAGCCCTTTCCCCCTGGCCAGAAACTGAAGCTTATCTGTGGTATTTAAAGGTCCAAGAAATTGGGCAAAGTTTCCTGATGGGGATGGAAAATGTGCGCATCTGTCAAATTTCAAAATCTTGCAGTAGTTGTCATTTTTTTAAATGTCCTTTCTTCTAAAAATATTCTCCCTACTCCCCCTCCAAGAAATTCCCTGTTGTCATATAAATGCTCAAAGAAAAACCCTAAAGAGATCACAAAGTGGCTGTTCAGGCCTAGTCGACCTGAGTGGCCCCTGTGTCTTGGATCTTTGAGAATCCTCTAGGCCCAGAGGCAGAGCATCATCTGAAGTAGCAGACGTTTATTTTAAATTCTATCCTTTATTTTAAACTCTATCCACGAGGAATTTCTCTCATGGTGCAGTGTTTAAGAATCCACCCGCCCGCGCAGGGGACACAGCTTCAGTCCCTGGTCTGGGAAGATCTACCATGCCACTGCGCAACTAAGCCGGTGTGCGGCAACTGCTGAAGCTCACATGCCCTAGAGTTCGTGTTCCACAAACAAGAGAAGCCACCACAATAAGAAGCTCCCAGATCACACCTAGAGAGCGGTCCCTGCTTGGTGCAACTGGAGAAAGCCCCCACACAGCAATGAAGACCCAGAACAGCCACAAATAAAATAAATAACTAACTTTTAAAACTAAAAACTAAAATCTATCCTTTTGCCACTGCAGGCAGGTAACCTTGAGGTGAACACTCTCCCTGGAAAATCTGGGTGCCTCTAGGGATCTCAAGAGAGAATCCCAGCCTATCCCCCATGTCCCCTCATCGCCTGTCTACACTGGAAAACAGGAACCACGGCTCTCGTTTCATATCTTGATCACTCTCAGACCCAGTTTCTGCCCAAAACCTTCCCTGACAACTGGCATCTCCTCTGATCCCCCTGTCATTCACTACGTGCTATGTTTCACTTGTGTCTTCTCCAGATTGACCCATTGAAGGGCCAGCCCGGGGCTTGAACTCGTGCGCTCCCCACCACGTTCCACACACTGCTCTGTGCACAGCAGGTGATTAACAAGTGAGGTCAGTGCGGTCATCCTCCATGCCTGCACATTCAGAGCTAAGAGTGCTTCCCACACCACACACACAACTCCGACCCCAAGATCAAGTGAGCAATGCATGGCTTGCTGCTTCCCAATGCCAGAGTCCAAGCAAAGAGAAGCTACACTTTCCCACAGTGCCTGGGTAAGGAGTGAGGAAGGGCCCAGTTATCTGGGAAACAAGCCCCCAAAGCATCCTCTGCATGTGTGAGTGTGTGTGTGTAATAACACTGACACAAGTCACAGCCCCCACTCTGCCCCTCTTTCAGCCAGTGCACACCATAGACTCACCCCTACAGTGTGGAATGGGTAGGGCAGGGCTGGCCCCATGAGAACCAGGCCCCCATTTCTCCCCTGCAGGCACCTGGATAGTAGATGAGGATGGACAGTGCTTTACTTAAGCATGAGTTTGTTCAAATAAGAAATTACCCTATAGTTTCGAAGTCTATTTCCTGTATTGCAGGCAGTGTCTGTTCAAAAGAAAAAAAAAAAATTGAACAGTGAATGAGGCAATCACACTAGTAGAGCTTGCCTGTGGCCTGTGCTAAAAGAGTCTTCCAAGAAAACAAGCTATAGACTACACACTGGGCCTCCGGCAGTCTCTAGTGGGTCTTAATCATGCCAACAGTGATGGCAAAGGTAGAATGAAAAGGTTTTCTTGTTGTTTAGTTGCTAAGTCATGTCGATTCTTTTGTGACCCCATGCGATTTCCCAGGCAAGAATATTGGACGGAGTTGCCATTTCCTTCTCTAGGGGATCTTCCTGATCCAGGGATCAAACCCACATCTCTTGCGTCTCTTGAATTGGCAGGGGGATTTTTACCACTGAGCCATCAGGGAAGGCCATGAGAAAGACTCAATAGCTGTAATTACACTATAAGACTGGACTTTCCACCTTACCCTCATGTTGGTGTTATTAGCTCAGTCAGTCTGAGTCTTTGCAATCCCATGGACTATAGCCTGCCAGGCTCCTCTGTCCATGGAATTCTCCAGGCAAGAACAGGCCATTTCCTTCTCCAGGGAATCTTTCCTGACCCACAGATTGAACCTGGGTCTCCTGCATTGCAGGCAGGTTCTTTACCATCTGAGCTGCCAGGGAAGCCCTTACCCTCCTGAGTCTTCCTATATAATATGCCCAAGAAGCTCATAAGTAGGTCAGGAAAGAAGGCGGAAAGAATTCACACACCTGTATCATCCAAAGTGGTCTTGTGTCCAGTGGCCCCTTTTCATTTTCCCGGGCGGATTACCAAGGACTGTGGACATGAGAATCAAGACGCTCAGGTATCCTGATACTAAGACAATGCTGCCCCTCCCATTGCCTGTAGAGTGAGCCCTGAGAGCTCTGTCTTCAGGGTAGGGGTGCATCACCCTGGCTCCCCATGCTTTTTCAGGGGCTTCCTGACCAGCCAGCTCTGCCTGCTGTGTCTCAACTAAGGAGCCACATGACCCACTGGACCCCATGTGAACACAACTGAACTAATGAGGCAGATTGTCACTTAACAGTTAAAAGAAAAATGTGCCCTCCAGGTGACAAGAAAATTCCAGACTTTCTTGTTGGGCTGCCTAGTGATGGATGCTTCAAGAGAACTAACTGATGACCTCCATGCATGAGTACGTGCACAGATGCCCAGGAGACAAACGGGGTTTGCCTGGGAGGCCACCGCTCTTCTAGACAACACCTTACCTCTGCTTCCTCGTAACATTCTTTCCTTCTCCTGTGGCCTCAGCTAAGCCAGATGGTAAGCTACTCAAAAACACACACAAACACAGGCACAGAGAACAAGAGTGAGAGCAAACATATATCTAGTACAAGCAAACCCTGACTGCCTTCGTTCTGAATGCATGTGATTTATGGGTTTGTCAGTGAGATAAATGAAGGAAGAGAGGGTAATGAATTCATAGTAGGATTGATGAAATCAGACCAGAAAGAATGGGCCCAAAAACTTCAGGAGGTCCCCCAAAGGAGTCAACAGGCCACAGAGCTCTGGCTTCTTATGGGAAACCATACCTAAGTAACCACTTGTACTTTTTTTCTGTCCTCTGTGCCGAGATTCTAGGCAATGGAGACACTTATTAATGAGGAGGCTTCCATGTGACAAGTGGAATTCTTAAGTAATACCACTGTCAATGTGGCTGAGCTCTTGGATAAAGCCCAGGCTGGAGAACATTTTGGAGGATACCTATGGATACATCCAGGTCTCAAAAGGATGAGGGCATGATTGGTATTTTTTAGAAGATGATAAAAATTTATAATCAGCTACAGAAGATAGGCTGCAAAGTAACTCATACTAAAAAGGTCTAAACCAAAGACATTTACTCTTTAGTGCACAGCATGTGATTTAATATGGAAAAATGAAATATATATATATAAAACCATAGTAGTGAGGCATGGCTAAAATTATTCAGTCATCCACTGTACCCCTGGAGAGCCCGGCCCATTCTAAGGCTACACATGATCATGAACTTTTTCTTCAGAGCACCCAGCCTTGGACTGGAGAACTGCCTTGACTAGGGACACAGGCCACACAACTCCTCATTTGTCCTCTATTCCATCTTCAGTGCCAACAGCCACCTACAACCTTTTGCAAATCTCTACTACCTATTAGTTCTTTCCATGAACCTCAATTCAGTGGAGCCATGAGAGTACCTCCCTCCAGTCTCCGGACTTCCTGGAAAAAAACCACACCTTCAGTGACTGCTCAATCAACAAGAAATACCTCATCTTTAAAATGCTGCTTTGTTGTATATTTTATGGAAGATCTTGGCAAGAGGTGGTTGCAACTAAGTGATATCATTTTCTCAGGCCAAGAAAGCTGCAAGGATGGATGATGCCTGAGTATGTATCCACAATGTTGAGTTCAGTTCACTTCAGTCATTCAGTCATGTCCTACTCTTTAGAACCCCATGGACTGCAGCACAACAGGCCTCCCTCCTCCATCACCAACTCCCGGAGCCTACTCAAACTCATGTCCATTAAGTCAGTGAAGCCATCCAACCATCCCATCCTATGTTGTCCTCTTCTCCTTCTGCCTTCAATCTTTCCTAGCATCAGGGTCTTTTCAAATGAGTCAGTACTTCATATCAGGTGGCTAAAATATTGGAGTTTCAGTTTCAACATCAGTACTTCCTGTGAATATTCAGGATTGATTTCCTTTAGGATTGACTGGTTGGATCTCCTTGCAGTCCAAGGGACTCTCAAGAATCTTCTCCAACACCACAGTTCAAAAGCATCAATTCTTCAGCACTCAGCTTTCCTTATAGTTCAATTCTCACATCCATACAACACTACTGGAAAAACCATAGCTTTGACTAGACAGACCTTTGTTGGCAAAGTAATGTCTCTGTTTTTTAATATGCTCTCTAGCTTGGTCATAACTTCTCTTCCAGTAATACCACTGTCAATGTGGCTGAGCTCTTGGATAAAGCCCAGGCTGGAGAACACTTTGGAGGATACCTATGGATACATCCAGGTCTCAAAAGGATGAGGGCGTGATTGGTATTTTTTAGAAGATGATAAAAATTTATAATCAGCTATAAGGAGCAAAGTCTTTTAATTTCATGGCTGCAATCACCATCTACAGTGATTATGGAGCCCCCAAAAATAAAGTCTGCCACTATTTCCATTATTTCTCCATCTGTTTCCCATGGAGTGATGGGACCAGATGCCATGATCTTAGTTTTTTGAATGTTGAGCTTTAAGTCAACTTTTTCACTCTCCTCTTTCACTTTCATCAAGAGGTTCTTTAGTTCTTCTTCACTTTCTGCCATAAGGGTGGTATCATCTGCATATCTGAGGTTATTGATACTTCTCCCAGCAATCTTGATTCCAGCTGGTGCTTCATCCAGCCCAGTGTTTCTCATGATGTACTCTGCATATAAGTTAAATTAGCATACTAATACCTACCAAAATGTAGCTCAAGCCATTGGCAGCTTCTATCAGCAAAGCAAGTAAGTCTGGTCCTAGGGCCTAACTTTGCCTTGATTTTTTCTAAGATAAGGGGCCTTAGGGCTCATGATCCCAGAACTAGTTCATTCTTCAGCAGGATGTGGTGCTAGTGTTTGATTCTCCTAGGTATCTTGTGTGAATTAGACCCCTTCATATGGAGGACAGAATAGAAGTCTGCCTAAGATGCCAGAGACCTCTGGCATCTGCTTAAAGAGAAGACTCTACACATGGACATCACTGGATGGCCAACACCGAAATCAGACTGATTATATTCTTTGCAGCCAAAGATGGGGAAGCTCTATACAGTCAGCAAAAACAAGACCGGGAGCTGACTGTGGCTCAGATCATGAACCCCTTATTGCCAAATTCAGACTTAAATTGAAGAAAGTGGGGAAAATGACTAGACCATTCAAGTGTGATCTAAATCAGATCCCTTAAGATTATACAGTGGAAGTGAGAAATAGATTTAAGGGCCTAGATCTGACAGACAGAGTGCCTGATCAACCATGGATGGAGGTTCATGACATTGTACAGGAGACAGGGATCAAGACCATCCCCAAGAAAAAGAAATTCAAAAAGGCAAAATGGCTGTCTGAGGAGGCCTTACAAATACCTGTGAAAAGAAGAGAAGTGAAAAGCAAAGGAGAAAAGGAAAGATATACCCATTTGAATGCAGAGTTCCAAAGAATAGCAAGGAGAGATAAGAAACCCTTCCTCAGTGATCAGTGCAAAGAAATAGAGGAAAATAATGGAATGGGAAAGACTAGAGACCTCTTCAAGAAAATCAGAGATACCAAGGGAACATTTCATGCAAAGATGGGCTCAATAAAGAACAGAAGTGGTATGGACCTAACAGAAGCAGAAGATATTAAGAAGAGGTGGCAAGAATACACAGAAGAACTATACAAAAAAGATCTTCAATACCAAGATAATCACGATGGTGTGATTACTCACCTAGAGCCAGACATCTTGGAATGTGAAGTCAAGTGGGCCTTAGAAAGCATCACTACGAACAAAGCTAGTGGAGGTGATGGAATTCTAGTTGAGCTATTTCAAATCCTAAAAGATGATGCTGTGAAAGTGCTGCACTCAATATGCCAGCAAATGTGGATAACTCAGCAGTGGCCACAGGACTGGAAAAGGTCAGTTTTCATTCCAATCCCAAAGAAAGGCAATGCCAAAGAATGCTCAAAGTACCGCACAATTGCACTCATCTCACACTCTAGTAAAGTAATGCTCAAAATTCTCCAAGCCAGGCTTCAGCACTACATGAACCGTGAACTTCCAGATGTTCAAGTTGGTTTTAGAAAAGGCAGAGGAACCAGAGATCAAATTGCCAACATCCTCTGGATCATTGGAAAAGCAAGAGAGTTCCAGAAAAATGACTATTTCTGCTTTATTGACAATGCCAAAGCCTTTGACTGTGTGAATCACAAAAAACTGTGCAAAATTCTGAAAGAGATGGGAATACCAGATCACCTGACCTGCCTCTTGAGAAATCTGTATGCAGGTCAGGAAGCAACAGTTCGAACTGGACATGGAACAACAGACTGGTTCCAAATAGGAAAAGGAGTACATCAAGGCTGTATATTGTCACCCTGCTTCTTTAACTTATATGCAGAGTACATCATGAGAAACGCTGGGCTGGAGAAAGCACAAGGTGGAATCAAGATTGCTGAGAGAAATATCAATAACCTCAGATATGCAGATGACACCACCCTTATGGCAGAAAGTGAAGAAGAACTAAAGAGCTTCCTGATGAAAGTGAAAGAGGAGAGTGAAAAAGTTGGCCTAAAGCTCAGCATTCAGAAAACGAAGATCATGGCATGTGGTCCCATCACTTCATGGGAAATAAATGGGGAAACAGTGGAAACAGTGGCTGACTTTATTTTTCTGGGTGCCAAAATCACTGCAGGTGGTGATTGCAGCCATGAAATTAAAAGATGCTTGCTTCTTGGAAGAAAAGTTATGACCAAACTAGACAGCATATTAAAAAGCAGAGACATTACTTTGCCAACAAAGGTCCGTCTAGTCAAGGCTGTGGTTTCTCCAGTAGTCATGTATGGATGTAAGAGTTGGACTGTAAAGAAAGCTGAGTGCCGAAAAATTGATGCTTTTAAGCTGTGGTGTTGGAGAAGATTCTTGAGTCCCTTGGACTGCAGAGATCTAACCAGTCCATCTTAAAGGAGATCAGTCCTGGGTGTTCATTGGAAGGACTGATGTTGAAGCTGAAACTCCAATATTTGGCCACCTGATGCAAAGAGCTGACTCATTTGAAAAGACCCTGATGCTGGGAAAGATTGAGGGCAGGAGGAGAAGGGGACGACAGAGGATGAGATGGTTGGATGGCATCACTGAGTTAATGCATATGAGTTTGAGTAAGCTCTGGGAGTTGGTGATGGACAGGGAGGCCTAGAGTGCAGCAGTCCATGGGGTTGCAAAGAGTCGGACATGACTGAGTAACTGAACTGAACTGAATCTGCAGTGCTTGCCAAAACTTTAGCAACTAGACCAATAAAATCATTGTATAAAGTGAGCTGAATTATTCCTTTGCAAGAAGTGATTGGAGTAACCAAGGCTTCACACCTTCCCCATGTCTTCTAATAATCATATGATCAGCTTTGGCAGCTGGCATTAATTGGCATCCACAAGTGAAAAAAAAAATCCCTTTTCTTTCATGTGAAGGTGTTTAACGTCTGAATGAGGATCAAAACAGCAAATTGGTCTCATTGGCCCTAGACTCCCATCAAGTGAGATAAATTCTCCAAATCCACAGGCAACCCCTCTACAGGGCGAAGTGGAACCAGACTTTGTTTTATCTTGCCAAAAGTATGCTATGATAAGTTCTGCTGCAGCGATGGAATCTGCAACATTATAGTAAAATAAAAAATCAATGTCTCTTGGTCCTAGACACAACCACAATACTTTTATGGGTCCAAATTCTGAAAGCTATGATAGTGAACATCTTGTTCATGTTGATTCTGGCAACTTCCAAAGATGTTATGTGTGTCTCTCTGCCACCCACTAAATCTCCCACCCTTACCACTTCATCAGTGACTTCAATTTATAAAGAAAATCTGCATAAGAAAAGTCCCCTCTCCTCATAAAACTACAATCTCTACACATGAGAATGTTTTATGGAAAAGCACTTTTAAATTAAACTTCTAAAATGTATTTAAACAAGGATTGTCTTATAGTTTGGGTACCACATAAAGAATACATGTGGATCATAGTGAATAATTTTCAAGCTCTGTGCTCCACATTCAATAGTGAAGGAGATCCATCTCCAATGTAAGCACCTTGAGAGACCAGGGTTTAATTAACTGTGTAGCTCCAGAAGCTACCAGAGTTCCTGGAACATGGGAGATAATATGTATTTGCTGAAAGACTAAACGTCACCCTTAGCCACATTGGGGGCTACATAGTAAACCCTGTGTACCAACTTTTGAATTGAATTAAACCCCACACTCCACACACTCACTGTCTCTCTCAATATCCAAACACACACACACACACACATACACAAAGACACAAACATGATCAGCTTATCTAGGCTAATACATGCAAAATAAATAAATGAAAGATATAATATTATATCTGAAAACTATAATTTAGAAAAGTCAAGAAAGACCCAAATTTTTCATATTGGTTTACACTCAACCTGTGAGATTATACTTTTGGGACAGGTAAAAGCAAACATACATGGTTCAGGACTTCCCTGGCAGTCCATTGGTTAAGACTTCAAATGCAGGGGGTGCAGATTTGATCCCTGGTCGGGCAGCTAAAATTCCCCCATGACCCGTAGCCAAAAAAACAAAACATAAAACAGAAGCAATGTTGTAACAAATTCAATACAGTTTTTAAAGGACCACATCCCAAATAAACCTTAAAAAAAAAAAGTACATAGTGCTATGATGTGTCCTTTGGTTACAACTTAAAATTTTAAATAAACTTTAAAAATTGAAGACTGGAAGCATATATTTGATTCTCTGTTTTTGTACAACCTGTTTTGTTTGTTTGTTTGCTTGTTTACTTGCTATAGTTGTTGCTTACCATATTAAAACATAAAATAAACCTGTTTAAAAACTTATGTTTTTCCATAGAGAAAGCATAGAGAAAGACAACATGCCTTCAGAAGAAATCCCACCTACACCTGACATGGCACGTTCTCAAACCCAAAGCCCTAGTTGCTCATATTTATTTCTCAGACTGCTTAGTGGACATTGACTAGTCGAAGACTAGACCCAGGTATCATTTCATATAGATGGCTCATTGGTTTTATGAGTTCTTAGTGATCATAAAGGTCTTGAATCCCTTTGCAAAGAGCAAAAATTTCCTCTTTGTGGGGTACCAAGAGTTCATACCAAAGGCTTTGGTGAGATATTCTTGGTCTGCGTCTATGAGTAACCATAGGCCACCACTCTATTTCCGTGAAGACTACTGGGCACTAATAAAAATAAAATTTCTCCTTTAAAGAGAGAAACACATGTAGTTTGAACCTGGCTGATCTTGGCTAGCCCTGTGTGCTAATGAATCACTTCTGTGACCAGAAATGTCAGGCAATACCACTAAAGATTCAGCAGATTTATTTTAAAGGATAGAAATATGATTTATCTACTCATTTGGATTTTCCAATTTACATTAAAAGAATAATAATGTTAAGAATAATTCCCCGACATTTCTGTAGGATTTTAGAGTTTGCAAACCTTCTTTCTTCCATGATCACTTTTGAAATCCCTTAAGCCCACCTGCAAAGCAGACAAGGCAGGTTGTGATGTGATTGGCCTGCACCTCAGGTGGAGGGGTAACAGGAATCAAAACGGGACTCTTCCTAATAACACATTATAACCCAACAACGCAGGACTTGCAAAGGGGAATGCGTCAGAAATCACACTTACAATCTTTAGTCCAAAATCCACTCTGAAAAGCTCTGAGGTTGAAAAGATCTACAAGAAAGAATTTCTTCGGCAAGATTGCTAAGAATTCATTACACCAACCGTGCATACACTCCATGAGGAAAAGAAAGGGAAAGCATCCTTTCTACCTGTAGGAGGCTTTAGGATTAGACTTTGGAGAGCTCCATCTGGGGTCTAAAGGCAGAGACTGGTACCAGCTCTGAGCTTAGAGAAACCCAGAAGAAGAAGCATGCTATTTCAGTGACAGCCTGGTGGCTCGGATGGTAAAGAATCTGCCTGCATTGCAGGAGACTCAGGTTCGAACCCTGGGTTGGGAAGATCCTCTGGAGCAGGGGAACAGCTACCCACTCCAATATTCTTGCCTGGAGTATCCCATGGACAGAGGAACCTGGTGGGTTAAAGTCCATGGGGTCGCAGAGAGTCGGACATGACTGAGTGACTAACACTTTCACTTTAAGAAGAGGAGGCAGTGATGGGCCACCCAAAAAGCAAATAGAAGAGACAGGCTGCACTGGAAACAGCATGGGATTGGAGGTTCCCTTGGGTTCCACAAGGACTCTGCTAAAAGATACCGGAATATATCATGTTATGAAAAATTCTGCCCAAGAATCCTCCTGGGAGCTGGGTGGCAAGATGACCCCAAACAAGGTTAGAATTGAGGTCTGGAGTCATAAGTGGCCAATCATGAAGGGGCATCAACTGTGTCAAAGGCCTAGCAGTTGAGTCCCAGTATAAGAGTATTGAGCTACCACCTAACCCAGAGGGCAACAATGCCTGATCATGATGGGACCCACTAAGTCGCACCTATCTTGCTCCCTATCTCCCTTGCACAAACCTGTTGCAGCCCTAGAAGACCCAGAGTTGACCAGGAACAGGTATGAGGAGAGGACAGGTATGAGAGCACAAGATGGAAAACAGAGATGACCATCATAACTTCTCAGCTCCAACTTCAGGCTGCCCTGCCTTAGATACTAGTAGGTTGAGGAAGGAGAGAAGCGTCAATGTAAAATGAAATTTAAAGCATTTAGAATATCTAATGGCTACTCCATAAAAGCTTGACTGCCTGATTAACTGATGATTACGTTTCATGGGCCTCATACTGGCATTTTGGGGCTGAGGCTGGGCTAATCCGCAGTCCACTATGGAGAACCAAATCTGAGGCAAAAGGAAGGGCAACCAAAAGAAAGTTGTCCCAGATTTGCTCTTCAGATGCCTTGCTGTTGTGGAAAAAGATGTAATACATGCACATTTGATAAGGATGAAAGAGGAGCATGAAAAAGCTGGCTTAAAACTCAACATTCAAAAAACTAAGATCATCACATCCAGTCCCATTCCTCATGGCAAATAGAAGGGGAAAAATGGAAACAGTGACAGATTTTATTTTCTGGGGCTCCAAAATCACTACAGATGGTGATTGCAGCCATGAAATTAAAAGATGTTCATTCCTTGAAAGAAAAGGTATGACAAACCTAGACAACAAATTAAAAAGCAGAGACATTACTTTACCAACAAAGGTCCATCTAGTCAAAGCTATGGTTTTTCCACTAGTCATGTATGGACATGAGAGTTGGACCATAAAGAAAACTGAGCGCCAAAGAATTGATGCTGTTGATCTGTAGTGTTGGAGAAGACTCTTGAGAGATGCTTGGATTACAAGGAGATCCAGCCAGTCGATCCTAAAGGAAATCAGTCCTAAATATTCATTGGAAGGACTGATGCTGAAGCTGAAACTCCAATACTTTGGCCACCTGATGCAAAACCAGCTCATTAGAAAAGACCTTGATGCTGGGAAAGATTGAAGGCTGGAGAAGAAGGGGACAACAGAGGATGAGACGGTTGGATGGCATCACTTATCCAATGGACATGACTTTGAGCAATTCAGGAGATGGTGAAGGACAGGGAAACCTGGTGTGCTGTGGTCCATGGGGTCGCAAGGAGTCGGACACGACTGAGAGACTGAACAATGACCCAAAACTATGTAGAGTGAATTCACGCTTGAATTTGTATAACACTTTGTAATCTTTGCAAAATTATTGAACAATTCATTACCTAGATGATTTCTATCTTATTCACCTTTGAGTCTAAGGAATTGGTATTATTTGCCTTAATAAACAAGCCAAGACCTGGACTAAGAGAATTATTTGTTGCTATTGTTTAGTTGCAAGGTCATGCCTGACTCTTTGCGACCCATGGACTATAGCCCACCAGACTCCACTGTCCATGGGATTTCCCAGGCAAGCAAGCATAATGGGGTGAGTTGCCATTTCCAGCTCCATGGGATCTTCTCAACCCAGGGATCGAACCCTGGTCTCCTGCATTGGCAGGTGGGTTCTTGATTACTTAACCACTTAGGAAGCCCTGAGAGAATTATCTTGAGTCACATAAACAGTAGGAGAGCTTGAGCCAGGAGCTAGGCATCTTGATCCCTAGTCCGGTCTCCTCTTTGCCCCACAAACTCTGGTGTGTGCAGTTAAAAACAACACAGGCAGCTCCTGGAAACTAGTGAGTATCCCTTCTCACTAATGTCAGGTAACAACATTACACTGGTCTTTCTCAAAGTCCCCAAAGCCGGTCTGATTAAGTGGGCTCTTCCCAGAGGGTCTTGTGAACCTCAAATAACCTTCTTTCTAATTTTTTTCAGTAACTCTGACCATTTGGAGAGAAAACAAACCCATACACAGAGGAATTTAAAGTGTTATTTTAACTTTGTATACCATGCATACAAAGTTACCCTTTCACTTGAATTTTTGAATATAAGTTGGGAAAAAGAAAAGTTTTGGCACATGTTCTCCAGGTGAATGCCCCAGGGCCTGAAGTTTAACTCCAGGACCCTCAACAAAATACCAGCGTAACCCCTTCCTGCCCAGCTCCCTCTCCCCCTCCTTCAAGGACTCCTCTCCTCATTGTCTCTCACCAGCCACCTGTGAGGTTCCTGACTTTCTTCAGGCAGTCTGAATTTAAAGTAAGAACTAGGATTTTCTCCTGACTTACTGTCTTTGTCTTGTTCACTAAAAGAAAATTATTCTTATATTGTTTAAAGAGAGATAAAAATTCAAGAGCATACTCAGTCATTAAAAGAGCATAGAGCATCCAGTGATACAGAGACCCAACACACACACATGTGGCCATAAACATAAATTACTGGATGCTTAACAAAACGTCAGCAATCCCAAACCATCCAGGGTGCAGCTATTAATCTAACAGATGAAAATTCTCATGAGAAAGGACTTAAAACATCAAATGCCCCGTGACATCAGGCATTTTGCTGGATGCCCAACCTGAAAAACACAAACTCACAAAACTTTCATCATATGCATCATTGTTTATTTTTTACAGAATCAAAAATGCAAGCTAAGGAATGTTAAGCAATGTTGCCTGGAGACATACAACTCATACAAGATGGATCCAGGATTTGAACTCAGGATTCTCTGGATGCAAAGACCATGCTCTACTCTGTTTTGTGCAGCGTTTTCAGTGACAGGTCAGTCAGTCAGTTCAGTTGCTCAGCCGTGTCCAACTCTTTGGGACCCCATGGACTGCAGTACACCAGGCTTCCCTGTCCATCACCAACTCCCAGAGCTTACTCAAACTCATGTCCATTGAGTTGGTGATGCCATCCAACCATCTCATCAGGTAGCAGTCTAAAATCTCTATCATTTACTCTGACTGATGTCCCTAAGTCTTCCCTAAATTGTATAGCATAAAAGAAGGAAGCAGCTGTGGGCTGCAGCCGAAACATCTTCATGTGTGCCCAGATGCTCAGTCATGTCCAAATTTTTGACTCTATGAACTGTAATCCACCAGGCTTCTCTTTTCATGGGCTTCTCCTGGCAAGAATACTGGAATGTGTTGTCATTTCCTCCTTCAGGGAATCTTTCTGACTCAGGGATCAAACCCATATCTCCTTCATTGGCAGATGAATTCTTTATGACTAGCACAACCTGGAAAGCCCTGAAACATCTTCATAAACGTAACTAATGCATGAGACAGAAAAAAAAAGTATAGGTAGTGTTGCATATTACATTCTCTAATTTATTTTCAAGTACCTCATATCTGTTGATAATCTTGGTATCACGAAGCATTATAACTGCTCCTGCCTTGCCTTTAAGAAATGAATGATTGTCATTGTGTTTTAGGGCATTGATGCAAGAGCCAGGAGTTTTTCAGTAGTTTCTGATTGTTTCCATATATTGTTGTTGTTCAGTTGCTAAGTCATGTTTGACTCAGCAACCCTGTGGACTGCAGCATGCTGGGCTTCCCTGTCCTTCACTATTTCCCTGAGTTGGCTCAAACTCATGTCCACTGAGTCAGTGATGCCATCCAACCATCTCATCCTCTCTTGCCCCCTTCTCTTCTTGCCCTCAACCTTTCCTAGCATCAGGATCTTTTCCAATGAGTCTGCTCTTACGTACAGCATGGAATCATCAAGACTAATCAGGCATGGTCAATGTGTATTCAATATCTGCTGATGAATAAGAACACATACATCTGAAAGATTTCTACCAAAAGCGTTTAAAATATAAAAAGCTATTTCTTTGAGAAATAATTATCAATATATGGGGAAAAGTCACTTTTGAGGAAGAGTTCACTCCTTGACGATATTTCCCTATAATGCCCGTATTTCTTTCCTCCCATACACAGATTCATCTCTAATTTTTGTTTTAAACTTTTACATGGATACTTCTATCTATTCCATTTGACATAAAATAACTGGCTAGAATCACAGAAAGGGAGAGGAGAATTACCCAGAAGCATTAAGATCGTGTTTCCAAAAATGTTATTAAGAAAAACTCATTTGGGGGGCTCCAAAATGTGTTGTCACAGTGAGACCCACTTGGCTCCCTTTCAGAATGCTCTTCTACTTTGTGGAGTCCTGGAAGCCTGACTTCTGGGTGAGCCAAAAGGGAGCCGGCTGATCACCTAGAAACAAATGTGGGTCTTCTGGGAGCTTTGACCACCACCCCAAGTAGCCCTTGGATGGCCTGCAAATGGTACTGATAACATCTGATCATTCTTTCACTAATCAGTCCCCTAAATTTGCCACTGCAGAAAGATGGAGTGCTGCTGGCAAGTACGCAGTATCCCACCGGGTGGAGGGTGCTCCCTGCTCAGTGTCAGGCTTTTCAGCTGAGTGGACAATCTGGTATAACAGTGGGATGCTGGGAGCAGGGACACCGGACGCCAAGGCTCTCCCGGTCCTGTTGGTAACTTCATTTCCCAAACGTTCATAATTAAACAGCTTTTATTGAAGTAATCAGCAGGAGCTCCTTAGCTTTGTTTTTGCAACCGGTATCGTGTTTATGGAGCCAAATATTAGAGACTTTGATACTGAATACCTCCTCGGATGTGTTAACGTTGGCAAGGTCTTGAGATTCTGAAGATGCCGGCGGCCTCAGCACAGCCCCGGCTCCCACCTCCAACTCATCACCACCACCACCACCCCAAACACACACACACACACACACACACACAGACAGACCACAAGGCAGCAGTTCTCCTATAAAAGACTCACAATATTTCTCCTGCAAGTCCCAGGGAAGGGTGTGCAATTGAAACAGGGTGAAATATGATCTCAAAGTGTCTGTCCGACCAGAAGTTTTCAAAGAAAACATTTCTTAAATCTTGTGTTCACTGCTGTTTCAGCCATCCAATTAGATTAGATGGGACTGCAGGGGGGCCAGAGGGTAGCTGTCGCCAGTCACTGCAGCAGGAATAGCAAACAAGACTTAGAGCAAATAAACGGAGCCCCAAGCTGGCATCCCAGGAGCCCCTGGCCAATGACCTCCTTCATCCCCCAGGCGGGATGGCCAGCCCACCCTCTGGGACCCAGGGCAGAAGTACAGGTTAATCAGATGAGACATTAGTTAGCAGCCTCGATTACTAGAAAGTAATTAATCAGGGAAAGTCTCCAAACAGGAGGAGAATAAATAAACAGCAGGCACAGGCAGTCCCATCTTGGCTCCAGATAAGGCTGCCATCCAGGTGTCCTGCTGGGGTAGAACCCATCTATCTTGTCCTGCTCCTCTTAGAGAATGTGGCGACATTTCTCAGGTCTGCCTAGAAAACCCAAAGCCTGGAGGGCTCTGAATGGGAAGAAAATGAAGGACTTTGGAAAAACTATTGGAGGAAGACTGGGGGTGGTAGGGGGTAGAGGAAGGGGCAGTTGTGGTGTGCCTTGATCCCCCAATACGTTCTTTTTTCACTGTATGTAAACTGGCCTTATTTCCACATTAAAAAAAGAAAGAAAGAAAAGTTTCTCTGTGGGTTTCCAAACTCCTATTCATTTGGAGAAATCCTAGAACTCAAGAGCTGTTCTTAGGTCTGAGCATAAGAAGCAAAACCAATACAATATTATAAAGTAATTAACCTCCAATTAAAATAAATGAATTTATATTAAAAAAAATAAAAAAAAGAAGCCCACTGGGTCATTAACCTCTGAGACTCTGTTCAGCTTCAGAGAATCACAGTACAAACTGCAACTGATTCAGACCATCCAGAATGACTGATTTCTCCTTCAGTACTGATCTGGAGATGAGGCAGATTAGAAAGAATGGGAAGAAAATATAGTTAAATACAAATCGAGAGTATCAACCGTTGGTCCAGCTTGACCTGACATATGGCATCAAGTAAAGTTATCTGTTTATGTTGCATCTTTTTCCTTTTGGAGGGAAAAAAATAAAAATGTCAGCAACTAGAGAATGTGTGTAATGTAAACACGGCTGTGTTAGCTCAGCTTCAGGGAAAGCATGCCCAAACGTAAGGCAGCACAAGGACATCCTGTGCTCGGAGGACCAGCACAATGATTTTAACCTAATGACCCACTCTTAAACAGCTCTACAGCAAATCACAATTAAATAAATACCACTTCATAGCAGAGATTTGTTTTACAGCTAGGTTATTTGTGGGGAGAGAAAGAGAAGGTTGAATGAGCCACTGAAACTTTCGTTATAACATTAAAGTAGTTTCCAAATATTGGTGTCAATTCAACCTCAAGCTACATTTATGAAATGTCATGGCGATGTTATGGGCATTCTGGAACGAAACAGAGAGATAGGATGAGAGGTGTGGAGGTAGACCAAAAATTGCAGCTGCTTTGGTTTATTGCCTGAAGGTTGAGTCTAGTGGCCTTTCTTTGGCCCAAATATTAGGGATACCTGTGTAAAATGATGGCACAAACACCAGGGAATGAGTGAAAAATGCAGCTGCATGACTTGCTCTGGGGATGGGGTCAGGGGAGCTGAAATCAAGGCCTGGTTCTGTTAGTCTCTGGAGCACCAGGGAAGGAATTAGTGGGTGTGAAGAAGGGAGAGCTATTGTGGCCTTGTAGCTGACACTGAGAAATCACAACAGCACTAGAGGGATCCAGTGACCTGGTCAACTGTCCCCAAAGAGGCTGACTGGCAGCACTGACACCTCCTTCACTCCAGGGCCGATACGCCCTCCCTCCTTTGCATTTCCTGTCTCTTTATTTAATTCTGATGTTTTCCACCTGTCCAATTTTTTCACATAGGCCCCCACAAAAAAAACTTTGGGCAGGTGACCTGCACCAGGCTTTCTGGCCTCCAGGAAAGACCAATCACACTTTCATCTGTCGCCCACCCAGACCTCTGTGTGCTAAGTCGCTTCAGTGTCCGACTTGCTGCGACCCTGTGGACTGTAACCCACCAGGCTCCTCTGTCCATGGATTTCCCAGGCAAGAACACTGGAGTGGGTTTCCATGCCCTGCTGCAGGGAACTCAGACCTCTACCACCTCTCAGACCTCATAATGGTATCCCTAGGATACCGGTGCTCCATCAAAAGCTTGAGTCCTGAAAAGCCTCTCCCTCTTAATGCTCAAATGATCCCTAAAGACCTAGACTTGCCAGAAACAGCTCCAAGTTCGCCATCCCCAGTCGTGTGCCATTGCTGAGATCAGAAAGGGCACTCGTGCTGCTGAGAAGGCCAAAGCCTTCCATTGGCGCACAGCAAAGCCATGAGGTGCTGAGCACCACCCAGAGCACTGCCTGCCCCAGAGGCAATGCCTCAAAAGTCACCACATCGTCAGTCACTGACTAAATCAAAGCTCTGCAAGAGCAGAAGCCAGGTTTTCTCCATCAGGACAGCTAGCCCGAGGCCTGAACATAGCAGCTGCCGTCTATTTGTTCCATTCAATCAAACAGCAGCCTGGGCCCTGCACTCCGCTGTCTCTAAAGATGCATAAAAATGAAATTTAGCCCTTCCTGTAAAGAAGCTAGTAAGAGAGACAAATACATAATTGACTATTATAGTCCTAAATGGCACCTATGATGCTAGGTGTGGCTGAAGAATAGACATCTCCTTCTTTAATCCATGTCAAATGATCTCCTGACTTCTGGAAATCACTTGCTGAAACCAAACCATAGCAAATGACTCTTTCTGAGGGATGTATGAACCAGGGGAATTCAGAGTCTAAATCAGAGAGGATCGTTCTAGATCACTCTGCTGTGGTCGGGCTGAATCTGGAGGCCCTACAAAGGCAGAGAGACCCTGGCAGATGAGAATATAAGAATATATTCAGGGGATGAAGAACCAGATGGCAGATAAACTCAAAGTCATACTTAAGAGGGAATGGTTGAAGAAGAGTCAAGTGGGGCAGCTGGGCAAAGAGGACCTGGAAGATCCTAGTGAGGGTCTCAAGTGTCCAGGTAGCACAGCCCCCTGTGGCTGTGCAGGTGATGGTGGGCGGTCTGTGCACATGGAGCTTCCTGGAGCTGCTAGGTTCGCAGCTGCAAAATCACCCATGGGTGCCCTGTGCTCCTCTCTCCTCTACTGCCCAGAACAGCCTTCTGGTAAGTGTATGAGACCTGGCAATAGAGATTTTCTGAGTGTGTGTGAAAAACTGTGTAAAAGAGCAGACCTTTTGTTATTTTAGTTGCTGCCCCAAATGGCAGGTGTAAGACCAGTGGGTGCAAAAATCAGAGGTTAGGTAAAATATTTTTTTTAAGTTTTGAAGAACTTTCTATGGAGCAAAGTAGACCATGAAAAGGGGTGACAGGTGACAGGCGACATTCGTGAGCCGCCCCCACCCCCAGCTGTCAGATGCTCTACAAGCAGTGGGAAGGTGAGCTGGCTTTGCTTTCAGGGTTTGGGAGAATGTTCCATTCTTGGAAGAGTAAGTAGAGGCTGGGCTCAAGCTGGGGCTACCTTAGGGTCTGGGTAAAGAGCAAACTGCGGTGGACAGACCACTGGGAGGTCCCAGAGGCTGGCAGGAGGTAGCCCAAGTGGGGCCCAGAAAGAGTTACATTGCTCTTCAGCCTCAGAATGTTTTTAAAGTTATTTCCTGTCAAATCGAACCGTTTCCAAATGATCATGTGGGTTTGCTCGGCAAGCAGAGGGGCTCACGATGCTGTCCAACCGCATTCTGCATGCAGTGGAGAACCTGGTTCCCTCCCTCCTAATCTGATGAATCCTTGTCATAAATCCTGCCCAGGCCGTCGACAGGGTGGCTGCTGGCACAGGGCGAAGAGGAGAGGGCTGCTTTATGAGGGCCAGAGGAGACAGCAGGCCGCCAAGCCCTCTTTGAGAAGCTGGTAAATCAGCAACCGCGGGGAGGTGGGGAGAGGGGTGTGGCTTCACACAGGAGACGACCAGCCCGGAGCATCTCCCAAACACAAGTGAACCACCTGGAGGAGGAAGGGCTCTGAGCTTCTGGTAGCTGTGGGATCCTGAGGACCAAGGTAGCCAGGTGCAATGAAGCAGGATTCCACCAATTTCTCGAAGCCTTCTGCGCGCCACACTTTGGATCGAAAAGCACCAAGCCAGATGCTGGGAACACAGGGCCACTGACAGAGAGGGTCCCTGCCAAACAGCTCACTTTCCAGAAGGGAGACCCACCCAATCAGAGAAGAAAGAGCTTCTATTATTAGTTGACTTGAGCTGCCCTAACAAAAGACTATACCCTAGATGGTTTGAACAACAGAAATGAATTTCCCCACAGTTCTAGAGGCTGGATGTTTCAGGTCAAGATCCCACCCAGGGAACCTTTTGCTAAGGGCTCTTGTGGAGAGTTGAGCTAAGCTGCTCCATGGAATTCCTGCCTCAGAATCCGTTTTGCTTGGCCCAGCAGATCTAGAGGACCTTAAATTGATGCCACCATCCTTATGTAGGTACACGCCCTGAATAGCAGCCACAGAGTCACAAGCAAATATGTTTCCAATAGGACTTTCCCAGCAACCGTGTGAGTTACAGTCAACCCTGCCTCCCAATTCCTGCTTGCATTATGCACCCCCAGGAAAGTGTTAGTCCTTCAGTCATGTCTGGCTCTTTGCAGTCCCATGGACTATAACCCTCCAGGCTCCTCCGTCCATGGGATTCTTCAGGCAAGAATACTGGAGTGGGTAGCCATTCCCTTCTCCAGGGAATCTTCTCTACCCAGAGATCGAACCCAGGTCTTCTGTACTGCAAGAAGATTCTTTACCATCTGAGCCACGAGACTTAGCAAAACCCTGCTTTTTGGGTTTGAATTGACCAATCCAGCCCTAGCCCCAGAATCCCAAAGCACTATACCCCACAGACTCTAATCAAGACACATGCTCAAATCGATCCTGCCCCTCTCTATCTCTACACTCTGCCTTGACCTCCCCATGTGGCCCCTTAAGGCATGCTTAGGTATATCCTCCAGGACAAAAAGGAATCAGTTCAGTTCAGTTGCTCAGTCATGTCCAACTCTTTGTGACCCCAAGGACTGCAGAACACCAGGCTTCCCTGTCCATCACCAACTCCTGGGGCCTGCTCAAACTCTTGTCAATTGAATCGGTGATACCATGCAGCCATCTTATCCTCTGTCATCCCTTCTCCTCACACCTTCAATCTTTCCCAGCACCCGGGTCTTTTCAGATGAATCAGTTCTTCTCACCAGGTGGCCAAAGTACTGGAGTTTCAGCTTCAACATCAGTCCTTCCAATGAATATTCAGGACTGATTTCCCTTAGGATGGACTGGTTGGATCTCCTTGCAGCCCAAGGGACTCTCAAGAGTCTTCTCCAACACCACAGTTCAAAAATATCAGTTCTTTGATGTTCAGCTTTATGGTCCAACTCTCTCACATCCATACATGACTACTAGAAAAACCATAGTTTTGATTAGATGGACCTTTGTTGGCAATGTAATGTCTCTGCTTTTTAATATGCTGTCTAGGTTTTTCATAGCTTTTCTTCCAAGGAGCAAGTGTCTTTTAATTTCATGGCTGCAGTCACCATCTGCAGTGATTTTTGAGCTCAAGAAAATAAATTCTGCCATTGTTTCTATTGTTTCCCCATCGATTTGCCATGAAGTGATGGGACAAAATGTCATGATCTTTATTTTTTGAATGTTGAGATTTAAGCCAGCTTTTTCACTTTCCTTTTTCACTTTCATCTAGAGGCTCTTGAGTTCCTCTTTGCTTTCTGCTATTTATTCCTAGGAATAAATGTCTCCATTTCAATTTTCCTTGTAGATGATTTTTGAACTGTGTCTCACCATTCAGGACCCTGTGCTCTACTCAACAAAAGTCAGTTTAGCAAATTCATAACAGCTCTCATTGTGGCTTATTGACAGCTGCTTTCTTGTTCTGTCCTCATGTGGGAGAAAAAGAGAGCTCTCTGGTGTCTCTTCTTATAAGGACATCCTTATAAGATCAAGGCCCCAACCTTATGATATCACTTAATCACTTTCATAAAGGTCTTCTCTCCAAATATAGTTACACTGAGGGTTGGGGCTTCAACCCATGAATTTGGGGAGGGACAGAGATATTCAGTCTATAACAAAGTTCTAAGAAAATTAACTCTAGTAAAAGGTGATGTGTATGTGTGCTTAGACACTTCAGTCGTGTCCGACTCTTTGCAACCCCATGGACAATAGCCCACTAGGTTCCTTTATCCAGGAGATTTTTCCAACAAGAATACTAGAGTAGGTTGCCATGCCCTCCTCCAGGGAATCTTCCTGACCCAAGGATTGAACCTGTGTCTCCTGCGTCTCCTACATTGCAGGCAGATTCTTTACCACTGAGCCACTGAGGGAAGCCCAATAAGAAGTGACAAATGCTGTTATAAAATTGAACAAAGCCCTGTGGAGTGACTTGCCTGACAGAGCAGGTTGAGAGTGAGGGAGTAATCAAGGAAAATCCACAGATGAGGCATCAGATTCTGCTCCATGTAGAATAAGAAAGAATCCACCCAGTGGAAAAATAGAGGAGAGAGACCACATAGGATGGTGGGGAAGAGCACAAGAGGTCTGGATTAAAATCCTGCCTCTGATCCTACTAGTTTTTGTTGCTGGACAAACCTTTGAACCTCTCTGAATCTCAGTTTACTTATCTATAAAAAGGAAGTAGGAGAGTCCACTTGACATAGTTGCTGTGGAGGTTAACAAATGAACTCCTGTTAAGGGGCTGAGCAGACAATGCTCCCTAGTGAGAGATGGCATTCCAGGCAGAACAGGGGGTGAGAGCTTGTCAGTCACATGGAGCCTTCAAAATAGACGGCCTGTTTAGGGAAGGGTGAGCAGTTCAATGTGGCATCTTCCGGAACATTGAGGAGAAGACCAAGACCTAGGTTGAGTCCAGACTGGGAATCTATTTAATGACACACTAAGTACAGAAGCAGAAAATACTGTGCAAACAAAGACTGCACACCAGACAGGAAAAATGTGCAAAAAGGAGAGGCACCCCATCAAACATGGCACAGACTAGATCTAGTTCCCAGCGGCTGCCTAGACCCCTGGGGCTGTCGGAGTCATTCATTCTCCTGGGCCCCGAAGGTTGGGTCATGCATGACTAATATCTTTAAAGACTTTGTACATATTGTGCCTCTTTTTTCCAGCCAGCTCGTAAGGTCCTTGAAGACCAAGATCGTGCCTTCTCATGCTGTTTGTCCTTTGGCAAATGAAAATGTCCTGAACTTTTTTCAAAAGTCATCCCTGTGGCTCCGTTCAGAGTGCCAGTGCTCCCACCCATGGACATGGATCCTTCAGGGCTCTCCAAAGACATTGGAGCCCTTAGGTGTAATCTGAGAACCGCCAACAGAATAAATAAATCCCTGCCCTGGTGGCAAATACCTCCCTTTACTTCTTCCCCTATAAATGCAAACTTCTCCAACCCAGTCTCAGGAGTGCTCTCTAATGGGTTCTTTGTTTTGTTTATTCCACTTAGCTCAAGCCAGAAGCAAACAAGAGAAAATGTACAAGGAGCCACCTAGCATAGTGTGTGGCATGGACTCAGGAATTCTGTTTCCTCCAGTACTGCTTTAACTGAAGAGTGCAAACTTTGGTGTTTTAAAGGGTCCTTAAAATGTTTGGGCAGCAGGTGGTAGTTCCCATGGCCAAGAAGCCTTCTTCTCAGGCCACAGACAGACTTGCCGTGCGGGCAAGAACAGTGTAAACTTCAGGCTCTTACCTCTGGGGCTCCCAAATGGTCCCTCTGATAGTAATGAGCAGAGAGCTAGACTAGTCCATACCTCCAAATGGAGGTCCCAGCTCAGGATCCACCCACAGGAAACAGCCTCAGAAGAAGCAGCTTCTGCAGGGCTGGATGGAAAAGGAGAGTCCTGACCTGAGAAAACGGCAGAAGCTGAGGCTTGCAGAGCTGAAAACCTCATGCAAGTTTCAAAATAGCAAGGAAGGCATCAAGGAAATCCCCACATCTGGGGGTCAAAGCTAAACTATGGAGACTGGAACACAAGGCAGCAGGTAGGGAGGTCTACAAATGTGGGCTTAGTGAAGTTGAAGTGGAAATGAGTAACTGTCTATGAAGGGGTTTTCAAACATTTTTTAATTTAATTTTTAATTAGAGAATTGCTTTACAATGTTGTGTTGGTTTCTACCATACAACAACACAAATCAGCCATAATTACACATATATCAAACTTTTTTTAAGTATTTACTTGCTTATTTATTTATTTGGCTGTGTCGGGCCTTAACTGCAGTACCCAGGATCCTCAGTGCAGCATCTGGACTCCAGAGTGTGAGAAATCAGTAGCTGAGGCACACGGGCTTAGTTGCTTCATGGCATGTGAGATCTTAGTTCCCTGACCAGGGATCAAACCCATATCCCCTGCATTGCAAGGAGAACTCTTAACCTCTGGACCACCAGGGAAGTCCCTCAAACATTTTTAATAGATGAACTGTCTTTTAAAAATGAAAGCTATACAACCCTAACACATAAATAATATTTTAAAAACCAGTTTTTAGGATATTAATACATCTACTAATTATAAGAACAATGGAATTGATTTTATCTGAATGAAAATTTGAAATGGAGTATATGGTTGAAGTTTTATTTCACCTGCAGCATCTAATTTTTATTTCAGCGTTTTATTTTGGTTCTAGAGTTTCCAAGGAAAATATAAATCCTGGTCACAAAGACAAGTTGTTGCAAATGATAAATAGTCTTTTTAACCAATTGCTTTGCAGTAAGATAATTTTCAACTAGGCAGCAAATGGAAAAGTTTTACTCTGAAATTTGCAAATAAAAAAAAATGAGCAAACACGTTGATGAACAACTCAAATTTGCATAATCACTAAAAGAGATCCTGTTGGTTTAAAAATCCCTAGTCTGGAACATCTACTAACATTTGTCACTTTATTTCAATGGATTGCAGTGAGCTGGCAGTATGGCCCAATTGGCCTGTCTTAAAAGTTTCTTTCTGTATGGAGTGGACATAGAAGCCGAAGAGGCCCCTGGTGGGGAACTTATGAACAACCCAAGAATTCAAGAAGAAACAAACTACCTAGTCCATACCATCAAATAGCTTAGAAGGAAAAAAAAAAGCAGTTTGAAAGACTTAAGACAAAACCCCGGATGTATCATATATTAACTGTATGAGATTGGGAAATTATTTAAAATTTCTGAGCCTAAATATTCTTATCTCTAAAACCGGAATAGTAATTTTGTTTCACTGGACTGTTACAAATATTAAATGAGATGCTGTATGTACAGGACTAGCCGTTTAGTAGCTCAGTAACTAGGAACGAGGATGGAGCTAGAGGGACTATATAGGCGGACACAGAAGCCTGGGGTTTGTCTTGGCAACCGGATCCAGGCCTGAGAGGGTCTCAGGAGCAGGCCCTGATCAGGTCAAGAGGGAAGGGAGGAACTGGGGCTCACTTGGTTCTTCCTGCCTCCATAAGGGTTGTTACAGGGGACAGAATAGAGCCCAGATGAATAGCTGGAGAAGGCAGAAGTTGCGGGCCATGAAGACCAGGAGATGCTAGAGACCAACATGGTACATGCAAGGACACTTGTGCCCCAGGGATCATTCTTCTGGGATTCCTCTGCTGCTGCTGCTACTGCTGCTAAGTAGCTTCAGTCGTGTGCAACTCTGTGCGACCCCATAGATGGCAGCCCACCAGGCTCCCCCGTCCCTGGGATTCTCTAGGCAAGAACACTGGAGTGCGTTGCCATTTCCTTCTCCAATACATGAAAGTGAAAAGTGAAAGTGAAGTCGCTCAGTCGTGTCCAACTCTTAGCTACCCCATGGACTGCAGCCTACCAGGCTCCTCCGTCCATGGGATTTTCCAGGCAAGAGCACTGGAGTGGGGTGCCAGTGCCTCCTCCGCCTCTGCATGCAGATTTTTGCAAATAGATATCCCCTGCTCACTTTCCCCTCAGAAGTCTGTAGAAGAAAGATGGCAGTACCCATGCCAGGCTTTTAACAGATCAAGCAGAAGGGGACACACCAGGGCAATGCTGCTTAGAGATGCCAAAGCCAGCCCTATTCCCTAAACACACATACACCAGGAGGTCACTGTTTCATTAATGGAAGCTCTGGGTACCTCTCCCTGTTCAAGATCCAAGTCCCATGTTCTTTTATCCCTTCCCCAGATAGCTGCCTGACCCCATGCACATATATGATTCCTAGAGCAGTGGTCCCCAAATTTTATAGCACCAGGGACTGGTTTCATGGAAGACAATTTTTCCACTGACTGGAGGAGGGAGGACGGTTTTGGGATGATTCAAGCCCATGACATTTATTGTGCACTTTATTTCTATTATTATTACGTCAGTTCCACCTTAGGCATTTGATCCCAGAGACTGGGATCCCTGTCTTAAAGAACTTCCTTCCTGTATTCAACCCCATTGGGATCTCTAAACAGGATCCTCACGCTTCCTTTGCCCTAGGTAATTTACCACCACTGTAGCTAGCTGACTCAGCCAACTGCAGCTCTGTCAGGGCTATCTAATCCCTATTTAGAGATGAACCAAGATGAGATAAGAGGGTAGATTCTTTAGAGACAGAAAGTGAAGCCCTAACACTGCAGCCTTCCTCACAATGCGCAGGAAGGCAACACCCTTCAATGTAGGCTGATGCTTTCTTTTTGGCAGAATTTGTTGAATACCAAAGGTCTTCTTAATTCCCTCACTGCTGATCCATGATTCAAAGCCTCAAGTCCTGTGAGCAAAGGGCCTCACAGGCATGTGGCTTCTTGTTGGAATAATATTTCAAAGGGGAGAGAGAGTCCTCACCCTCTTCTAATGGATCTCTTAACAAGCTTACGTAAAGATCACCGATTCACAGAGATCATTGTCCGGGTGACAGGGAGCTATAATTGATTATTGTGACTTTGATGCTTAGAGAGTGATTCATTAGGGCCCCATCATCCCAGTCATTTTTAATGGGAAGGGTTGGGTGGTACGTAAACATAGTTATGACAGGCAAGGAGAGAACAAACAGGCCAGGGAGAAAAAGAACCACAGAGGTCTCTGCAAGGTGAAGCCTTTCTTTCCCAGAAGGTTGAGATCATTCTGTCAGAGGTGCTCTTCCAGCAATTGCCTTGACCCAGTTCAAAGCAGGACCTAAGCAGTGCCAAGCAACATGCCCTTCCTAGGTGTCTCAGAATGTCAAGCAGAGAGCTCCACAGTAGACACAATTAAATGAGAGACTGGGGTATAATGGTTGTACCACTTATAAAGTGTACTTGATTTGACTATAGGATATCCACTGTGCACTCTTGAGAGTCCTCTGGACTGCCAGGAGATCCAACCAGTCAATCCTAAAGGAAGTCAATCCTGAATATTCATTGGAAGAATTGATGCTGAAGTTGAAGCTCCAATACTTTGGCCAACTGATGTGAAGAACTGCCTCATTGGAAAAGACCCTAATGCTGGGAAAGATTGAAGGCAGGAGGAGAAGAGGCTGGTAGAGGATGAGGTGGTTGGATGGCATCACCGATTCAATGGGCATGGGTTTGAGCAGGCTCTGGGAGATGGTGAAGGATGGGGAGGCCTGGACTGCCTGTCATCCATGGACACAACTGAGTGACTGAACAACAACTGTGCAATGTATGGTCAGGCTTACCTTTCTTGAGGGTCAATAAACTCCAGGTCAATATACTTTTGATCCTTCCTTTGCAAATAAGATTGAAATGAACCCCAAGGAACTTGATTCCTTGTTCGTTTCACTGTGATCTCAAGCAAAGTCATGTCTGAGTCATCATGAAACCATCTCATTTTCTAGGATAATGCCTTGCACCTAATGGGTACTCTTAAATTGTTTACTGAAGTTCTAGAATCCGGTTGTGTAACCAGTATGACCCACTTCACCAAAACAGTGTCCATTTTCTTCCTAACATTCAATTTAACCATTTAAATTTCTGTCCAAATTAACAGGATATCCAGTTTCTCTTTCTTGGGATTTCCTTGGCCTAGAATTGCCTATGAGTCCAATGTTTATTCAAAACAAAGGGGCTGTTCCAATTTTCAAATTCCAAGTAAAGTGAGAAGTAGTGAATCAGATTAGTCCATGACTAAAGCCCCAGTGGGTCCTTACCGCATTGATTTCTGTCAGAAATAGATATGCTTGAGCACACAGCAGTGATAACACCCTTTCTAGTCCAGATCCTTATGTTAACAGTAGTTTTCTTTCAGAGAAATAAAAGCCCACATAACGTACTCAGGAGTTGGATTGGGCCAAAGACGTCCCCACCTTGACCTCCCAACGTCTTTGCTGTCCCCTTACATGCTCAGCTATTGCCCCCTGGAAAGAAGGGGCTGGATAAGGGGAGGGGCTCCAAGATTTATCCACTAGTTCTAGAAGAGACAGACTTGGTGAAGATGCAGAGATCAGCCTTCCATGAAGTCTTCACTCAAATGTTATTTTTTATTGTGCTGCCTTTTCTGAAAAGAATAAGTTCTGCTCCAAAATATTTTCTTGATATCCCCTAGAAATATACCAGAAAGACAGAAAAACAGAGAAGTCTGCAACTTTAAATGGATTTTTAAATTTTTTTTAATTTTTCCTTGTTCATTTTTTTTTTAATTGAAACTTTTAAATTAATTGTGCCTCTCAGTTAGGGTACATTATCATCATTTTTCTGTACACTTTTCCTTTTATCATATTTTCCCTTTAATGCCTGTTTCTGACTCGTCTTTCTAACACTAACTCGCGTCCTAACCATTCTCATGTGTTTTTGTTGTGTCTGACTAAGTCGTGTCTGACTCTTTGCAACCCCATGGACTGCAGCATGCCAGGCTTCCCTGTACTTCACTATCTCCAGGAGTTTGTTCAGATTCATGTCCATTGAGTCAGTGATGTTACCTAACCATCTCATCTTCTGCCACCCTAGTTTCCTTTTGCCTTCAATCTTTCCCAGCATCAGGGTCTTTTCCAGTACGCTGGCTCTTCATATCAGGTGGCCAAAGTATTGGAACTTCAGCTTTAGCATCAGTCATTCCAATGAAAATTCACGGTTGATTTCCTTCAGGATTGACTGATTTGACCTCCTTTCAGTGCAAGGAACTCTCGGGAGTCCTCTCTAGCACCACAATTCAAAAGTATCCATTCTTCGGCCATCAGCCTTCTTTTTGGTCTAACTCTCACATTCACACATGATGACTAGAAAAACCATAGCTTTGACTATACGGCCCTTTGTTGGCAAAGTGATATTTTTGCTTTTTAATACACTGTCTAGGTTTGTCATAGCTTGTTTATACGTGTTCCTATAAAAATAAGCTTTTTTGCGTGTCATCTCATTCTATTTACTGATTTTTAATGATGTATTATTTTAAGGTCCATCATATGCAGTCCATTGCTTTTAACTTATAGCATCCCATGTTGTCCTCAGTCCCTTCAGTCGTGTCCAGCTTTTTGCAATCCTATGGACTGTAGCCCACCAGGCTCCTCTGTCCATGGGATCTCCCATGAGCAAGAATACTGGAGTGGGTTGCCATGCTTCCTCCAGGAGATTGTCCCAACCCAGGAATCAAACCTGCGTCTCCTGCATTGCAAGCAGATTCTTTACCCCTGAGCCACTGGGAAAGCCCAACGTACAGCATAGTACCCCATGAAATGCAACCCCACATTTAACAATCCACTCCCCAAGGAGTGGACACTGAGTTGCCTCCAACACCTTCTTTCATAGCAGCATTACAGTGCCCATCCCCATTCGGGTCACCTATGGACCTGTGTGAATTTTGTGCTGAATCATAGAGTATGAGTAGACTTAATTTAGCCAAATACTGGCGGATTGTTCTCCAAAATGTCTGCATCAGTCTACACTAACCCTGCAGAGCATGCAACTTACACAAATATCACTCTTTGTAACATGTTTTAATACCTGGCAAGAAAAATATTCCCTTTTTTTTTTTAAACTCACTTAGGTATTCATGGATCTTAATCCTTCCAGATATTTTTAGATTATTTTTATTAAGTCCTTCAAAATATCTTACTGGAATTTTAATGAAATTGTATTGTATATGTATATTGATTTGAGTAGGAAGTAACTTGATAAGATTGACTCACTCCATAGAGGAACAAGGAATATTTCTCCATTTTAATAAATCATCTGTGTACTCCAATAATGTTTAACCTTTTCCCATAGAAATCTGTGTACTCTTGACTAAGTTCACTTCTAGATGGCTTATACTTTTTATTGGTATTATGAAGGCTACCTTCTTTTCTTACTGTGATTTTAGTTGGTAGTTGATTATTGCTGATGAAAAATAACTTTAATTATACATAAGTTGATCTGATAGCAAACTTACTGAACTTTCTTACTACTTCTAACGGTATGTCTATTTTGTTATTTTTTGATGGAAGCTTCTTTAAATTTCATCTTACCAGTTACCTCACTTAACTATAGTTACAGCAAATATTCTTTCTTGGAATCTTTTTGTTTCTTTGTTCTAGCTATATGGAGGTTATAGATTTAAAAAACTGTGCAAGTTACTTATTTAAAGAAATAACAACATAGTGAATAATGGGAGCTACGAAGAAAAATCCAATTCTATTTTAACATGGAACATGTTCTACATAAAAGCTAAAACTGGAAGAAAATACTCCTCTTGGTTCTTAGAAGATTTGTGAGTACTGTCTAGGGTAAACTTTTTTGTTTAACAGTAGTACAGCTAATGTTACACATTAGTGATAAATTAAGACATAAAGGTTATATGAGAGTTTATAAAAAGTCTTTCAACAGCTGTGTTAAGAAGATGTCTTATGAAAAGAAATGGAAGGACATTTGTTACACAGCAACACTGACCGTTGTAAGCACAACCATAGTTACTTAACCTGAGTCACTAGGGCAGGAGGCTAACTACTGCATGTGGTCCTCCCAAGAAGTGTCTGCTTCCTCTTCCTAGGTCTCCAGTTCTACATTCTTCACCGGCTGTCTTGTTTACACCTTTGGTTACAGTATTGCAGAGGTTAAAGTTATCCCAACCAGAAGCATTCATGAAGAATGCTCCCAGTTCATTGATCTTTTGTCAGCTTTGCTGGGTACATTTCAAGCAGTAGCAGATGTTTCTCCTGTGCTATTCATAGCCTTACTTGTGTTTCCACAAGCAGGAAGAACCCTGAAGCAAATGAGAGCTGTGTGTGTGCTTGCAAAGTCACTTCAGTTGTGCCCAACTCTTTAAGACCCTATGGACTGTAGCCCACCAGGCTCCTATGTCCGTGAGATTCTCCAGGCAAGAATACTGGAGTGGGTTGCCATCCTTTCCTCCAGGGGATTTTCCTGACCCAGGAACTGAAGCCACATTTCTTACATCTCCTGCATTGGCAGGCAGGTTCTTTACCACTAGTGTCATCTGGAAAACCCAAATGAGAGCTATGTCTAACTAAAAACAGGAATGGTGGTGGTGGTGGTTTAATCGCTAAGTCATGTCCGAGCGACTCCATGAACCATAGCCCACCATGCTCCTCCATCCATGGGATTTCTCAGGCAAGAATACTGGAGTGAGTTGCATTTCCTTCTCCACAGGATTGTGCCAACCCAGGAATTTAACCTGCATCTCCCACACTGCAGGCAGATACTTCACCAATACTAAGCAAATCCAGTTTAGAAGGAATATGTCATAAGTTTCAAAATCCTTCTAAGGATTTTCAAATGATGGTAGTGATCCTGATGGTAGAGATCATATGGAAGAGTCATATTCTTTCACACCACCAGAACCTTTTCCTGATTCTTTTCTTACAGCCAATTAAAGAGCGGCTGGAGGCCTCTAGGGCTCCATCCAACAGCAAAGATGAGACTCCATTCCCATCTTGGACAAGGGGCTGAGAACCACTCCCTGGAGGCCTCCAGAGTTCCACGCAACAGCAAAGGTGAGACTCCATTCCCATCTTGGACAAAGGGCTGAGAACCACTCCACTTTGGAGTGGGCAGAGAGTTCTGCCATCACCAGAGCCAGTTCCCTGAGGAAGGAGCTGGGACCAGAAGGGAGGAGTGACTGGTACTGGGCCATGAATTTTGCTCAGCTCTTTTAAGACAGACACATGCCGCCACCTGGTTCCTATTACAGCCTCAGTGCACTGAGGCTCGCCCACTGAGGCACCCAGGTGGAAGACTGAAGCTGAGGCCCTGTGTGCTTGGAGCCCGGAGAATGTTCCCAGCATATCACAATTACAGAAACATCTGTGCCCAACAGTTTCCAGCCGAACTGCTGTGAAAATTTACAGTGTTCGATTGCTTTCAGAATTTCTCACTTCTCAGCCTGAGGCAGGGTGGTCTCAAGCCTGCCAGTGAGTTGCTCCAGGAAGTGAGAGAGATCACAGTTTCCAGGCTCTGGATGAAATGTGGCATAAGGGTGTGAGAGGTGAGCCTGGAGCCTTGCGTGCTGCAAACTTCCATCAACTGATCAATCCTTCCTTCCCTTTTAATTCAATCAACATATACTTGCTGAGCATGGTGTGAACTAACTTTACAATGGATCAAAATCTGAGTAAGGGTTGGTCTTCAAAGAGCCAACAACTTCGTGAGAAGTAACCAATGATAAAAAATAATTCAAATAATAAAATATTATTTATTTGGAAACCAAGAGACACCAATGAAATGGCAATCATATATATACACTAAAGGTAAGCAATCCTATTGGTTTTATAAGTGCCATCTAGAATAGCACAACCCTAATTATGGTCCTTAAACTAGCAACAATAGCATCCCTGGGTTTCTTGTTAGAAATGTAAATTCTCTGACACCCACCCCACCACTGCAACACCTGCCCCCCAACCAGTATTCCCAGTAATCTGGGCATAGGGCCTAGGAATCTGTGTATTGAAAGTTTTCCAAGTGATACTAAACCTTAAGAAGCAACAGTCCAGCATATGGACAAAATAAAAAACCAATCCTAGGCAAATAAATTACCCAAAACAACTGAACCTGATTTGTTCGGGGGACCAGAGGAGACAGGCAAAAAGAAGAGACTTGCCAGTGCACTGCAGCAAAGGGTCATGGCATTCAACATTAGAAGCAGGGTAGGATTTTCAAGTAGCAGTGAGAACCAGCAAAGGGAAGAATTGATATAAAGTCTGGGGAAAATCACAGAGATTTTTGCATGAGGATACTTTCTAAAAATTCTTAAATGTTGTTAATAGATAATGTCATACAAAGACCACTCAATTATTAAAGGGTAGTCTATCACTGTGTAGTTGTTATGAAATAGGTCAACGAGACTTTGATCACAATTTACACAACATATGCACAACCATCACTACCACCTTACTATGCTGTGAACTACAGAGTTTCATGTTTTCTTGCTTTTAAATGTTGGAACCCTTTTGCAACATTTAATTCTATATGTCTACTTGATTACTTTACAGGGCTTCCAGATATTTGATTAAACATTATTCTAGATATATCTATGAGGGTATTTCTGGATGTTTCTGGAGGAGATTAACATTTGGATCGATTGCAGGTTGCCCTCCCCAGTGCAGCTGAGTCTCCTCCAATCTGTTGAAGGCCTAACTTGGTAAAAGATAAGGGAAGGTAGAAGCAGACACTGGCAATTGTGCAAGAAATTTTAGTTGCTCCTGTGTAATTCCTGATCTGAACCAAAGGATACTTTTAGATTTGATAATGCTTGTTGGGGCTCTTTGGTGGTAGTTTGGGTTTAAGTTTCTCTTGGTTAGTTGGTTCACCAGTTTGGGAGAATTTCTTTCTGTTTTGATTTTTTTGTTGCTTTTGAACCCATTGATCTGAAGGAAAACATGAGTTAGAAACTGAGGCATAGTGAATGAAGAGGCTCATAATAAATTATCTTAAAAACAAGCTATGATTATGTATTTAACTTTGCAGAGACAGGAAGAATTATCTCTTAGGCTTTAATTTTTTTTCTTAATTCCACCACCATAGAAGAACAGAAGAAAAAGGGAAGAGAAAGCCATCCTCATTATGTCTTTGATATAAAAACAGATTCTGGCCCATCATAAATATGTGCCCAACTTATATTTGAGAGAATATTAACAAAGAAAAAACAGATCTCATTTTTAATCGTCAGTGGAAATTTAAAAATAATCAGTTAAAGAAAATTCTCTTGGGCAATTATACAGAAGATTTATTCTATGCTGTCCTTGACCTAGGAGACAGGGCCACAAGCTGACATCAATCCCTAAGACATACAAGCATGTTTCAAAGAGAGGAAATGTAACATATGAATACAGAGTTAGCAGAAACAAAATATCAGTCTTTGAATCAGAGCAGAGAGTTCTAAAGGCTAATAGAGAGCTTCCAGAATAGTCCTCCCATTAAATAAGTGAGGAAGGTCAGACTAAGGGAGAAATGGGCAAAAAGAAACACAGAAAAATAGATAAGCAAACATAAAAAGGCATTTTACCTAAGAGGAAAATGCAAGTAATTATAAATGTATGTGTGCTAAGCCACTTCAGTCAAGTCTGGTTCTTTGTAATCCCAGGGACTATAGCCTGCCAGGCTCCTCTGCCCGTGGAATTCTCCAGGCCAAATACTGGAGTGGGTTGCCATGCTCTCCTCCAGGGGATCTTCCCGACCCAGGGATCAAGCCCATGTCTCTTAAAATCTCCTGCATAGGCAGGTGGGTTCTTTACCATTAGCACCACCCAGTTTCATTGGAAATGAAAGTTATTAGTTAAAACAACAATAAGACATAGTTTGCACTTACTATATTGCCAAAGATTTAAAATGTGACAATATCAAGTGTTGGTGAAGAAGTGGAGAAATGAGAACTCTTTACTCTATGAGTCAGTAACTGGTTTTGCAACAAATATAGAAAACATTTGAGCATAACACTGAACGTACGTGACTGTGATCATCTTTCCCAGGTTTACACCCTAAAGAAACTTCAGCAGGTGTGCCTCAGGAAAAAAATCTAGCAATGTGCATAACAGAATTGTTTGTCATACTGAAAAGCTACAACAGCCCAAATATCCATTAAGAAAAGAATGACTAAATAGAGATGAAGTCATAAAACAGCATTCCACTTAGGACTGAAAATAAATGGACTAACAAGTACATGGCTAAATCTCATAACCTGTGTGCAGGTCAGGAAGCAACAGTCAGAACTGGACAAGGAACAGCAGACTGGTTCCAGATAGGAAAAGGAGTACGGCAAGCCTGTATATTGTCACCCTGCTTATTTAACTTCTATGCAGAGTACATCATGAGAAACGCTGGGCTGGAGGAAGCACAAGCTGGAATCAAGATTGCCGGGAGAAATCTCAATAACCTCAGATATGCAGATGACACCACCTTTATGGCAGAAAGTGAAGAGGAACTAAAAAGCCTCTTGATGAAAGTGAAAGAGGAGAGTGAAAAAGTTGGCTTAAAGCTCAACATTCAGAAAACGAAGATCATGGAATCTGGTCCCATCACTTCATGGCAAATAGATGGGGAAACAGTGTCAGACTTTATTTTGGGGGGCTCCAAAATCATTGCAGATGGTGATTGCAGCCATGAAATTAAAAGACACTTACTCCTTGGAAGGAAAGTTATGACCAACCTAGATAGCATATTGAAAAGCAGAGACATTACTTTGCCAACAAAGGTCCCTCTAGTGAAGGCTATGGTTTCTCCAATAGTCATGTATGGATGTGAGCGTTGGACTGTGAAGAAAGCTGAGTGCCAAAGAATTGATGCTTTTGAACTGTGGTGTTGGAGAAGACTCTTGAGAGTCCCTTGGACTGCAAGGAGATCCAACCAGTCCATTCTAAAGGAGATCAGCCCTGGTTGTTCTTTGAAAGGACTGATGCTGAAGCTGAAACTCCAGTACTTTGGCCACCTCATGCGAAGAGTTGACTCATTGGAAAAAACTCTGATGCTTTGAGGGATTGGGAGAAGGAGGAGAAGGGGGCGACAGAGGATGAGGTGGCTGGATGGCATCACCGACTCGATGGACGTGAGTTTGAGTGAACTCTGGGGGTTGGTGATGAACAGAGAGGCCTGGCGTGCTGCGATTCATGGGGTCACAAAGATTCGGACACAACTGAGTGACTGAACTGAAATCTCATAAATACAGCTAAAAGGCTAAAAAGCATATCAAAGAAAACATTATAGAATTTTCAGCTTAATAAAGTACAAAAACAAGCAACACTAATCAATATACTATTTATTGATAGGGTGTATGTGTATATATATGTATTATATAATATGTATATATGGCTTAGACGGTAAAGAATTCACCTGCAGTGCAGGAGACCTGGGTTTGATCCCTGGGTTGGGAAGATCCCCTGGAGGAGGGCCTGACTACCCACTCGAGTATTCTAACCTGAAGAGTCCCCATGGACAGAGGAGCCTGATGGGCCACCATCCATGTGGTCACAAAGGGTCGGACATGACTGAGAGACTAAGCACACACACATATATATAAGTGAAGTCACTCAGTCGTGTCTGACTCTTCAAGACCCCATGGACTCTAGCCTACCAGGCTCCTCCCTCCACGGGATTCTCCAGGCAAGAGTACTGGAGTGGGTTGCCATTTCCTTCTCCAGATAGAAAAACATAAGTAACATAAAACAAAAATCCACAAAAATGGTTAGCTCTAGGGGTTAAATGCAATGGCACCCCACTCCAGTACTCTTGCCTGGAAAATCCCATGGACAGAGGAGCCTGGTAGGCTGCAGTCCATGGGGTCTCGAAGAGTCAGACACGACTGAGCGACTTCACTTTCACTTTTCACTTTCATGCATTGGAGAAGGAAATGGCAACTCACTCCAGTGTTCTGGCCTGGAGAATCCCAGGGACGGGGGAGCCTGGTGGGCTGCCGTCTATGGGGTCACCCAGAGTCAGACACAACTGAAGTGACTTAGCAGCAGCAGCAGGGGTTAAATGAGGATGGAAGTTGCACAGAAGAGGAACACATGTAAGACTTGAAAAGTATGGACAATAATCTATTTCTTAATCTAGTTGAAAGGTATCTAGGCATTGGTTTTATTAGTCTATAAACTATACATATGCCCTTTTGTACATTTAACTGTCATCATTAAAAATAAAATTAAACTTTTAGACATAAACTGGTAGTTAAAAGGTTAAGGAAGTTTCTCAGGTAACTACAAGTAAACATCGAAGCCTGGACTTGAACTCAGATGATCTAATTTCAGCACCCAGGCTTATAAGGACTGTGTTATTCAGCCTATCATACCACTAGTCAATACAAGACTCCTCACATAACCTTGCTGAGTCTCGGCTTTTTCATCTGTAAAATAGAAACAGAATATATGTTTGGGAAGCTCTAAGCATCTGCTTAGCCCATGCCAAGTGTTCAAAAATAAGTCTACAAAGGAGGAGAAGGAGCAGAAGCGAGGAAGGAAGGATGGGTGGGAAGAGAAAAAGGAAGAGAAAAAGTAAGAGAGAAAGAAAGAAACACCAGTGATCGGGGCACCAAAGGGAACTGCACATCCAGTTTAGAAAAGGCTCGGAGTGGCAGTGTAAACTAGAAAGCCTGTTTTCTCTTCAAGGCTGCAGGCCCCAGAGCATCTGGTCTCATTAAAGGTGCAAAAGTCGAATATCCTATTGAAAATTCTCTTTGGTGTAGGAAATTAAGTTAAATTAAAAACATGACCTTTCTCTCAGACTGGCACAAGTGATCTTGTTCTCTGAGCAGGATCGTCTCCATCAGAAAAGCATCAAAACCAGACGTTGCAGGGGGACCTCTACAGCTGAGCCATCAGCCTCCTTGGAGACTCTCATTTATTTGGCTCCATCCAGGCAAAGAGGATCAGGTTCTTCATAAAATCCAAAGGAAGAAGGTGATATCCACCTGAGGAGGAGGGTTTCGGGTCTTCTCTAACATTTCACAGGCCATTGACTCAAAGAGCTGCTAACAGCCTAGATGATTGCTGCCCCGAACCCCGCCATCCTTCCTCTCCTCACTTTGGATACAACCTTGTAGGGGGTGGGGGTTGCTGCAGACAGAATTACTCTCTCTGGCAGAGACTTAAGTTGTGAATTCAATTATAATCCTATAAAGCCCAGCTGGGAGAGCTCTAGGGACCCAACAGCCTTCTAGGCAGGGACGTTCCCCCCAGGGGCCTGACCTGTCATGCCCGCTCTCTCCTTGTTCCCTGGGGTGCCCACCCTATTGCCAAGCAGAGCCTACTTTTTCCCCTGACACCAAGATCCCCCAAGGCAAAGGGACATCCTTAGTCCAGCTTTGCCATCCAACAAACAACAGCAAAGCCCCTCCTCTTTCAACACCACTCTTGCCCAGGCCTTTCTGGAGGCCTTTCTAGGATCCAGAGAGAACACAAGCATAAGAGAGCTACAAAGAGCCGAGTAGCAGCACTAACTAGACAGAACCCAGAGCAGGGGCAGTCCTGAGAGAAAGTGGCTGGCCTTCGGGAACTAAACACCAAACCAATATTTGGAAATGGAGATAAATAATTTTTGCATAAACACATAGTGTTCTTTACATGCCCAAACAGTATGACATAGTTTACTTGCCCAGTTCAGAAGA